>NC_060272.1:6462624-6767459 GCF_021613505.1 Equus quagga
ATATATATACACACATATATAAAATATATATAACATATACATATTTTCTTTTTGCTAAGGAAGATTTGTCCTGAGCTAACATCTGTCACCATCTTCCTCTTTTTGCTTGAGGAAGATTTGCCCTGAGCTAACATCTGTGCCAATTTTCCTCTATTTTGTATGTAGGTTTCCACCACAGCATGGCCACCCATGAGCAGTGTAGGTCTGCACCTGGGAATCATATCTGGGCCACTGAAGTGGAGCACACTGAACTCAACCACTAGGCCATGGGGCAGGCCCCCTGCAACATATGTTCCTTTAAGTAGAAAGGATAAAGAATTATTGAGCATTCAAGGAGAAGATAGAAAGACTCTCTGTTTAAAACAGAAATACATCCTCTTCCCCCTTCCTCATCCTTCACACTGCTGACTCTCTTAAATCTGCCCTAAATTTTTCACCTTTTCAATATATTTACCATCTTCTAGTATTGTAATTTACTCATTAATTTGTTTTGAGATTATTTTCTGTGTCTTCCCAAGTCACTGTAATGTAGTCTCAGATGGGCAGGAAATTTTTATCTGTTTTGTTTTTTCATCAAGACCCAACACCTACAGCAGTGCTTGGAACATAGCAGCTTTGTGGAATCTGTGGAAGACACATTATATCACTTTCGGCTGCAGTGATTGACTTGTTTCCTGGCTCTTAAATTTCCCAAAACTTCAAACTTGACAAGAACAGTGCTCAAAGATTTGGATGTCAGGTCACTATGTTCATTTAAAATACTTTTTTGGAAATTGAACTGAATCCAGCTCTTGCAACACCGATAAAAGAATCTCTCATTACTGAAGCAGGGGAAAAGAAAAATAACACTCAAGGAAGATTCTGGTCAAAGATCACCATGACAACTGCCAGCTGTTTCTGTTCTAGGAAGAAACACGCCCTGACTGGGTAAGAAGCTCCAGTTAGCCTAATTTTGCTATAAATTGGATGGTTGACTTCTACACTGCATGCTTTCAACACTCATTTTACAGCCTTATATGTTACAGCTGAGCCAGAAATCTCAATGAAACGAAGACAATGTTTCAGACCCCTCAGACATCCCAACTTTTCTTGCAAAGGAGAACGACTATGAATTTCAATAAAAAAGACTAAATACTACTGATATTTTTACTTTTAACAATTAAAAATGTTTACCCTAGATAAATACCTAAGTTACAATGGTGTTAGTTTAGGCACACTATATTCAAAACCCTGACGGAAAAGAATGTTTAATACAATGTGGTGTTTTCTGCTCTTATTTTCATATATCTTGAATTGTTCATGTTTTCACCACTAGTTCACTACTACAATTGAGACAAGTGTAATAAACATTATCAATAAAAAACTATTTTTGGGCTTTCTATAATCTGAAACACATGGATTTCTAATAACCTCTAAATTCCCTACTACATAACACAGAAGAAAAAGTTCACCAGATTTTATTAAGAACTGTCTTAGTTCAGTAGGGAATGATTTGAAAGTCTTCACTCTCTCGATAGACTCTAAAGATGCTTATCTTTAGGTTCTTAAAATGAATAGAATTATAGTTAGTTGAAGGTCCAAAACATGGGTCATCATGATTCCATTTGTAAAAACATTTTAATACATAATATTTTCAGAGCCATCCCATTTTAGTTGTTTTTTTAATTGAGAATATCTCCAAATGCACTTATGGGCTTAAAAGTGAATTTTTGTCTAACAGGAATGATTTGGCAATCCTTTGATCCTGGATTTCCCCACATTTCTGTTTGTTACACTATAATCAGAAATTATATTATGAAACTCATGAAACTTAATAAGACATTCATTTGAAACACAACATAATTAAGAAAAACAAAACTGGAGCCAAAGTACCATATTTTAAAATTAGGTAAAAGCAGCATCTGCTCTTGGGAGGCAGGAGGAAGTACCAGGGGAGTGTGTGGGTGGATGGTGATGTCCGTCTCTTCATCCACTGCTGTTCAGTTTGTGACTATTCACCAAACTGAACCCTCAAGATATGTGCCCTTTTCCGTACGTAAATAATACAATTAAAATTTTAAAAATTAAGTAAAACCGGATATCTATGAAAGTATAGTTAAAGAAGTCAATGAATATGGCATTTTCTCTATGACTTTTCAGTGAGCCCAAATTGTGCCTTTACCAGGTGCACTAAGAGAGTTTGAGGCAAGGGTTCCCAAACTCTTCCCCCAGACTCTAGCCTCACAATCAGGCTCATTCTTTGGTTAACCGGTTGTTTTAAATGTCAAGTTAAAAAATGTCACAAGATGTCCTCTGATAAAAACCTGACAAATGAAGAAATACGGAAAAATCCCCCTCCAAATGATGCCAAATCATTTCCAAATCATTCTACTTTACTTGTTATTGAGCCCCAAATTGATCAACAAATATTCAAAGAATACCTACTGTGTGCGGGTGTCATGTGGAAGAAATAGGACCCAGACCACAGACGTCTCTACCATTTGGTTGGACAGACAGAACATACACAGACGAAAAGACAACAAACTTCTTAGGTGACACGCAGTAGGTACCAAATACGGATGCAACTCTAGGCTTGCTGTGGGCTGCAGAAGTCAGGCTTTCGAGACCAACACACTAGAATTTAGCTACACATTGATAAACACAATAAAATTAACACACAATAAAATTAAAGTGCCTGAGGAAATTTGGGCTGGGTTTATAGGAAAATAATTTGGGTAACATTCTTGTGTGTTATTTAGCAATATTTAGCTACGAACTTTTTTGACCTAGTTATAAAATGATGGTACACTGACGTTGAAGAGCATATGTAGAAAGGAGAGTATTCTACAAAAAATCTAAAATAATACAAGTCTGTTAAGTACACATCCACTAAGTGTGTTCATGTGGTTTAAAAGCAAGCATGGGATCAAATGCTATATTATTTATTGAAAGCTTGGTATATTTTTAACAGTTTAACAGGCTACTTGAAAATGCTTAGACTCCAAAAAGGCAACAAAACATTTTTAAATTAATTACAAAGTAATAGTGAAACCTTATATTTTTAAACTAATTATGAAAGAATAGTAAATTCATATAAGGAAAATTATGTCTTATTGGGAAATTTAAAATTTGATATTTAATAGAGAGATATTAAACATTCTTGAATATACAAACTAAACAGTGGGAAAATTCATTTTCTTCTTCAGAGTTACAGTTTTTATAAAATTCCAACAAACATGTTAATGGTTATAAAATGTATATAGAAAATTAATAAATAAGAACATAAATGAACACGTTGAAAGTAAAAGGGGCGACCTAAGGTTTTTGAGTCTTACTTAAAATAAACGAGACCAACTAGAATGGAAAGAAAAACAAAGAAACCTGCATAGATTCAAACTGCATAAAACTTTCTCAGTTCCAAAAAATGACGCTATCCAACAGAGAAAAAAATCCTAGAGTTCCAAACAACCTGGTATATATGTCCACTAATTTTGTAGCAGTGCTAAACAAAATACCTTTTCCCTGCACGAAAGGATAGTGTCTAAAACAACATTCCAGCCAATTTCATTGACAACGAATAGGATCTTGTCTTCAAACCTTCCTCTTAGATCTATGAATGCTATGAGCACACATGGAGAGAGATGTAGAGATATGTATGTACTATGTTATATATATGTTATATATCTATATACTATATACCTGCATACATATATACTATATATACAGTCATGTGTTGCTTAATGGCGGGGATATGTTCTGAGAAATGGGTCCTTGAGCAATTTACTCATTGTGTAAACATCATAGAATCTACTTACACAAAAAAAGATGGTATAGCCTACTATACACCTTGGCTATATGCTACTAATCTTATGGGGTCACCGTCATATTTGCAGTCTGTCACTGACTGAAATGTCATTATGCAGTTCCTAACTGTATATTATATTAAATCTTTATAAAATCTGAGGCAAACCATGATAATGACAACAGTGATGATGTCTAGGTTGTGGACACTGGGTAAATTTTGATTCACTTGGTTAGATGTTTTTGTTATTCTCCAAACTCTCTAAATATTGAAAGTTATTCGGGGAAAATGTTTTATTACTATTCAATTTTTGGATGCCACAAAAATACAAATTTGTAAAAATATGCACATGGAAGGGAATTTAAAAATATTAATAGAAGATATTTTGGGGAAGTGGGACTTAGAAAGTTATTGATTTCTTGCTCAATTCTTTTCTTCTTAAACATGCTGTAATAAGCCTATATCCTCTTTGGAATAGTAAAGTTAAGATTTATTATTAAAACTAATATTTAGTGGGAGGGGAATACGAGCAAAGAAGGTTCCAGAAGATTGGGGCATCCTGACCACACTAGACCTAGAAGCTCATTATCCTACAGAAAGGCTCGTAACAGACTCAACTACCTATGAGGAACTGAGGACAGCAAAGTTCCAACACAAACGAGGGGAAAATAACCATCTAAGAAGCTTGGTTGAGATATTTAGCAGCATTTTGCAAGGAAAAAATAGAAGAAGAAAGGGGAAGCTGAAGCTGGTATGACAGGAGCTGCCAAAGAAAACGTCAGAAGGATGAATGGGTTAAATACTAAACTAAAACACTCAATTATAAAAAAAGTCAAAGCAGAAAATAGAATTGACTATTTAAGAGATTATGAACAAACAGGTTTTTAGCTTTGATGTATTAGGGAAAGTCTAAAGGAAAAGCTTATCACATCAAAATACACAGATGCAAAATCTCTGTACAAGTATTAAAAACAGCAAAATATTGTGAAAATATTTACATCAAAATTCTGATAAACATTAATATGTCATATAGAGTTTATTCAAAATTATAAAAACTTAGGACAGGCAAATAAGGGAAGTTATAAATAAAAATTAGCAGAAGATAAAATTAGGAGTATCAAAATATGCAGAAAGAAGTAAATTCTTATTTGTAAACAAGCAATAAATTTAATTTGAGATACTGCTTTACAACTACAAAAGCAGCCAAAATAAATTTTAAGAGATAAAATGCTGCAGGAATGTGGAGAACTTGTACACTCCATTTCTAACCGCACACGTTTAGAACTCATTTTGAAAGCAATACGGCAACAGGTAGCAAGAGGGACAAGGCTATTCATCCCCTTCAGCTCAGACGTTGCGTCTATGGAATTTATGTTGAACATATCATTCCTGAGAAATAAGAGAGCTGCACAAAAATTTTGATACGTTCCATTATAACAAAAAAAAGGAAATGATCATGTTAAATAAACATATGAAAATTAATACAGATGTGTGAGAATTACTTAGAAATAGGGAAAATGCTTATTGTATAATAATAAGTGAACACAAAAATATGCCATAGTATATATGATGTATTTTTCAATTATGTAGAAAATAGAGATGATAAAATGCAAAATATGAAAATAATTGATGTGTTAAAGTATAGTAAAAACATGAATGTTTCCTAGTTTAAAAATGTTCGAACCCAACTGTGTCCGATAGTTGGCATAAGGATGTAAAAAAATAGGTTAAAAATCTATGGTTTTATAAAATAAGGAACAATTTTTTTCATGAATAAAGCAGTTAGTGAAAAATAAGCTTACAGTCGGAGTATCTACTGCGTGTGTGGAATGGAAGAACCCCTGGCTCTGGCTCTCCCGGCTTCTCTTCAGAAGTACAGATATACGCGATCACACGCGTTCTGCTTTCCTCATGCTCATCGTGAAGTCAAGGAAACAGCAGGTGTGACAACACCTATCCTAGTACACGCCTGCCTGGCACATTCTAGGTGCTCAGACATGTTCTTTCAATGCAAAAGGGAAATGATACCAAGGATTCGTTAAATTGTGATATTAGTAAGTGCAGTGCAAATGCTCTTTCTCATCTGTGAAATGAGGGGACTAGAACTGAGCATTTGGGGAGGCCCCACCAAATCTGAGGTTTCAGGAATCTGTAAGATTCTGCGGGACAAGTGGAACAAGAAGAAAGGCAGAAATCACTAAAGAAGTATTACGAGAAGATTATAATTGTGCAGATCTCCTCAAAAAGAATATATTAAAGAAAAGCTTTAAAATTAACATGTGTGTGTATATAATAAGCTGTATTTAAACAAAATAAAGCACAAACACACCTGCTCCTGCTACAGTCTTGGTTTCACAGCATACACAGAAGGAAATGATAGTCTCGGACCCAGGTAGACAAAATCCAGTTCTACACTTGACATGTCGTGCTGTTTATCTGGAGTGATGGACAATGCTTCTGACATAGGGGTGAGCTATCTATTTGAGAAAAAAATATTTGCCCCCTTTTTCCTCCTCTATGCTTAACACATAGCACAGACAAAAATTCCCACCCACAAAATCTGCTTGTTGGAGGACAAAACTGCTGTGCAGCCTGTTAAATCTGTCAGGGTGCGGGCTTTGCCATAAAGCCACGTCTGGCTGAGCTGGCAAATTCCAGAGTCTCTAGGTTACGAGCAGCTCCCGCGCTCCCATACCAGATGCCATCCTCCACACCTGGGAACGCTGGGATCCCTGAGTCCTAAATGCTTCTCTGCCCCGAAACGTACCTGCTTCTTCTGAGTCCTGAGCGGCACGCTTATTCCTGCTTCTTTGACTGGAGTTGCCTTCTCCTACAGCTGGTGGTGCAAAGATCCCCTAAGAAAAGAAAAACCCCAAGTTATGGCAAAGACATCTGAGGTGGGGGAGCCAGCAGTGCGGGAAGGCTCGTGCCTGAGCTTCAGCTGCGCGAACTCACTTTCAGCGCGGAGGTGGCAGCTGGCGCCCGCCACACAGCTGGCCCCCGGGCCGCCGCTCCCGCCTGGCGAGGGCCCTGCAGCTGCTCAGCTTGGTGCTCCTGCAGTTCCGCCCGGAGGCTCCCCAGCTCCGCTTGCAGGGTGGCCACCCGGCAGAAAGACACCACCGTGAGGCAGCAGGACAGCAGGGCAAGCAGCAGGGTCACGGCCAGCAGCTTTCCATCTTTGGAGAGTCGGACAGAGGGGCTTTCCTTCTGGGGGAGGATGGAGACAGTCTCCTTCAGTTTCATTTCTTCTCTTCTCTTAAGGCAAGAAGAAAGGCGTGACTGCTCCCCTTGTGTGGAGTCATCCATTTCACTCCTTGAACTTTGAAGGTTCGGGCCTTTAGAATAAGTGACCACAGGGAATGGATCATTTCCTGTTATCTGTGTTTGTTGATGTCCTACATTGACTACATCGCCCAGCTTGGCTGTCGCCCTCAGGAGAGTTCTCCTGAATTTTCTTCTCTCTGCCCCACTGCATCTCTGCCCTACTGTATGCTAGGTCTTCCTGGCATTCGCCCTTCTATTCGATTGCTCAATCAGCCTTCCTCATTTCACTTTCAGTTTTTGTAAGAATTTTAATGACATCTCAAAACACTCATACACAGACGGGCCCCTTAAACCTACTGATCTGATGGAAACTTGGGTTGGATTAGCACTCTTGAGAACACTTTCCAGCCAGGCGGCGTTTACAGAGCTCCCCCTTAGGCACTCTGAGAAAACTGGGTCTGCTTGGGGCCATGTGGCTTCGCGGGGAAGAGAAGAACAGTGAAGTTCCCGCTGGTGTAATAAAAATAATGAACGTGAAGGTCAGATAAGCTAAGTGCTTCAGCGTTGAACTGTACTCAGTTGGAAAGTGATTTATTACCAGCCTTTTAAGTAGGAAATAAAATCAAGTGTCCTCATAGGAGGCATGGACGTCCGCCGGGGAGTCTTCTCTTTATTATCTTAGCAATGTAATTAAAAGCATGCGGCTCAATTTTGGAGACCTATTTAGGTTAGATACGGAGAGCCTCTTCTCTGTGAGGGAATGCATTTTCAAAGGAAATTTCCTAGTCATTTCCTTCTAAGACTCACTGCTGGGCAGTCGTCACCCACAGGACACCCCGCCCTGAGGAGCTGTCCCACCTCTGCTGTTCCCACTTCTGGACCTTCAAGTGCCCGCTCAGTCTGCCGCTGCTTTAAGGCAGATCGGCCTTATCTCCAGCTCCAAATGTCTCAGTCCCACCACTTACTGCTCTTCCCTAAAGTGGCTTATCTACTAGTCCACAGTAGGTTGACTCTGCCCCACTCGAACAGTATGCAGAAACACCTGACTCAACCCGGAGTCACTAATTTTCAAATCTCTATTGTTGGACTTGGTGTTGCTGCATGGACACCAGTCTGCCTTGTCTTGATGGCTGGCTCCTGGAAATTTCCCAGTTTCTGGTTGCTTGGCCCCCAGCACCTGCATATTTTGTGAGGAGCTCACACTTCAATGTTACTGAGGACTTGCCAAATTCTAGCTAAGCACGACTCCCCTGCGGGCTAAGACTGCAGAGCATTAGCTCCACCTGCCCCGCATTTCTATGCCATCTTCAAAAGAAAGTTACAGAAATAATCTAAGTAAGGGTAAGGGCTCCGGGGAGCGAATCCTGGCTCCCCCACTTACTCTCCTTGGGCAAAGTACTCTAACTCTCTGTGACTCAGTTTCCTCATCTGTTAAATGAGATGATAACTGTCCCTGAGAGTTGTAAAGAGGCATACAGGAAAGTAGAACAAACTGCATTTAAGATGCTTCCATTTTTCATTCATTATGTGAAATATATTTCATTCATTACTTATATGAGTGAGATGTTTCATTCATTCATTACATGAAGTATTTTTCATTATTAAAAACAGTGCCACAATAGACATCTTTGTACATGCTTGTTGTAACATCTGCAAGGGTTTTCCCAGCAGACAGTTGCTGGAGAGCAGGCAGGTGGCCACCTCTACCAGGTGTCACCGAGTCACCCTCCAATGAGTACCCATTTCCTCATTGTCTCACTAAGCATGATGTCATCAGACTTATTCATTTTTACCTATTTGGATTGTTATGTTTTTCCTTTGTGTCTGCAAGTTCCAAGACCTTTTTAAATGACTTTTAAAAAACTTGAAAAAACTTTAAAAAAATTTTAATGATTACCTTGGTCCCCCAAATTAACTGTTCTCTAATCTCTCAGTTGGAAATCTTCTGTGAGTGAGTGTGCAAACTGTTTTGAGTCAGACATCACCTGCTACAAGTGTTTTGTCACAGCCCTTCTTTCCAGGTCAATCAGGGTGACATATACCCAATAACATTTCAATAAAAAAAAAGAATTAGTTTGGGGATTGTATTAAACCCTTCTGATTCAAAATAAATGAAACGCACTCAGACTGAGTGTATATTAATATTATCTAAGTACACATGGAAATAAACATTCAGTGCTAAAAACCAATTACTCTCTTCTTTCACCTGTGACCTGCAACCACTGCTTCTTTCTGTAAGTCAACATCCTGCTACTTCCGATGGGCCGCTCATCTCTGTGTACCGCTGTAAAGGCTCTGGAGAGAGAGGGAATCATTTCATTGTTTTAGTGAATTGACTCTGTCTTGGTTGCTCTATTGGGCAGAGACTTCATGCCCAACCAACTCAAGAGAGGGCCACTGCCCATCCTACATGCAGAGCACTTTAAAACAAGTACCCATTCTGGATCAAGCAGTGGGCAACCCTGAGCATAGAGGGCTGGGGCTTCCTCCACATAAGGCAGCAGGGCAGCTTTGGCCCGACCCAGACCTGGGGCAGCCACTCATTGCCTTTCATTCGTCCTCCACAGCCATCACACAGTTAAATTTCTCTGAAGACAGGTAGAAAACTAAGCGGCATTCACGAGCTCTTGGATTTCTCATTAGAGGAACACAAGGAAGTTATTACTCCATAAATCAAAGATCTGTTTCCTGCAGAGGAAATGGTTTGACAATAATTTAACTGAAATTCTGTTAAACAAACAGCATGTTCATATTCATGGAATAGCACACCACTCAAGTTTATTCGGGGAGAAGCTAGCAGACCACAGAGGGTTTTCTGTCAGTATGTAGCTGCTTTTTACCCACTTCTTTTTCTCAACTGGAGTGTCAAACCCTCTCCTGTAACACAGCTATACTAAATTTAATAAACACATTGAGGTGTCATGTTCCTGCCCCTTCCGCTCAGGACTGGGCAGATAGGAACATGTGAGGGTATATTGGAAAAGCAATGAAGTGATGCGTTTATTCAAAGGGACTGAACCACAGCATCAAGCAAACATCCTCTCTGTGACCATTTGCTTCTTATGTTGACAACCTCAAAAATATTCAAAAAGCTTACGTATAAACTTCTGGCTTAACAGTACTATGACGAATTAGCCAGTTTGGGGAATCTCTCCTATACCCCTTTCTTTGAGGAAAAAGGAATCTTTTGTAGGGATTTAGACCACTCGGGAATGGAGACAACAGCTCTTCCGTATATGCAGATGTGCTGAAAAATAAATCTAGGTACAACTGGCTTCCTAACGTGCTCAGAATATGGAAAATAGTTGGATACAAATAATTATTAAATTTCAGAAATAATTCGTGCTGTTTTCTGGCAGAAATAGAAATGCAGTCAGTTGCTATTATAGTTATAGTGAAATTTTATTTGGAAGGTTAAGTGCTAATTATGGTGGAATTAACTGTGAAATAATATGTGTTTAAAATTAGACAACTCTGGTCATTCCTTATACAAAAAATAATGTCAGTGTCTGGCAATGCTGACTTCTCTTTCTTAATAGTTATATTAAAAAGAAGAGTGTGGGAGCCGTCCCGTGGCCGAGTGGTTAAACTTCTGTGTGCTCTGCTTCAGCAGCCTGGGTTCCTGGGTTCGGATCCTGGACCTGGACCTGCTCCACTCATCAGCCATGCTGTGGAGGCATCTCACATACAAAGTAGAGGAAGATTGGCACAGATGTTAGCTCAGGACTAATCTTCCTCAAGCAAAAAAAAGAAAAGAAGAAGATTGGCAATGGATGTCAGCTCAGGGTGAATCTTCCTCACAAAAGAAAGAGTGTGTGTGCATTTACCGGAGCTTGATTTTTGTCACTGTTGGAAAAAAGATCCACTTTTTTAAGAACGCAGTTGCATTTGTGAATATGTCCTCAATTGGTTGTGCAACTCGTTTCAGATTTAATGCTCTTGAATAAAGAAATTTCTGTTTACTTCAATACTATTTTCAATGAGTGCAATTTAGTTTGTCATTCCTTTATAATCCCTACATGATAATATTTTCATTGGTATTAAGATGGATGTGTGTCAGTCAATGCAATCGTCTACATATTTCATGTACGTGAATGAATTTTTCTATTTTAGATACACAGACACACAGAACATACATTGACACACAGGGACACTCAAATAGCACCTGGTCAGATTCGACCACCTCAGAAACGTTGGGAGCACTGATAATGTAATTCTACCCATGCAGGAAATATTACTTATGAAACTCTCTGCCTTTAATGAAGCAGAGTTTGAAAACATTTTTAATGACTTATTTGAATTTTTGTCTACTAAACGTGAGAGGTAAAATGATGGAAGTTAGGAATAGAGGCTCTGAAGTCAGACATACCTATATGCCCAATTTTGCTTCACCATCTTAGCAGAGTCTTTGCTGCCCCAAATCTAGAAACTGGTTTTGTTGAGCTATCCCTCTTTATGGGATGCTGACCAAATGCACGTTAAAGTCCTCAGCTCGCAGTTCCGTCCTGGTGACTCCATCCACAACGCTGCTGATTGCTGAGAGTGGACCGATTAGCGAGGTTTCGAACAGTCACATGTGAAAGGTGGTCTCTTGGGGGGCCCATGAGAAAGAGTTCGTCAGCTTTAAAGAGAAACAATAAGACCCTTTTCTTCTTGCTCTGTCACATGTCTACAGATGACAACCTAGAACTGTGCCAACTGCTGTGATACCCAGGCTGAGAGGCTGAGGGTCGGAGAGGAACATGGAAGATACCTGGGTCTCTCGTGTCTCTATTGTGCTGCTGGATTAATCAGCTCTTCGTGTTCCCTATCTGGGGACTTCTTCTGTTGAGTAATACTTCTTCCCTGTTCTTTAGGCCAATTCGAGACAAGATTAGATGTTAATGCACGCAAAGACATCCTAACTAATTCTGCTAGCTTCAGGATATTTATATTCCCACAACCAAAGAATTTATACAGAACAGTTTCGAATGTCTTTTCAGAATTTGTCCAAATGTCCACATTTTTAAAACTACAGTGTAAAGAAAACAGGTCAGCATCTATTGCTAGAAAAAAGAATTCTTTTATTAAGAAGAATATTACTTTCAGTTCTACGATAAACTTATTTATTTTATTTTATATTTTTGCTGAGGAAGATTAGCCCTGAGCTAACATCTGTGCCAATCTTCCTGTATTTTGTATGTCGGTCGCCTCCTCAGCATGGCTGACAGTGGTGTGTAGGTCCGCACCTCATCCAAACCTGCAAACCCGGCCGTGGAAGTGGAGCCCGATGAACGTAACCACTATATCATGGGCCAGCCCTGAAAGTTATTTTTTGATAACTTCAGTTACTTAGTAGTGTTAGCAAACTTAAGAAAACAACGTCTTTAAAAGTGCTATTGTGTGGATATGTAATTAACGGATCTGTCTTTTCTGTGTGGAACCAGAATAAATTGTCACCTCTTCCAGAAAAGAAAATATGAAATCATAATTGTGGGTCTCCCTGTAAGGAGAAAATCACCTCAAATGAAAGAAAAACCAAGGCGGGAGCCCAGGGCATTCTAAGAAAGGTGCAGTGTGAATGCATCTTTCCTCTCTTTCCTACCAGCTCTGAGTTACCCACTTTTCTGACCCAAACTGTAGCGGAGCTGGAGACAGCTGCCTGTTAGGGAGATCTTGGGCTCTACCTGGCCCAAGACAGAGAAAAGCGAGGTGAAGCTTTTTCCTCCAAAGTGAGGATGTACAGTATTGTACCTGAGACCCGAGTCTCGGTGGACCTTGGAATGAATGGGAGAACAGAAATCGGGGGACCCGGGCGGCGGTTACCAGGAGCCCCACGTGAGGTGCGGTGTCTCCTCGGCGTCTGAGAGCGCGCAGGGCACCAGATGGGTAGAGCTGGTCCTCCGTCTCTGAGGCTGGGAGAATAGAGGGGATGAGGGGAAACGGAAGCCTCCGGGATGCCTCCTCAGTACACGGCAAGTTCTCCCCCGGGTACAAAGCATGCTTATCGCTTAGAGAGGACCTGAGGCCAGCTGGGATCAAGCAGCACACGCCAAGCCCTTAAAGAAAACTGCCGAGGGCGGGGCCGGTGGCGCAGTGGTTAAGTTCCCGCGCTCCGCTCTGGCGGCCTGGGGTTAGCAGGTTCGGATCCTGGGCACAGACATACACACTGCTCATCAAACCATGCTGTGGCAGGTGTCCCACATATAACAGAAGAAGATTGGCACAAATGTTAGCTCAGGGCCAATCTTCCTTACCAAAACAAAAAAACAAAAAGGAAACTGCTGAGAGAGACGTTTAGGGGAGGTAAGGAGTCACAGAAAGACAGGGAACACGGAAAGCCCCCTGCACATACACGAAACAGAGGTGACAGACAACTTGACATTTAAAAATTAATAGAGGACTTAAGAAGATTCAGTGATGGGAAACTCTGGGGGAACTAAAAAAGATTCCCATAATTTTCCAATCTAACAGTTTAATAGATGAACTGAAGGAAAGGATGGTCACTTTTGAGCTCTGAATGACTCGCCTGCAAGCTCAAGTGGAAGTAAAACCTCAAAACACAAGAGTGGAGCCCTAACATGCCAGAGGTAGAAGACATGGGGGGGGGGCAAGATTTAAAGAGAGAGTGATTTTAAAGCATGTAGGAAAATAGAAAACACCCACCTTTCTTAATCTATGAAAGATCTGAAACTACAGTTGGAAAGTGCTTGACTAGTCTCAGGTGGAAACTCTGAGAAAAGCAGAGCCAAGCAAGGCCCGAAGAAATTCCTGAACATAGCAAAATTTGTGAGATATGTGGAAAATAAAGCATATCGAAACTTGTGAGATGGAGCTAAGGCTATTTTTACAAGGACAATGACAACTTCAATTGCATATTTTAGAAAAGAAGAATGGAAAGCAATGAGCTGAGCATATGGTTCACAATGTCCTAAAAAATTAAAGGAGCAAACGCAAACTAAGCTTAAAGATAAAATGAATATAAAAAGAGGAGAATAAATTAATAAAGTAGATGGCGAGCAACCGCACAATAGAAAGGATAAAATATTTGGTTATTTGAAATGGCAGATAAAATAACTTGTAGAAAAACAAAAGAAAAAATGAAAGTACAAATTTACAGTAACAGAAACGAAAAATGGGACATTTTTAGAGCTATTACAGATCCTAAAATAATACTAAGAGAGTGTTAGGAACAAATTTTTGCAGTAATAATAAGGGGAAATGGGAGTATACATACATTTCTTTTTTGTATAAGAAAAATGAAATAATGAAGCAGGGAAAAAATTGTCAGATGAAAGATATTCACCATTCATTCCTTCAATAACATTCTAGGTGCTAGGGATACAAAAGAAAAAAGGAGAGAAAAACTGAAAACTCCTGCTTAATGTGTTGATTCTATTGTGTAAGATCATCCATTTCAAGCAATTTCAGTTTTTCTTTTCTTTCTTTCTTTCTTTCTTCTTCTTCTTTTTTTTTTTTTTGCTGAGGAAGATTAGCCCTAAGCTAACATCTTCCTCTACTTTATGTGTGGGTTGTCACCACAGCATGGCTGACAAGTGGTGCAGGTCTGCACCCAGGATCTAAATCTGCAAACTCAGGCCACTGAAGTGGAACGCACTGACCTTAACCACTGTGCCATGGGCGGCCCTATGAAGCAATTTCAAATTTTATTTGATAGATTTATGCAAAATAATTTCTTGTCTAGTTTTCTATTTCTTTTGTATCTGTGGCTGTCTTTGCTTTCTAATTGTCTACCTGTGATTCTTTTCTTTATTTCACAAAAGAATAGCTAAAATTTATCTGTTTTGTTATTGCTGTCCAAGTAGTCAGCAGATGGTTTCACTTATTCTCTTTATGATTTGCTTTATTCGAACTGTTTGTTTTGTTGTTGTTTATTCTAACTTCGTCAGTTGAATGTTTAAGCACTCATATCCTTTCTATTTTATATAAAAATATAGGTTATCAAATTTCCTATGAGATTCTTTGTGAAATTCAATCATATTCGATATATAATGTATTTATTATTAATAGCTTTTTAAAAATCTGACAGATTAATTTGGATTTCTATTTTGACTTGAAAGTTATTTTAAGAGATAGTGGTTACTTTGTTTTAATGTTTGGGCATTTTTTCCATTTTTCTTACTCTTTCTACTTTATTGTATTGCTTTATAATTTTCTCTTACTGTTTGTATTTATAAAATTTAATTTGAGTTTTTTTGTGGATTTGTAATATTGTATTTTGTGTAAATGTAACACAGGTACTTAAAAAGAGGTACATTCTTACTAATTTTATTATTTGTCTGCAATATCCTTATTTTTTCTTTATATAACCTGTCACAGACTAACGGATTAAAGTCTCTATCGTTGTTTCTGTGTATTTCCAGTTGTTTTTCCTGTGGTTTTAGCTTTATGATTACTGATGTTATATTATTTAGCATTATATTATCTGGTGGAAAGCTATTCAAAAACGAGAGGAAGATAATGACATGTCTATCAAAAAGAGATTTTTTTCCAAAGGTACAAGGAATGCTTACAAACTTTAATCAACATTAACAACTCAAAAAAATAGTTTTTACAGGCTCCTGTGATGCATAGTTTGTGAAGATGTGAGAACGAACCCTCTGGTGGAAGCCCATTTGCAATGTGACTTTGTAGCTCTTCCTATCAAAAGCTTTCTCTATTTTCTTCCCCTTGAATCTGAGCTGACCTCGTGACTTGCTTTGGCCAGTAGAATGTGTCAGAGATGACCCAGTTTCAGCTTTTCCCTTTTGGACTGCTTCCCTGAGCCCACCGTGTAAGAAAGTCAGTCTAACCTGCTGGAGGATGGGAAGACATGGAGAAGCACCAGAGTGTCCGAGCTGAGAGCCAGCAGCCACTGACGAACGTGGCAGTGAGGCCACCTTGAGCTGTCCAGTCCCACATGGCTGCCAGAGGCACGCAGCCACAAGAGAGAACTGGGGTGGGACCAGCAGAAGAACCTCCCGGAAAACCCACAGAATCACAAAATAATAAATCACCACAGCCATAAGCCACTAAATTAGTAGTGTGTTACTCAGCAATAGATAACTGAAACGTCACATTCACTGTTTAAAATTTAGCAGAAGTAGAAATCATTACGAATAGATGATCAAAGAGTTGTTTACTTGAAAATGTAAAAATAGATTCACAGATAAAGTTTGAATTAAAGAGGGAGGCAAAACTGAAGTTAGAAATTTCCTAGAGAGCAAGAGAAGGAGAACACTTCATACTAAAACATGTGGGCCGCAGCAAAGGCAATACTCACCAAGGGAATTCCAGCGTTGAAAACAAAGCTTTAGACAAAACACAGTGATATTCACAAGAATTAAATGCTCATCTGAAGAAATTAGAAAAGCAATAAAATAAGCCAAAATAATCCAGAAAATGAAAATTAATAAAGATACTAGACATTGATGATTAATTGTTAATTATGTATTGCTAGATATGATGGGAGCAAAGCATACTGTTTTAAAAATGTAAAATAGTAAAGTTGTTTTTGAAATCAATCTGATAATACCTAGTAACATTGAAAACACATACACAATTCAAGTCAATAATCTTACTACAGAGAATCTATCCATGGGAACAGAATAAAGTAGAAAAAGACATATATATGGTCTCAAGTGAAGTTAAATTTTATTATGTTTAGTCCTCTATCGGGAATCTGTGACCTCTTGTGTTTTCTTGCTAGTTGAAATATAAAGCTAGAGATTCTCCAGCTCTCAAATTGTTTCATTACCAAGTCTGAATGCCCAAGAGAAATGCAAATTTTATATGAAAATTTGTAAATCTGTGATAACTGTGGACAGTTATAAAACATGTCTAACATGTAAGAATTCATAAATTGTACTTAATTGCTTCTGATTGAAATTAACTCACTCATTTTTTGTCTATTCCTCTTAAATATAAGCCTCTTTGTTCTACCACTGGTATTAAAAAAAATAGAGAGGGCGATTTCCAGAATTCTAACCAAAAGCACAATCTGTTATCTCATGGCTACAGCTGTTTACATAGTTTAAACTGAATAATGAGCCTCTAATAGTTTCAGAAATTAAACACAATCCAGACCCACACTCAGGAGAAGCAATCAGCATGCAGGGCAAAAAGCATGTGAAATTTTCATTATTGCTTATCAACCAGCAATAATTAACCAAGGGTAACAAGTTTAACCAAATAAATGAAGTACTGTAAACTGTAGTCTGCTAGCGACTGTGAAAACCTTTCACCATTTCGGGATACTAATCTTAAATCATTAACTGTAGACATTTTTGGACTTTTTGAAAAATTGCATTAAAATATTCATAATATAAAATTTGCCACTTTACCCTTTTTTAAGTCACTCTTCCATTTCTCTTTAATATGGTTGACTTTTGAATTTATAATGCTCACTCCATCCCAGACAAGGAAACCTATTTGATTTTGGGAGCCCTCCGCGTGTCCCGGGTTTTGCAGCGTATGGAGGATGTGCACACCATCGCAGGCCTCAGAAGGCAGCAGGGCGTGTGGAACAAAATTGCAGCCAGCACTCAGAAAACCCCCGTGCTGGGTACAGTTGAGTGACTAGTTTGGTCACTCCCCTCTTGGGTTTCATCTTATTTTCTGTAGAAATTTAAGGTCTCCTCTACTCTAATCAGTGCAGAGCAAGGCATTTTAATTCCCAGGACCGTCCTTTGCCTGCAATGCCTCCTCTGGCCCTAGATTTGTTTTTTTTAATTGTGGTAAAAAACACATAACATAAAATTTACCGCTTTCAAGTGCACAATTCAGTGAGGTTAAGTACATTTACATGGTTGTTGAACCATTACTTACTACCATCCATCTCCAGAACTTTTTCATCTTGCAAAACTGAACCTCTCTCTCATTGAACTAACAATTCCCCTTCCTTGACCCTATTCCCTGGTCACACCATTCTACTTTCTGTCTCTATGATTTTGACTACTCTAGAGACTCATATAAGTGGAATCACACAGGACCTGTTCTTGTGACTGGCTTCTTCTACTTAGCATAATGTCCTCAAAGTTCATCCATATTGTGACACGTGTCAGAACTTCCTTCCTTTTCAAAGCTGAATAATATTCCATGTTTTGTATGGGTGCCTGCAATTAATGTAGGTTCCCTGAGTCCCAATCCACTGAAGGGCTGAATAAAACAAAGAGGCTGACGTTCCCCTGAGTAAGAGGGAAATCCTCCTGCCCGACTGTTGAGCTGAGACATAGGTGATCCTGCCTTCAGACTTGAACTGAAATATTGGCCCTTCTGGGGTTTTGAGCCTGCCAACTTTCAGACTGGAACTTACACCATCAGCTCTCCTGGTTCTCAGGCCTTCAGACCTGTATTGGAATATGTACTTGTGTGTGTGTGCGCGCGTGTGTGTGTGTGTGTCCTGTTGGCTCTGTTTCTCTGGAGAATCCTGACTAATACAATACCACATTTTGTTTATTCATTCATCTGTCAATCATAGATGATGATCAACTTAGGTTGCTCAATGAAGAACTTAGGTTGCTGCCATGTTTCAGCCATTGTGAATAATGCTGCTATGAGTATAAGGGTGCAAACATCTCTTTGAGATTCTGCTTTCAATTCTTTTGGATACATACGTACAAGTGGAATTACTGAATCATATAGTAATTCTATTTTTAATTTTTTGAGGAACCTCCATACTGTTTTCCATAGTGGCTGTACCATTTTACCATCACACCAACAGTGTTCAAGAGTTCCAATTTCTCCACATCCCTGCCAACACTTGTTATTATCTAGGTTTTGACAGCAGCCATCCTAATGGATATAAGTGATATGTCATTGTGGGTTTGATTTCTGTTTCCTCCATTAGTGATGAGTAATGAACATTTTTTTAAACCTCTTTAAAAAATTACTTAAAAAAATAACACTAGAGCCAGTCTTGATGGCCTAGCAATTAAAATTTGGCACACTCCACTTTGGCAGCCCGGGATTGGTTCCCGGGTGCAGAACGACACTACTCATCCATCAGTAGCCATGCTGTGGCAGCGGCTCACATAGAAGAAGTAGAAGAATTTACAACTATATGTGACTATGTACTAGGGCTTAGGGGGGAAAAGGGAAGAAAAAGTAGGAAGATTGGCAACAGATGTTAGCTTAGGGTGAATCTTCCCCTGCAAAATAACATTAATAATAATAACACTAATGCTAACTTATTTACAATGTGAAATAAAGCTACAGATAGACAGATAGTTCTTGTTCATTGATTGGCAAATTTTCACAAATAACCTCAGTCTTTCTCCTATGTATCTCTTTTACTCTCACACTCACAACACTTCTGACAACAGAAATGTGAGAGTTTTCCCCGATCAGCAATTCTCTGTGAAACCAGGTGAGTGTGCTGTAATTCAATTCAATTCTGACATGATATACCTGGAGACAGTGTCAGATTCCACAGGTTAAGGACTCAGTCCCACGACACTGCCCCTACCCCACTTCAGATAACAATCACAAGTCCAGCTTGCCTCCTGTGCTTCTG
Organism: Equus quagga; assembly: GCF_021613505.1. NCBI lineage: Eukaryota > Metazoa > Chordata > Mammalia > Perissodactyla > Equidae > Equus > Equus quagga. The sequence goes on from NC_060272.1 coordinate 6,482,163, forward strand.
AGGGATTGACTATAAATCAGAGGTCCTCACAACCACCTCCTAGGGTTCAATTAATTTGCTAGAGCAGCTCCCAGAACTCAGGAAAACACTGTTTACCAGTACTGTTCACAGTTTGTTATAGAAGGATATGATAAAACATACATAGGAGCATCCAGATGGAAGAGATGCATAGGGCAATGTACATGGGAAGGCACGCAGAGTTTCCACGCCCTCTCCAGGAACACCACTCTCTCTGTATCTCCATGCATTCACCAACCAAGAAGCTCTCCATACCCTATAATTTTTATGAAAACTTCATTAGGCATGATCAATCATTAACTCCATTTCCCAGCCCCTCTCCCCTCTCTGGAGAATGGGAGGTGGAGCTGAAATTTCCAACTTTTAATCGTGGTTTGGCCTTCTTGGTGACCAGCCCCCATCCAGAAGCCCACCAAGGGTCACTTCATTAGAACAAAAGACACTGCTAGCACCTAGAATATTCCAAGGAATTTAGGAACTGTGTGTCAGGAACCAGGGTCAAAACCCAACATATATATTTTCTGAATAAGTTTTTAAAAAATAACACACACACTAACATTAACAAGGTGAAATAAAACTGTAGATAGACATTTCTTGTTCATTGATCAGCAAGTTTTCTCAAATCTGGTGATTCATGTGCAAATACACTAGTGAAGAAAAATTAGAAGCACAAGGTTGCTGAGTTCATCAGGGGATTTAGTTGCATTAATTTCGTAGTTACTGTTACCAACACATGTTAGTACAATAAACCTACATTCTCTGCAAGGACATGTCTGCTTTGACACCCACACTCTCTAGGTCACTGTCTCCTTGCTCACATTTGAGACTTACTGCCAACGTGACTTCCATTTTCTAAGCCCCCATTCCTGATCACTCCTCTCTCTAACAGATCATAGCTTTTCCTTTGGGTTTGTTAGTCTTGTCTCACGGACCATTCTCCTTCTTAAGGTGATTTAGAATATGTTTAATCAATTACAATTTGTTCTATAATATAAAACATAAAAATCAAGTACCATGTACAACCAGATGAAGATCCAGGTTAAAAAAAAATAGGTTTAAACATATTTGGGGATAAATTGAGGAGAGTTGAATATGGATTGGCTACTTTGGTGTTAAGGGTCTTAGGCATAATATGATATTGTGCTTGTGTAGGAGAATGTCCTTCTTCTTAGGTGATGCAAACTGAAGTATTTAGGGGTAAAATGTCATCATACCTGCAACTTACTTTGAAATAATTTAACATAAAATAATAGATTCATGATGGATATAACAGATTGACAGTTAAGTGGAGCAAATATGGAGGAAAACATAAGCAAACTCTGAATCTAAGTGACAAAAGAACGGTTACTCATTTTGCTGTTACTTCAACATCTCCGTATGCACAGCATTTTGTAATTCCCCAAAATGGAACAGAAGGTCAATCACCTTTTCTATTTATAAGTTCTGTGGAAAGCAAATGTTGGAGGTGGCATCTCAGTGTTTCGTCCATGTACATAACAATCCTTTTTCTAAAAATTAAAATAATGACACAAAGTTGGGGTAAAAAGTAGCTTTTTGATTTAGCCACCGTTTCTTGTTTATAGCACTGCATTTGAAATTGCGTTTTTGGTGTGAAAATAGTCCAGCTAAACAACTGTGCCAGCTTTAATGACATTCTCTTGCTTCTGCCCTTTTTTCCAGAAGGCAAGTCAGCTTGCTTTTACTCTTATCCTTCAGAGTCTGTGCCCACCGCATGCAGTGTTGATTCTGGATTTTTTGAATCATACAGCATCTCTGTCAGATTCCAACAGAAAGGCACCGAGGACAAAGACTGGAAAGACAAAAGGCATGTCTTCTGCCAAGGAGGGGAACCCGTATCTGCTATCATGTAGGACCTCTGATGGGGGTGTCTGTGTGGGTACTAAAGACAAATGGTGTCCTTAAAAGCCAAGGAAAATGAACTCATGGCTGAGTCTGGTATGGAAGAAATGATATTTCCTTAAAACTAACTCTGGATTAGAATGGCCCAATACAGGCTTAAAGAGCAAGCATTTCAACAGTCGTCATAAAATATTGAAAATCAGAATCACTGCTCCCACTGAAGTCAAGTGGCTCTTGAACCATTCCAAGGAAGAGATTAGGGTACCCTGACTTCAGAACCATCCTCCACTTCATCACAATGATTGACAATCCAGCCAGAAAGGTCAGTGGGGGCTGAATAAGATTTAATCTGATTTAGAAAAACAAGGAAACTTGATGCTTCCTGTTCCCAAGTGTAAGGGAGTCATTCTCTTTCAGAGAAATCTATTCTTTCCAAGTATAACACTATTGTCTATTTGTTTTGCATGTGCATACATTTATTTGCCTGTTAATTGTTTATCTCCCCAAACTCCATGAAGGTAGAAGCTGTGAACCAAAATATAGCACAGTGACAGATGTACTGTAGATGCTCCATTCACTGAAAGAATTAATGCAATAAATAGTATCCAATGCATAGGCTACATGTGCTTATATATTGCCATATTTATATAATAAACAATTTAGGTTAGTTTATCCAAATGTGCACTTGTCTATTTATGAAGATGATATATACATATATACAATATTTCCACTACTTTGTCATATTGCTCATTATTTCAACATTCTTCCATATCAAAATCTTATTAGTAGGTCTTAGACTGATAGCATGTTAGATTTCTGGTAATTTAATTTGTTATACTTCAGGATGGCAAATATGATGTATGTGAATTAATTGGAATTAATTAAGATTGGTTAATTATTTTATAGAGTTACCTTGTCTGTATTACATCGTAGGTTTTGTAAGAACCAAAAAGATTGTCAGAAATGATCTTTAATTGGCAAAATCAGTGAACTTCAAGATATCTGTTAGTGAGGAGTGATGTGAAAGGACCCACTGCCTCTGCACATGCAAGGACAAGAAGCTGGTAAGCCCAACCATCCGTGATGCCCTGAAAGGATGGATCCTGTTAACTCTATGTCTCTTATTTCAAGGGAGATCCTGCTATCCTAGCAGCTAATTCATGAAGCATGCAGATCCCTTCTCAAAAACATTATCGAATAACATTGGATTGAGCCATTGATACAAGTGCTAGATGTACCAGTGGGCAGAGAAAGGCACCTCTCCCCTCTGTCCACTGTAGCCACCCTTGCTTGCTAATTAGAGTCTGTACACTTGGAGGCATTAGATTGAAGACTTGTTCTCATTGTAACATCCCATCTGGTTGCTAGGTGGTGGGGGTGGGTCTCACACATTTCTGCCTCTAACATCTAGAAAATATAGATATTCACAAATGTAAGCAGATACTTGCTACAGCTGACGATCTAGCAAATAAACTTTACAGATCTGTTAAAAGGACTTGAAATTTGAAGTTCAATATGAGCTTTCGGGTTTTTCAATTAAGTTTAGATACTTAAAATCTCAACAATGGATTATTTTATAGATATATATGTACGTGTATACATAATGACTGCTGTTTAAATGGCAATTTACAACTGAACTATTTTAAATAACTTTTCTTTATTAGGCAAATTTACAAGCTGATCCACAACACCCCCACTTCTAATATCATATCATTAGAAGAGATTTCTTCTATGAGCTAGGGGAGGCGAAAATTATTAAAGCAATCACACAGAAAAAGCCGCCCTCAACTTGACCTTTTCAATGTTAAGTACAACAAAACCCACATTGTTTCCCAAAGCTCCTTTTGATCGAAAATTATGTCACTTATATTTTGGGTCAAGATAATATATACTAATTATAATAAGCAAATAATTTTGAGTTTTTTACTGACTAATGATCTCTTCCTTCTTTCTCCTCCCTACAGAAGTCTCTTTCCCTGATATGTAACCAATATCAACAGATTGATGTATGCACTGTGTATATTATGTATACAGTCAGATAACATGTACAGACAAATTTTATGCCAACACCTCTCTTTCCTCTTTCTCTCCCTCTCTCTCTATGTGTGTGTATATAAATATATATACCATATATACATATGTTTTTATATTTTTATATTTTCTCTCTAATGGACTAATATTATTAACATTGCACTGTAACAGATTTTCTTCAATATAATATATCAGGATGTTTATCATGGATATTTTTTTGAGATCAAAAAATATACATTTAATTCCCTCTATAATTTATTCTATTATTTCCCACTTATGGAGCTTCAAGCTGTTTTACAAGTGTTTTGTTTGTTTGTTTTGGCTACTACAAAAAAATGCTACATCAAACTATAATTTTACCGGTGTCCTCATCTAATTATATTTCTAGGATAGACTCCCCAAAGTGAAAACACTGGATTAAAAGTGATAAAACAAATCTTAAATTTTCATAGATATATGCAATTTGGTCTCCAAATGTTGTAACAATTCACAAACCTGCTGGCAACACTTCCTTGTACCCTTGGCAGCATAGGATCTTATCAACCATTTAAATTTTGTTTCTGTTGATCTTGAAAAACAAAACAAAGTCTTGTTCATACACTGACACCAAATTAAGTTGTTATTCCAGCTATCTCTGGAGTGAAATGTCCTACCTACTTCTATACTAATTTTGCTAAAAATTAAATTCTTATGGTTTTAAAATATAATCACCAACAAATCTTCCTAGAACTCATATATTCCAAAAGAAATATACTTGCACTAAAAATGTTCATTGTGTCCTCCTCCCTTTCTCACATCCCCTTTTTGGACCATCTGCCCCACGAATAGCCCAGTATCTGAGTAACAGAGCTGAGGGCATTTTTGGTGGCACCAATTTTGGGCTAAACCCAAGGAGAGCAGAAGTCGTTCTGCTAAGAGAGAGCAGAAGAGGTGTGAGACCATGTGACTCATGACTCCAGAGCAAGACAGACAGAAGCCTCATTCATCGGCTCTTTGGTCAAATGGTCATGGTAGGTCCTGCTTCCGTTGGCATTTTACAAAATTCAACACTCTTTCATGATAACAACACTCAATAAACTAGGAATAAAAAGAAATTACCTCAACGTAATAAAAGCATGCATTATAAGCCCACAGATAATGTCATACTCGATGAAAAACTGAAAGCTTTCCCTCTACGATTGGTAACAAGGCTGGAATGCCCATTCTTGACACTTGTATTCAAAATAGTACTGAAAGACTTAGCCAGAGCAATTAGGCAAGACGAAGAAATAAAAGGCATCCAAACTGGAAAGAAAAAAGTAAAATTGTCTCTGTTTACAGATGATACAATCTTATATATAGAAAACCCGAAGATTCCGCCAAAAAACCTATTAGAAATAATAAATAATTTCAGGAAATTTGCAAGATACAAATCAACACACAAATATCAGTTATGTTTCTGTAGAATAACAATGAACAATCTGAAAAGGAAATTAAGGCTACAATCTCATCTACAATAGCATTAAAAAGAATAAAATAATTAGGAATAAATTTAACCAAGTAGGCAAAAGACTTGCACACTGAAAACTCTGAAACATTGCTGAAAGTAACAAAACAAGACAAAGGCAAATAAAAAGATATTCCAAGTTTGTGGATTGGAGGACTTAACATTGTTAAAACGCCCGTAATGCCCGGAGTACAGACTCAATGCGACCCCTGCCAAAACATCAATGGCATTGTTTGCAGAAAATAGAAATAATCATCCTAAAATTCATATGGAATCTCAAAGGATTCTGGATCGCTAAAACAGTCTTAAGATAAAATAAAAACAAAACTAGAGTCTTCAGACTTCCTGATTTTAAAACATGGTACAACATTACAATAATCAAAACTATACGGTGCTGGCATTCAAACAGACATATAGACCAATGGAACAGTATAGAGAGACCAGAAATAAACTCTCATGTATAAGGCCAAATGATCTTTGACAAAGTTGCCAGGGCTACACAATGGGGAAAGGACAGTCTCTTCAACAAATGTTGCTGGAAAAACCAGACATCCAATACCAAAAAGTGAAGTGGGACCCTTATATTACAACATATACAAAAATTAACTCAAAATAGATTAAAGGTGCTAGCTTCATGGCCTAGTGGTTAAGTTTGGTGTGCTCCACTTAGGTGGCCTGGGTTTAGTTCCAGGGCATGGACCTATGCCGCTCATCAGCGGCCATGCTGTAGCAGTGACCCACATACAAAATAGAGGAAGACTGGAACAGATGTTAGCTCAGGGCAAATCTTCCTCAGCAAAAAAATAAAAATAATAAAGTAATAAAATATATTAAAGACCTAAATGTAAGACCTGAAACAGTAAACTCCTAGAATAAAGCATACAAGAAAAACTCCATGACATTCGGCTTGACAATTATTTCTTAGATCTGACAACAAAAGAATAGGTATAGAAAGCAAAAATAGACAAACGGGACTATATTATACTTAAAAACTTTTGCACAGCAAAGGAAACAATCAGCAAAATGAAAAGACAACCTATAGAATGGGAGAAAATATTACAAACCATGTATCTGATAAGGAATTAATATCCAGGATATATAAAGAACTACAACTCAACAACAACAACAAAACCCTAAATAACTATTTTTTTTAAGTGGGCAAAGGACTTGAATAGACATTTCTCCAAAGAAGATATACAAATTACCAAGATACACATGAAACACACATGAAAAAGATGCTCCACATTACTAGTTATCAGGGAAATGGAAATCAAAACCACAATAAGATATCACCTCACACGTTTTGGGATGGTCACTATAAAAAACAAAAAAACAGAAAATAAAGTGTTGGCAAGGATGCGGAGCGAGTGCTAACCTTGTGCTCTGTAGGTGGGAATGTAAAAATGGCTCAGCTGCTATGAAAAACAGTATAAAATTCCTCAAAAAATTAAAAATAGAAGTACCATATGCTCCAGCAAATCTCACTTCCTAGTATTTCTCCAAAAGAATTAAAAACAGGATCTCAAAGAAATCTTTGCCTACCTATGTTCATTGAAGCATTATTCACAATAGCCAAGAGGTGGAAGCAACCTAAATGCCCACTGACTGATGATCAGCTAAAGAAAATGTGGTGTACAAATACAGAGGAATACTATTCAGCCTTAAAACAGAAGATAAGCACGTCATATGCTGCACCATGGATGAACCTTGAGGACACTACACTAAGTGAAATGTCAGTCACAAAAAGACAAATACTGCATGATTCCACTTATATGAGGTATTAAAAGTAGTCAAATTCATAGAAACAGAAAGTAGAATGATAGTTGCCAAAGGAAGGAGGAGGGGGAAAAGAGGAGTAGTTAACAGGTGGAGAGTTTCAGTTCTGTGAGGTGAAAAAGTTCAAGGGTTTTTTTGCACAAAAAGATGCATAGAGCTAACGCTAACGTACTGTACACTTACACGTGATTCAGACGGTAAATTTTATGTTATGTGATTTTCACCACAATTGAAAGAGAAGATAACTGACTGATGACAAAATAATGACAACAGTGAAATTTATAACATACATAGAAGCAAAATATGAGACCTAAATAGCACAAAGGCAAGAAGGGGAAAAACATAAGTACATCATTTAAAGGTTCTTAAATTGTATGTGAAGAGGTATAATATTATTTGAATATAAACTGAAAATTAAAAAAGGATTGTGTGAGAACTTAAAGAAAGCCTCAAGATGAATATTTTTAAGATATTAATTCGACTGAAATTAATAAATAGTTCATCAGTTTGTAGGGTTTTTTTAAGAAAGTAACTTGCTGATTTGAATATTTGTATGAAAATGCAAATGACTTAGAATACTCAAAAATCATTAAAAAAGAATAAATGTTGAGTATACTAAGTGATTTCAAAATTTTCTCTGAAGCTTCAATAAGCAAGAATGATACTGAAATGGAGAAGTCAATGGAACAGAATAAAAAGGCCAGAAACAGTCTCTCTTTCTCAATCTCTGTCTGTCTGTCTGTCTGTCTGTCTCTGTCTCTCTCTCTTGGCTGGTATAATGGCAGGAGAGGCTACTACAAAGGCTGTAGTAACTGCCTTGATCTTCTGCTCTTGGTTGGTGAGTGCCTATAATTCCAACTCTAAAAATTTTAAAGTAACAGAAAGTCTAAATGTAAATGCCATCATCTCTCTCTTCTACTCTTTATCATACATTCACTTCTGCCACCGCTATGTATTGAGCAAAGGAAGAAAAGAAAACATAAGAACTAACTTTGTCACCATTCTTATTGTCAGCCTAGAGAGTTGACATTATTAAGCAAATAAAGGTGTGATAATCCAATAGTAATGAAGGTTGTTGATAATGACCCAAATTCATGAATAAATCTCATTTAACAGAGAAGCAATAAATTGAATTAAAGTGTATGTCGGGAACATGATTGTAGGTTAAGATTGTTAACAAAAGTGTTTCAGAAAATGGCACTTGGTTATTGTTACACGCAGAGTAAACATTACTGGGTTGAGCCTCCTTACCCCATTAATTCCTATGGACTCTGCACTGTAATAAAAGGAGCTGTTCTTAAAAGGAACCATTTTTTGCCATGACATCAATTTTCTAATCTTTTTCATCATGATACTATATACCAAATTTTATAACCCATGTGTATTTACATAAGCAACTAACCCTCAGCAAGCTCAGGAGCTCTCTAGTTGAAGATTAAGCTCATGCATTCACTCAAATTTTGAACAAGCCTGCAAGTGTCTCATTCTCTTTCTCCCTAGGGTCACCTTCTCTCATTCTCCTACCCTTTAAATGTTCAAATTTCTCAGGCTAGGTCCTAGGTTCTCCTTTCCTTTTAGACTCTTGCCTTAGACATTCTCATTTTTTTTATTGTGGTAAAATATGCATAACATAAAGTTTTCCATTTTATCCATTTTTAATATATAGTTCAGTGCATTAAGTACATTCACGTTGTTGTGCACATTCTTGTGGTATCACTGATGGCTACTCAAATGCCTATCTTTAGCCCAGATCACTTTCCCAAAACCTGATGGCCTTTCAGCATCTCCCATTGGATATTATATCATCCAGGTTTCTCTTAGGCACAAGCAACATAAACCATCTCCAGCTAATTAACTAAAAATGGATTTTATTGAAAGGATTGAGAGTAACTCCCAGAATCTTTGGAAAGAATTAGAGAATTATGCTCATAGAATATATATATCTCCTCTCCCAATCACAATGCAGTATCCGGGCCATAAAAATACCACTGCTGTTACCACTGGGAACAAATCCTTAGTTCGTACCACCATTTGCATTTATGCATCCGGGAACCTACTGCTAGAACCATAGGTGCTGGAGGCTCTGAACTCTGCCTCTGGCTTCTGCCGCTGCTCACTGCTACGCCCCACATTAGCATGGATTTTATATGGCCTTCCTATTCCATGTCACCAGCCTCCAAGTCTGGAGCTAGTGTGTCCTTCTGATTGACAAAGTCTGGGTCATTTATAGACCTTGCATCTCAGCTGTGAGAGGAGCATCCCGTACAGAGAGACTGGCTCTGACTGATCAGATGAGGAACTGCCAAAGCAAAGGGCAGGTGTTGGACAGCCGAAAAGAATGAAAAATGTTCATTACTTTGTTTTATAGGCACTTAAAACTCATTATGAACTAATTTGAACTCCTGGCATTTCTCCCCAAAACTTTTTGTGTCCTCCCAAGGTATTAAAGGCAGAGAGAGAGAGGTATTCATTCTATATTCTCCTGCACTCCTCTTCATCAGTTACATCCTGAGTATATCTTGAATCTATCCACTTCTCTCCAGATCCACTACCATCATTTGAATCCAAGAGTTTTTTCTTAGACTATTCCTGAATTCTCACCCATTATAACAGCTTTATTGAGATATAATTTACATGCAATACTATTCATTCACCCATTTAAAGGTACAATTCAATGATTTTCAGTATTTTCGCAAAGTCATGATATAGATTGGTCACGACAATCTATCCTGGGAAATTTTCATGACCCCCAAAAGAAAACCTGTATCCATTAGCAATCACTTTTGATTTCCCCGCAATGCTCCTAAATTTAGGCAACTACTCATTTACTTTCTTATTTTTGGACATTTGGAGTTGCTTATTTTGGACATTGCAAATGAATGGAAACATACAGGAAATAGTCTTTCGTGACTGGCTTCTTTCACTTTGCACTATGTTTTCAAGGTTCATCCATGTTGTAGCATTTATCACTATTTCATTTCTTTCATTGCTGAGTAACATTATTCTATGGATGCTTCACACTTTATTTATTCAATCATCACTTAATGGACATTTGGATTGTTTTCACTTTTTTGCTATTATGAATAATTCTTCTATGAACAATCATGTACAAGTTTTTGTGTAAACGTGGTTTTCAATTCTCTTGGATATATACTTAGGAGTGGAAATCCTGGATCATATGCTAACTCCATTTTTAACATTTTAAGGACTGGTAGACTGTTTTCCAAAGTGGCTACTCCATTTCATATCCCCACCAGCAATCTGAGTGTTCAAAACTTCTCCACATCCTTGCTGGCACTTGTTGATGTCTGTCTTTTTGATTATATCCATCCTAGTGGATGTGAAGTACTCTCTCATTGTGGTTTTGATTTGCATTCCCTTTACTACTGTCATTGAGCATCTTCTTATGTGCTTATTGGCCACCTGTATATCTCCTTTGGAGAATGTCTATTCAAATCCTTTGCTCATTTTTATTTTATTTATTTGTTTATTTTTAATTGCAGTAACATTGGATTATAACATTAGATAGCTTTCAGATGTACATTGTAATATATTTCGAATTCTGTGTAGATTACATCATGTTCACCTCCCAAAAACTAATTATAGCCCATCCCCTCACATGTGAGCCTAATCACCCCTTTTGCCCTCCCCCCCTTCCCCTGTGGTAACCACCAATCCAATCTCTGCTGCTATGTGTTTGCTTGTCGTTGTTTTTATCTTCTACTTATGAGTGAGATCATACAGTATTTGACTTTCTCCCTCTGACTAATTTCACTCAGCATAATACCCTCAAGGACCTTCCATGTTGTCACAAATGGCTGGATTTCACCATTTCTTACGGCTGAGTAGTACTCCATCGTGTATAAATACCACATCTTCTTTATCCATTCGTCCCTTGATGGGCACCTAGGTTGCTTCCAAGTCTTGGCTATTGTGTATAACACTGCAATGAACATAGGGGTGAAGGTATCTTTATGCCTTTGCGTTTTCAAGTTCTTTGGATAAATACCAAGCAGTGGGATAGCTGGGTCATATGGTAGATCTATCCTTAATTTTCTGAGGATACTCCAAACTGCTTTCCATAGTGGCTGCACCAGTTTGCACTCCCACCAGCAGTGTACAAGGGTTCCCTTCTCTCCACATTCTCTCCAACATTTGTTGTTTCCTGTCTTGTTAATTATAGCCATTCTGACCAGAGTGAGGTGATACCTCACTGTAGTTTTGATTTGAATTTCCCTGATAGCTAATGATGTTGAGCATCTTTTCATATGTCTGTTGGCCACCTGTATATCTTCTTTGGAGAAATCTCTGTTCAGATCTTTTGCCCATTTTTAAAGTGGGTTGTTTGTCTTTATATTGTTGAATTGTAAGTGTTCTTTATATATTCTAGAAACAAGTCCCTTATCAGACGTGTGATTTACAAACATTTTCTATCATTCTATAGGTTTTTTTCACTTTCTTGACAGTGTTCTTTGAGGAACAATCCAAAAAATTTTTATCAAGCCAAATTTATCTATTTTTTCTTTTGTCACTTGTACTTTTGGTGTCATACCTAAGAAATCATTGACTAATCCAAGGTCACAAAGATTGTGACTACATTTTCGTCTAGGTTGTTGCCCCATTTTGAGTTAAGTTTTTATATGGTGTGATGTAGGAGTCCAAATTCATTCATTTGTATGTGTATATCCAGTTGATGCATCACCATTTGTTGAAAAGACTATCCTTTCAATAATGAACTATCTTGGCACTTTTGTCAAAAACCAATTGACTGTAAATATATATGTGTCATAAATAAGTAATATGTAAACTTATATATATACATACACGTTTATTTATGGACTCTCAATTCTAGGCCATTGATTTATATGTCTATCCTTATGCCTGTAGGTCTTGATTACAGTAGCTTTGCAGTAAGTTTTGAAATCAGGGTATATGACAGCTCTGACTTTGTTGTTCTTTTTAAAAATTGTTCTGGCTATTCTGGATCCCTTGCATTTACATATGAATTTTAGGACAGCTTGTCAATTTCTGCAAAAAAATCAAAAAACAAAACATTTGCTAGAAAGTGTTTGATGTGTTGATCAATTTGGAGAGTACTGCCACCTTCACAATATTGTCCTCCGATCCATAAACATGTGACGTATTTCCATTTATTTAGGTATCCTTTTATTTCTCTCAAATATGTTACGTAGGTTTTCAGAGAGCACATTTTGCCTTTTTTGCTAAATATATGCCTAAGTATTTCATTATTTTGGGTACTAGTGTAAATGGAATTGTTTTTACTGTATTAGGGCTGCCATAACAAAGAGCCATAAACTAGGTGACTTAACCAAAAAAAAATCATTCTCTCACAGTTCCGAATGAGAGAACCTGAAGTCAATGTGTCAGCAGGACGAGGCTCTCTCCTCACTTCTGACAGCTGATAGAAATCCTTGGCATTCCTTGGCTTGCAGCTGCATAACTCCAACCTCTGCCTCCCATTGTCACATGATGATCTTCCCTCTGCGTGTCTGTGTCTTTACTCACTAGTCTACGTGTCTGTCCCTATGTCTTTTCTCTTCTTATTATAAGGACACCAGCCTGTTGCATTAAAGGCCAACTCTATCCCAGTAACCTCATGTGAATATACATATTAATTATATATGCCAAGACCCTATTTGCAAGTAAGCTTACATTAACAGGTACCAGGGGTTAGGACTTCAATAGTTATTTTTGGGGCACTCATTCCTATCCTCAACACTTACTATCATGTTTGGATGGCTTATTGATAGTGTATAGATATAAAATTGAATTTTGTATATTGATCTTGAATCCTGAAACCTTGCCAAATCCGTGTATTAGTTCTGATATTTTTTAGCCGATTCCTTAGGATTTTCTACATACAAGATCATGTCATCTGTTAACAGAGTTTTACTTCTTCCTTTCCAATCTGGATGCTTTTTATTTTCTTGCCTAATTGTCCCGAACAGAACCACTGGTGCAATGTTGAACAGAAGTGGGAAGAGTAGGCATTCTTGTCTTGTTCCATGTCCACACCCAGGATCCAAACCGGGCCACCAAAGCGGAACATGCGCACTTAACTACCGCACCACCTGGCCAGCCCCCCAATTAAGTAAATTTTTAATCTCCACTTGCAGGAGGCCATTTCAAGTCTGTCATACACTTCCTATCATCCAGTGGACACTTACCAAGCACTGAAAGTTTCATGTCAGGGAAAGCAAGCTACCGACCCCCACAGGCTGAATGAACATCAGGCCATTTTTAATCATTCTGAACCATTAATTCAACGCTAATGGGAGGGGGAAAAAACCCAGAATTTTGTGAAAAGGCACTTTATGAAATCTGAAGACACCGTAACTATGAACAGTTAACATACATTCTTTTCTACATTCATTCGCTTTGGGGCCTCGTTCACCAGCGGATATATAGAAAATATTTAATATAGCCTAAATTAAACGTATGTGGGAGGATAATGTGAGGGAATGGAATATAAACTTCTGCTTTTTATCCACACCATTACTATGATAAAAATTAATTTCAGTACAAATTCAGGAATTTTATTTAACCATTAAGGAAATTTTAATATCCTACCATATAATTTAGCTTAATAGAAAATTTAAAAAAAAAGACTGAATACAAACTATCTTAAGACATTAATCAAACTTTTAATGTATCAATTTATTGCATATGTCAGTACAGAAAAATAGAAAGTATATTTTAAAAGAAATTTATTGTAAAAAAACAAACGTAAATGTTTGCTTTCCATGTTAGCACATAATGCACTGTAACATTCAAACTGGAGTTATAAAATTTTATTACTGCTTCAAATAAAATATGGCAAATAACAAAAATATGATTTACATTATGAAACTGGATTAACTTATTTTATCCTGGAATGTACTTAAATATGTTAAAAACAACTTGAATTTTCAGTATATGCTGTACTGACAGAAATTGCCATAAATTATGTTAAACAACACACACTCATCCCTGTTACATATGTATATATGGCACTTTTTGTAAAAAAGTGTCTCTTACACATAGTCCTATCTTTAAACTACATTTTTAAGATACAAAATATAAATGGAGGTATATTTGCGCCATTTGGCAAAAATGTGTTGACTACTATTCGGATGAATGCATTTATTTCACCATTCAAATGAATATATTATTTCTGATTAGCTAAGATGATGTGCATATATGGTCATATAAATAAACAGAAGTGCTTTCATTTTCTATACTATTGATTTAAAAAATAGATGTCTGTGCTCTGCCATTTCCAACTTTACCTGAGTGATACGAAAATACATAAAATTAAGTGGATAATCCAAAAGCATTATGACTAATTTTTTTCATTTTTTTGCCTCCATAATTGTTGTCAAATATAATAGGAAAAACGAGAGGGGAGAGGTCAGTGGAAGATTTCAATATATTTCAATCATGACCTAATTTAAAAAGTGACTTCTGTGACATCCTTTTTGGAAGTTTACCTTATTTACTCCTAACCTCAAGAAAGGGACGCAATAATGAAAGCTACAGTTCAGCTGAGCTTGCAAGATAATTTATATAAAAGTGAATATGGCCTTCATTCTTTAATTCCACCAAACAAATCTAGTCCCACTTCAAATCAAATCTTACAAAAATAAAAGATGAATATGAAAGCATCAGGTGGTACGAATTCTCAACAAGAAGTGTTACAATACAATCAGTCCGGTGACTCATTAATAAAGCCGGCAGGTGGGGGATTATCAAGTGTCTACAGCTCATCACGAAAAAGTAAATTTAAGCTGCCCTGTCACAAAATTAAGAATACCATTTTAATGAAAATATTAATTTTACAAAGTATTTGCAAAGACTTTGGGTACCTGCAAGGTCAGGTGCTCCAGTCACATTCTTGGTTAGAAATGCCTTCAAGTGTTTCCTTCTGCACTGGGGCTTCCTTTACACCAACCTCATCAGTTAATTATTTCCTAGATCTACATTTAAGAACTATGTCACATTTCCCTTTCCAGTTGTTTCCATCCACTTAGTAGTCTTTATTCTGTTACAAAGTTTCTTCCCATCTTTTGCAATATCTTATTCTTTTTGCCATTTTCCCATAATCCCTTTTAAAATAATGGATTTTGACCTAAATGAATTCTATCTTGCCATACATCTAGGATTTCCAAATTTCAGTAGCTTAATAACTTAAAATTCATTCATAAATTCCTATAGCTGCTCTTGCATAAATGAGCCAGAAATTAATACACAAGGCAGACACATTTCTACTCCCACTAAGAGATGGGTCCAAATGAAGGAGGGACTCATGAAGAAATGATGTTTTATTAGGACCAATCACTTTGGCAACAAAATAAGACATATTTTAAAAAAATGATGCCATGGGCTCCAGGGACCCTTGATAATAAAGAGCTTGTTTTCTACCCTCTTCTCATCTAAGGAAACGGTCTCACACACCGAAACTAGGAAAGTACTACGACTTGATATGCAGCCTCTTCCCTGTGCTGCAGGACAAAAGGTTCCTTACCCCCAAGAAGAGAATGAAGGTAGGGATGGGCACAAGTACTCTACAACTTCTGAAGTCTTGGCTTAAAAAAAAGAAGATTGTTTATAAACCTGGAGTATAGAAAAAAAGCAGCCTAAGGACAAAAACCGATGAAGAAAAAGCTTCTACACTTCATCAGCGTAATATTTACAACTGAAGTTGACAAATTCCTCTGCAGCGTAGTAGACAAAATGATTACACGAAACCTAAGAAGGTACTTTGTAAACTTTAAAGAATGGTACAAGTCTAAGGTGTGCCACGTAAGCTCATTTCTAAATACATTACATTTTGTTGTATTAACTTTTTGCTTTTTAATACATCACTATCTAGGATAGTCATTCTACATAGCAATGATTGACAAGATGAAAAGTGTCCTTTAACTGTGGTGAATTTATACATACAAAATACACCTTCCATAATACCCATTACCAACTTTAAAAAAAAAAAATGATTTTTTACAATAATTTATAAAAAAAATCCTTTAGAAATCATACTTGCTATAATTTATTCTTTTCTAAATACTGACACAAAGTGAATGACAAGAAGGTTATTTGGCAAAAGTATTTCTAGCCCTATCTCCATGGAAAGAGTTTTAAATTAAGGTCAAGATTACTGACCCATTATTTCTCTGCTCTAGTTGCTTGCACAAAGCCAATAAATACAGCTAAAATATCCAAACGATTTTATGTTAAAGCTGACATAACGTACAGAGCTCAATTACATCTAATTTTTGAGGACTGCTTAAAACAACTTAGCACAATTATGCCTCATAGTTTTGTTTTTTTTTTTTAAGGTAAATCCTGCAAGTTTTAAGGGACTCTTTTTTTTCAAGATTTTTCTCACTCTTCTATATGTCTAAATACTACTTTCCACTTACAGCCATTTAATTGTTAAATGTGGTAATAGGTTCTGTTGAGAAAAAGCTCTAGAGTGCCTTCATTCCACATTCCTAACGTGTAGAAAATAAATAAATAAGACTCCATAAAACTGTCTCTTGATGTAGGAATTCTTCTATTTCATAGCAACTGAAACATTAAACCAAAAAGAACATAGTTTTTTTACTTTTGTTTTTGTAATTTTTATTTTCAGAAAGTCCAATAGATAATATCCTGGCTTTAGTTGGGTGAGATATACCTAGATACTGGGACTTAAAAATCAGAGGTGGGAATTTTTCTAACACAGTATATACAATCATGTAATGGTAAGACTTCCTAATCTAATTCTTAAACAAGTTCTAACCTTTATTATGACGGCTATTAGTGGTTCAGCTGTAGACTTACAAAATTGACAGAAGCTAAAATTCTCTTTGCCACCAAAATTACAAATGTTAAAAAGTTCAAATATGCACATCAAAGCTGCAGTAAAATTCTAAATTTCTATTTTTACATGCCATGATCCAGACTGTACCTAACAAAACAGGGTACGTTAATATTGGAAAATGGGGTCCCATTTATTTGTAAGAAAAAGCTGGATCTCAGCATTCACCAGAGCAAAATTTAATGGCAACCTGCACACAGGCCTCAATTTCACCTCTTGCCAAAAACAAAATAGAGTTTACATAAAAATAGATATAACCCAAGTTACCATATACATCGGTATTTACATTAAAAACATTGCATTGCATAATTTAAGGAATAAAATACTATCATGCATTTCATTTCAACTTTTAAGGTGAAAAATGCACTTACAGAACTAAATTTGTTTACCATGATTGTCCCAACATTTACTAAAGAAATAATACTCAAAGGTTTCTTGTTCACATGTCTCCTTCTATATCCCACCATTAATCTAAGTGTCACAGAGATTACACCACTTTTGCAACAAGAAACTTTTGAATGTGCTATGGTACTGGCACATTAAACTAAAGATATGGATACATAACCACAGTGAAAGACTTGACGAAAACGTATGAAATAATCTCAAGAATTACAGTTCTTCAAATGTAAAAAACTATTTGGATTATATCTTAAAAGAGCACTGAAGTCCTTTCAAAGTTTAATGTCACTCTTCAGACAAGTACAGACATAACACACTTCTAGCAAGGAACATTCTTTATCATTCTGCACACATTAAAATACAGTGCATTAATCAAAAAGAAAAACATTATATAATCGTTACATTGGATGAAGTTTTTGCCATTTCTTCAGGAGAATGACTCTTTATTACTTCCTTGATGAACTGTTCAAGAGCAGTGAAGTAACCCTGGCACTGCCATGTATCATTATGAGTTCCATCAGGAAAAATGGCTAATCTTTTAGTCCGAGATGGAGAGAGTTCATAAAGTTGCTTCATCATTACTGGTGGAATTAACTGGTCAGAGAGTCCAGAGATGAAAAGAGAAGGCATTCTGCACTGGGAGATTTTTCTGTAGGACAAAAATTTATTTTTGTAGCACCATAAAGGAAGGTAACGCATTGGGAAAAACGAAAATAAAGTGCTGGCCATGTGTGGTATGCTTAAAAATGTGTTCTCCACCATAATGGCTGAAATCCTATGTGAATTTTCAGAAGCCAAATGAATAGCCACTGCTCCTCCCAAGGAACGACCAAAAAGAAAAATTTTTGTTTTGTCAAGGTCAGGCCTAGTCATTACGTAGTCTAACACAGCTTCAGAATCTAAGTAGAGTCCTTCTTCACTTGCTTCTCCTTCACTTTTTCCATATCCTCGATAATCAACAAGCAAAAGATTAACTTTGAGGTTAACCAACATAAGCAATGCATTTGGTAACCTGTGACCTATGTTGCCTGCATTCCCGTGAAAATAAATTATAGTTGGGGAATAGGGCGAATTGTCTCCAGTGTATCTTATCAAAATCAGATTTAGACGCACTCCATCTTTGGTTCTGATGAAAATGTTCTCATGTGGAATACCAGTGGGCATGGGAACATAAAGGCGTGAAGAAGATGGCTGTTCTGGAAAATAAAGCAACACATCCTGGAATTTATACAGAATACCTGCTATTGATATAAAGATTAACAAAAGTAAGATAATGCCTCCATAGAGATGAAAAGTCACTATTAAAGGTAAAAGAGAAATACGGCAGAGAGCCCAAGACCACGAAGCCAAGGCTATTAGCCATCTTTCAACAAAGTTCCACAGCATCCAGGACTTTTCCATTGTAGCTCTCTGTAAGTATCCTAAAAAGAAAGAGAGAGAATCCGTAATTCAACATATATCTATTATTTTAAAAGTTAGATCCATGACATCATAAATTATGGTACTAGCTGAATCCTTGGAAGCCTACATCCATCCATCCACAAACCACCTGCTCATTTTTTTAAAAAGTGCTTATTTATTGCCAGGTACTTCATTCACGTATTCTCCTTGATGTGACGGAAAAATAAGTTGATGCCATGTTCCCAATACTTTATATGAGGGAGCAGAGGCTCAGGGGCATAAGTGGACTGGCTGTGGTCTCAGTTCTGTAGGGAGAAGAGCCCAGAGGCCAATAAGCATGATTCCAAAGATCCTGGTGTGCCCACTGGTAAGCTAGGTAGGTTGAGGGCAATGTTTTTTTTATTGAGGTATAACTGGCACATAATATTATATTATTTTCAGGTGTACAATATAATCTGATATTTGTATATACTGCAAAATGATCACCACAATAAGTCTAGTTAATGGCTGTCACCATACATACTTAACAAAATTTTTTTCCTGTGATGAGAACTTTTAAGATCAACACTCTTAGCAACATTTTTTTTTTTTTTTGAGGAAGATTAGCTCTGAGCTAACATCTGCTGCCAATCCTCCTCTTTTTGCTGAGAAAGACTGGCCCTGAGCTAACATCCTTGCCCATCTTCCTCTATTTTATATGTAGGACGCCTACCACAGCATGGCTTGCCAAGCGGTGCCACGTCTACACCCGGGATCCAAACTGGCGAACCCCAGACCACTGAAGTGGAACATATGAACTTAACTGCTGTGCCACTGGGCCAGCCCCTTAGCAGCTTTTAAATATGCAATATAGTATTAGTAACTATAGTCACCAGATTGTACATTACATCTTCATGACTTATTTATTTTACAACTAGAAGTTTGCACTTTTTGATCCCTTTCACCCATTTCGCCCACTCTGCCCCCCTCTTCTGCCAACCAGGAATCTGTTCTCTGCATCTTTAATCTTGGGTTTTTGTGTGTGTGTGTTTTTTAAAGATTCCACATACAAGCGAGATCACATAGTGTCTTTTTCTGTAAGACTTACTTCATTTAGCATAACTAGCATTTTAACAATATTAATTATTCTAATCCATAAGCATAGAATATCTTTCCATTTATTTGTGTCATTTTCAATTTCTTTCATTAACGTCTTATAGTTTTCAGTGTACAGGTCATTCACCTCCTTGGTTAAATTTATTTCTAGATATTTTATTCTTTTTTTTTTGGTGAGGAACATTGTCCCAGAGCTAACATCTGTTGCCAATCTTCCCCTTTTTGCTTGAGGAAGACTGTCCCTGAGCTAACACCTATGCCAATCTTTCTCTATTTTGTATGTGGGATGCCACCACAGCATGGCTTGATGAGGGGTGTGTAAGTCTGTGCCCAGGATCTGAACCCGAGAACCCTGGCCTGCCAAAGCCGAGCATGTGAACTTAACCACTATGCCACCAGACTGGTCCCTATTTTACTCTTTTTGGTGGAATTGTAAATGGGATTGTTTTAATAATTTCTCTTTCTGATAATTCATTACTAATGTATAGAAACAGAACAGATTTTTGTGTATCAATTTTGTATCCTGTGACTTTCTGAGCTAGGCAGACTGAGGGCAAATTTTATTAACGAGGTGGTTACCAAAGTCTAACCTATCAAGACCAACCCGATATAATTTGCCAATTTTCTCCTTCAGATGATAGAAAAAAATTATAATTAAACTAGGACAAGAAAGAATAAAATGTTTTCCCTTCTACCTGGAGGTTTTCATAGCTAAACTTAAAAAAATAATTTATTTAAATTAACCACTGAGGGGCCGGCCTGGTGATGCAGCAGTGAAGTGCGCACGTTCCGCTTCGCTGGCCCGGGGTTCGCCGGTTCAGATCCCGGGTGTGGACATGGCACCGCTTGGCACCCCATGCTGTGGCAGGAGTCCCATATATAAAGTAGAGGAAGATGGGCACAGATGTTAGCTCAGGGCCAGACTTCCTCAGCAAAAAGACGAGGATTGGCAGATGTTAGCTCAGGGCTAATGTTCCTAAAAAAAATCAAATTAACCACTGAATTCTAATATTGTATTATTTTAAGAAAAAGTTTAATCACTTTCTTTCACATGTGATAAAAAGAAATTTCAGATTGCTAGCACCATGAAATATGCAAAATCTTTTATACAGTCCTTATTGCAATTTCATACGAGTGAGTCCACACAGATTGCTGCGCTATACTGATAAGGCCATAAACACTTGGAGGATAAGTGTGATACAAAGATACAGAAATTGTATTTGAGAACCAGAGACAAATGAAGAAAACGACTTGTTGGAGAAAAAAGTTTTTAAAATGTTGCTCAAAAATATAACTGAAATAAAGAAAATACAGAAGAAAAGCTATCAAAAATCAATTTTTTGTTACCAAATAAAAAAGTTTATGCATGTTGTCTTAAAAAGGCAAAAGAGGTGAGATATGTTACAAGTTTTCTTATGTAGTAATCTACTTATATATTTACCAAGTCTTAAAAAATATTAAGCTCTCTTTTACCCACTAACAAAACTACTAAACTAATAAAGAAGTTATTCTTAAATTTAACAAATAATTTTTAATGACTGATTTTTAAAATTTTACGGTGTCATAAGCCAACAAAGGTGACATTTCAGTTCATCAATTAGAATTAAACACTGAAAAAAATCATAGAATCAAGTTAAGATTGGTAATAAAGACAACGCGTTATTAATACATTTGATTTTTCACTGTTATTTCAAGAAACACTATATTTCGCTGAACACTTTCATATTTGAATTCTTGTTCAAATGACTCTCTTTGAACATAAACCAACAGCATAGCATTTTTCTGAAGTTTCTCAGAAATCAACACTGCCACCCAGTTGTAGCAACTTTCATTACAATGAGCACTATGTTAAACTAGAGAAAAGCAAGTATGCACAGTAAAACAAAAGCCCAAACTTAAAAACTACAGAAGCAGTTCCTGAGCACTAGGTGTGAGACCCGGTTAAAAACAGGACTGAAGGAGGCTGAGCTACAGCAGCCAAAGGCGGCAACCGCGCTCAACGCTGAACAGCTGCCCCAGGGTGAGCACCACCCTTTCCTACCGGGGACTGCCCTTCATCAATAGCTTAAACTAGACAGCGCTGCTCTGCGTTCCTTTGTTGTGGTGGGTACATCTCAACAACACATCTGGTCACCTAGACTTTTCCTCTAACGTTTACTTAACTTTATTTTTATTTATTTTTTTAAATATAAGTGTATCTGAATGATTTTCATTTGTATTCAGAGGCTGTATCAGGAAATTTAAAAACACACTGGCATCAACCTTATATATCAAAATAAAATAATTTTTGTGTAATGATTAGGATTAACAAGGTTTGGGATATAAAATGCAAATATACTAAAGCACTGCATTTTCTGGAAAAGAAGATACCATTTAAGATACTTCCTTAGCGAAAATTTTAATTTTTTTCCATAGTCAAGCCAATTATTTACGACAGAGGAAACAGAGAGATAAGGAATTCAAACATCATTTATTTGGCTATGTAGTAGAAAAAACACTAAAATTCCATCACCCTTCAAGTCTGCTCTACCATACATTTGCTGAATAATCTTGGGTTTATCACTTATTTCCAGCCTGAATTTCCTTTTCAGTAGAATAAGAATTTAAAAAAATGCCTACATATAACACTAGTCAGTAATATTAAATGAAATTAATTAAAAAAGCATTTACAAATTGCTATAGATATACTAACTTTATTTGCCTTTGTGACTAGTATTTCTGGCTGTAATGGTACATTCTTAACCGTGTTCTGCTCAAATTAACACCAACATCAGAACTTAGCAAGCACCTATAAGACAAAAAAAAAAAAAATCTAGAAATTTGATAGGCATATGGCAAAGCACTCCTATAACCTAGATAATTAGGAGAGAACTGACTCAACTTTCAAATCAAACAAAGCTCTTATAAAAAACGACTACAACACTAGATAAAATATGAAGCTCCTAATACACGCACGAGGCATATTTTGAAATTCAAACCATACATATATATATATACACACACGCACACACACCTGTATAGATCAAATCTACAGAATTAAAAGTTTCAATTATTCAAACTTTGAAAAACTATCTTTTTTTTAAAAGTAGCCTCTTTAATTTCTAATTTCGACACACAATACTGAATTTACATCTATAAGGCCAGGTACTGTGTTTCTCTTTTTCACTACTGAATCTCTACCGGACAGTATACCACTTTACATACAGTCAGGACTAAAATGTTTTTAAAGTAACAATCCAGCAAGATATCTGGATTATTAGACTTCTAAGAAAGCATAAGCACTGGGCACACATGTTTAAGACTGGACATCAGAAAATGGCATATTTAAGTCTACTATCAGTGAGGAATAATAGGGATTAAACTTACAGTTTTCCACAAAGCATTCCTGAAAATTCACCGTAACGAAATGACTTTGTGATAAACAAACATAATCTTATAACAGATTGTTAAACTGTAGAAGTCACAATAAAAGTCAATTTCTTTTGCGGAATATCAAATACGTCAATTTTAAGACCAGGTTAACAGAAGCTGCCCTGGAGTGTGTGTGCATGACTTCTCTTTAATACTTCCTAAAATATCTGTGGTTTAGAATGAGACCTCCACTCACCAACTGCCTTATTTTTACCTAACCCAATTTGCCAATAATTTCTGCTCCCTAGTCTGTATCCTACGACCACACTCTTAAAAGAACTGGAACAAGCAAACTTACCACAGGAAGAATTTTTTATGTACTAAATTTGCTGAAACTATCAGCAAAGTAAAATTACTAGAGCCATCTGCTGACATGCAAAAACAACTTCACATAGACCCAGATGTTGAGAGTCAATGAGAATGAACACTCCCTCTAAAACATTCCACTGCATAGATCTTACAGCTAGCAGTCTAACAGTTTTTCAATTATTTTGTCAATAAATTAATGTGAGCAAAAGGTTAACAAAACCTAAACCTTTTCTCCTCCATGAAAAAAAAATGACCTCTGGTTAACCTTCTAGCACTGTTTCCCTGGAAACCTCCTAAAGGTGGGTTATCAGATGTTTCTAAGCAACATTTTGTTGTAAACTTGACCCCCACTGGTGAGCTAAATCTGGATTAAGCAGACAGTGAGCAGGGCTACACAGCCCGTGGGAAGTATAAAGAGGGGCTTCTCTGAGTGGGATATGACTTATAACTGGTGTGTCGTTTGCTGAGTCCTGGAGGCCATGCCCACGGACTGTTAGAAAAGATCCTGTTTCCTGTGGAGCATGAAGCAGCTGAGTGGCGCCTGCTCCCACTCACGCGTCATCTTTCACTTAGGAACAATACACCTGATGCTGGCATGCTGGGTTTTCTATCCCATCTCTTTCAAGAAAGTGGAGAGAGGGTGGTGCCAGGGTTGGTCTATGGGGTCTTGTGAGTGTGAATGCCTAGCTGAACTCAAGACCACTGCTGCTGGGCGTGCAGACTAAGGGCGGCCATTAGTTATTCCTTAAAGTATGTTCAAGGGCCAAAGATTTTATGAAATGTGTTGCCAGAAGAGATGGGCTATTTGCTGGGTTCTTCTGCATGCTGAAATGTGTTTGCTGATAACATCTGAGCATGGTAAACAATCACGAGAACTGGTGAGTTTAACATACTCAAAGTTAAATCAAAGTTTACAATAGCAGAAGGGCTGTTAGAGGGAAAGAACATTAGACCTGTAGAGCACAGAAACTTAGTCACCCAGTATCTTCTCATCTTCCATGCTTCTTATACCTTAGTATGTTTTAAACCTGATGCCTACAACTTAAATATCTGACATTTGCTTTTCTCAGTTCTGCCTTTGCTATGCTATCACACCAGCTCTCACATGCCAAATGTCTCTAAAACCTGTATATCTGTGGCTTGAACCAACTCTCAGTAACTCCTTAGCTACTATCTGAGAATCTGATGCATGAGCTCTCATAATGATCTCTCTTAAAAAGCAAACCTCACTTGCTAATAAACTCAATGCATTTTTTTTCAATCCACACTGCAACACATATCCCCGAGTGGTTCTAAAAGATGCCTCTTCCTCAGCTTCAAGTATACTCAAATCCCTGTGTTTCTCCCTCTGACCAACCCCTAAATGGAGGCATCGTCCAAGTTCCTGTCCACTTAGCTGCTTTCTCAGTGACTTCATTCTTTCTCATGCCTTCAACTATCACACCTGTGTACAAATTATTTCCATCATCTGTCTACTCCATCTACAATCTCAATTTATCTGTTCCTTGAGTACCCGATGCTTTATTAACATTTCAAACTTATCCAAAATTAAACACACTCTCCTCCTCACCTAACGTTTTGCATGCTTCGTATTAATTATGGACAAAAAAGCATGACTTGTAAACAAATACAATTTTTAAAAACACAGGTTTGATTCCGGGGCTCAATGTGTAACAATACACAAACTGAAATTTAATTATGCGTTACTGTATCAAAATAGACACATTAGTATAACATGCACAGGTCTTGTATTTAAAATAGTCAACCTTAAAAATAATTTTTGCGGGCACCGGCCTGGTGGTGTAGTGGTTAAGACTGCACACTCTCCTTCAGCAGCCTGGGGTTCAAAGGTTTGGATCCAGGCTGCGGACCTAGCACTGCTCCTCAAGCCACACTGTGGCAGCACCCCACACAAAACAGAGGAAGATCGGCAACAGATGTTAGCTCAGGGACAAGGTTCCTCACACACACAAAATTGTGTGCTTTTTAAAAATGAAGTGGTTAGAGGTGTCACACTGATATTAGTAAGCACTTCTCATAAAATAATCTATTGAAAGCATGATTAATTTTTATTATAATGTATAGACAAAGTAAATGATAGTTTTCCTCTGAATAGAATAGTTTTGAACTATTAGCAACATCTTGATATACTACATAAGGACTTTGATCATATAAACGCAATCTGATCTTCACAGGTCTGGTGACGAACATCTTGCAAATTTTATGGTCCTTGTTAACAATTATATTGTTCACCTTTACTGCTCCATTTGCGTCTTGTCTTTTTTTTTTTCCCCTCCTGAGCAAGATTAGCCCTGAGCTAACTACTGCCAGTCCTCCTCTTTTTGCTGAGGAAGCCTGGCCCTGAGCTAACATCCGCGCCCATCTTCCTCTACTTTATATGTGGGATGCCTACCACAGCATGGCGTGCCAAGCGGTGCCATGATGTCTGCACCCGGGATCTGAACCGGCGAACCACGGGCCGCTGAGAAGCGGAACGTGCGCACTTAACCGCTGTGCCGGCCCCTGGTTCTTGTCTTTAAATATTAACCCATTATGATAATAACCAATTTAAGACTAAAAATAAAAACAATTTAAATCTGTGAAGCTGTCAGAACCACCCATGCTGGCTACAGTGTTGGCTGACTGCTAAGATAACTGAGTGAGAGATGGACACACACTGATCTCCACTACTCACCGCGTGGGCTCCCTCATACATGTAGGACTTGAAGGATCACAAACGGTTCCATTTCTAAGGACAAATATTTAAATAACTATTCTATAAGCTGAAGGTTAAAAGAAATAGAGATCAATACTGAAGTTATGCCTCCCCTCAATGATATGACTCCTCAGACTACAACCACAAGGCCCCAGTGGAGCTCTCAAACCCAGCGTGGACCACTGACCAAAACAGTCCCACGGTTGGTTTCCCAGCCTCCTCAGCTCTCACTGCATTCTGCCATGCTATTTAAACATTAAAGACAATGCTACACATATGTGCAAACACCTACTATGTGAATCATAGTGCTCAGGCACTATAGACCATTTAAAAACTATAAATATATGGTCCTTGTTCTCAAGAAGCTCAAGACCTACTCAGAAAACAGATGTGGACATAGATAACTTGACATGTTTAACATAAGTTCATTTAATTTTAGAAGAGACAAAGAAAATCAAAGAAAGATCACAACTGTCCTTAAACATAGCAAACGGAAAACAAAACCTTAACTATATGTCCTTCACAACATAATTTTAGTAATCTCTGGATTTTATCATGCTTGATTACTTATAGAAAACAAGTGGAATTTTAGGCAAACTTTTTAAAAACAGGAAAAAGCACAACTTTAGGGTTAAGAATTTCTCCTATTTTCCATCAAACAGCTGTCTATGCCACTTATTTTTATTCATTTAGCACAATTATTCACAGGAACTGGAAGTATTCAAGCATAATCTAAATAAACACTTGGCAAGGATCACGTAGAGGAAATTGGAGCAGTTGAACCGGATGAACTTGAAGGTCCCTATTAAACCTGAGATCTTTCCATGTCAGTGGTTCTCAAAAGGTGTCTGCAGACTCCTGAGGGTCCCCAGAACTCTTTCAAGGGGTCTTCAAGATCAGTAATCTAGTTACACTAAAACACATTTGCACTAATGGTACAAAACCAATTACGGGTAAAATTGCTGGTGCCTTACCAAGAATCAAGGCAGTGGCAGCAAAATGTAGGAGAGGTCGTATTCTTTATTACCATCAACACCAGGAAAAGGGGGAAAGGTCGGTTTTACTTAAGAATGTCATTGAAGAAGCAGTAAAATTTACTAATTTAATTATATCTTAACCAATGAGTACATAACTTTTTAACATTTTGTGTGACAAAATGGGGAGGGCATATAAAGCACTGGTGCTGTGTACTGAAATACATTTGAGCTGTGAGCTGAACTAGCTGCTGTTTCTAGGTGGCACCATTTTTACTTAAAAAGACAACTGACAAACCACAGTTATTCAGACTTAGGTGTCTGACAGACATTTCCGGAAAATGAATGAAGTTGCCAATAATTTCCCATGACTTAAGAGACTTTTCTGATGGCATCAGGGTGGTGATGATATTAACAAATGTAATTTTTGATAACCTGTTAAATGTGTCACCATTTGGAAGAATCTGCCAAACACAAACACAGCAAACCAGTGTCTTCCAAATGACCAATGAACGATATCACAAAAATCAAGCATGAGTAAAAAATTCACTATTAGATAAATCAATGGAGTTTAATGTAACAGAGATGAAAAGTTCTTTGATTTGTGTTTCATATTCCATGTTGTAACTGACCTTTAAGAAACCACTACCAGTATTGGAAAAGTATCAAAGAATAATCACAATTATCTGAAAAGACTATTAAAATACTCCTCCAGTATTTACAACCACGTTTGCGTGGGCCTGATTTTCTCCATATGTTTCACCTAAAACAACCTACTGTATGAGAAGGAATGCAGAAACATGATAATCTGCCTGTCTTCTATTAAGCAGACATCAAAGATATTTACAAAAGTGTAAAACAATGTCATAGTCCTCGTTAATTCTTTTTGCAAAGACAGTTGTTTTGCATAAAAATGTTATTAATGTGTAATGGATTTTTTATTCTTACTTTTAGATGATAAAGTTATACACAGATCTTCCTGAACTTACGATGGGGTTGTGTCCCAATAAACCCATTAGAAGTTGAAAATATCATAAGCTGAAATGTATTTAATATTCTTAACCTACCAAACATCACGTTAGCCTGGCCTACCTTAAACACGCTCAGAACACTTACATTAGCCTACTGTTAGACACAATCATCTAACACAGAGCCTATTTTATAATAAACAGTTGAATATCTCCTGAAATTTACTGCATACTGTGCTGAAAGTCAAAAACAGAACGGCTGTACGGGTAAAAACGGTTCTAAGTGTATGGGTCGTTTACCTTCGTGATCACACGGCTGACTGGGAGCTGCAGCTCCCTGCTGCTGCCCAGCATCACGAGGGTATCACAGTGCATACTGCCAGCCTGGGAAACATCAAAACTCAAAATTTGAAGCATAGTTTCTGGTGAATGTGTATCGCTTTTACACCATCATACAGTCGAAAAATCCTAAATTGAATCAATTTCAGTTGGGGACCATACGCATTTTATAAACTCTCAGTTTTAATTTCTAACACAATAAATATCTCTATATAGTCCACATATACAACAACTCTTTGGAATCCTCAATAATTTTTAAAAATGTAGGGGCCATCCTCTTGGTCGTTAAGTTCACGTGCTTGGCTTCGGTGCCCCAGGGTTTCAGTGGTTCGGATCCTGGACGCGGACATGGTGTGGCTCATCAGGCCAGGCTGAGGTGGCGTCCCACATGGCACAACCAGAGGCACTGACAATCAGAATATACAACTACGTACTGGGGGTGTTTGGGGAGAAGAATTAAAAAAAAAAAAGACTGGCAACAGTTTAGCTCAGGTGCCAATCTTTGGGGGAAAAAAAAGTAAAGGGATTCTGAGACCAAAAAGTTGAGAACCACTGTGGTACACCGCCTGACTATATAAATTCATTCCTTTCTTTCCCCAGAGATTTGTCTCCTTCAAATGAAGAATGATGTACTACATTGAAATCTTTGTACATTATAATATATACAGGGTACTAAAGCTTGCCAGATGCTGGAAGAGAATTATCTTTAATAAAAACACCTGACATTCTTCAGGTTCCCAAGGATCATAAACATACAACAAGCTTTGGAGAGATGACCTTTCAGCCCGGGCTGGGGCCCAGGATCACCTTGAGTCGGGATTTCACCCTGTGGGTGCTGCTTTGCACACCCTCAGATCACTAGACAAGTCCACAGTTCAATGTGGGGACCCCTTTTCTTATCACCTTTTTACTTTGCATCTGAGTTTCCTCATTTGTAAAAGGTAGCAGTTACCTGAATAATCCCTAAGGTCTCACAAATTCTGTTTTACAAGAGAAAAATTTTTACAGAGAAAAATGAAAAGCAGAGTTGGAAAACAGGCAGTAGATTATAAATAATACTGTCTTGACTAACTTCTATTATACTAGAAGGTTGGAGACCCTGATTATTTGACTTCTGACAGTAACTGAAGTTAGTAAGAGAGGTAAGCATGCACCCAAGATTAGAAATAGGTCTCTAGAAATCTCAGATGTGCAGCTGTAGTGATTTTCTATTTCAACTGAGGTCTGTAAAATGTGTTACTCATACATTTTCAGTCTCCTTCCCAGAACACCATAGTCAAAGTAACCTATTTTTAAAGACCACACAGGTAAAGTTGTAGAAAATAACTCTGGCCAAACAATCTTTACATAGAACAACAGACACAATATATTTCAGGAATGTGTAATTAATGGGAGGGGAGAAAGAAAAGCTAGAAATAAATATACAAGGAAACGTCATGAGCTTCCATAAACTCTAGTGCTTTTTCTTTGTGTTGTTAATGGAACTCAGGTTATTTTCTCCAACAAAAACTAATGTAAATGATGGCAAGCAGTACATTAAAGATTCATCCCAAGTCCAGAGGAACAACCACCTCAACCTCCTCCTCACCAAAGAATATTACTGCTCTCCCTCTGAAGTTGGTAATCTATTTAAATGAGGTCTTTACCCAGCAGGATTTATTGAAAAATTAAAAATAAATAAAAAGTTACTATTTAAATATATCAAGAACTAAAACTCAAACTATGGGAATGGATACATTTGAATTATTATCAGCCCAATAACTAGCAGAGTAAATTGGACAAATATGTTATTTTTCAATCACAGATAAAATTATATGTCAATGAAGGTAAGAACGGTCTCACAGGAAAATATTAAATGATAATATTCTAAAGCTTTTTAACTGCAGAAGCCGATGCTGTATTGCAGTGTATACTGATTTACTAATTCTGTGAATAGTAAAATGCTTTTGAAAACTATAAGAGATGTTCTACCTATACGTGAATTAAACATGAATTCTCCAAAAACAATGTAACTAAAGGTTAACCAATTATAAATTTAAAAAGTCGTAAGTCATAAATGTACCATTATTTTTAAAGGCCCCAAGTCCATCTCAAACTGATAATTTTAGGAAAAGCTTGCTTAAAAATAAAAGCTGCTCATACATTAAAAAATATACCTACAAGTGACAGAACAATGTGTCAGTTCAAGAGAAAACTGTAAGAAGTGGAAAAATTCACGTGTCCTTGCTAACATCTACATCACAGGGGAAGAATGAGGATCCCTTGGTGCTCATTAAGCACTCTGGGAGAATTCATAGCTTCCAATTACATTTCAAGTAATACAGAACTCAGATTCAGCCTTCCTGCAATATATCTCCTTTTCTGCGGGACATTGGGAAGTTAAGAAACCATGCCAGCTGCACAGCTGAAATGGAAACACAAATAGCTGCTATCAGTGTGTTGGAGACACCACAGAATGAATTATCTATTTCCCTAATGGTTACCCACATGTCATCAATAATGAAAAAGCGTGTATTAATAGTCCTATGGGACAAATGAACAGTAACTGCCTATGGAGATGGTGGATAGCAACTGAATAGCTCAGACAGCATTTTAAACGGAGCTTTAAATCTGCTTGAGCAGTGATCTCAAACATTATACTAAGCAGCAACATGGTAGCATTTTTGTGCTTTCCCCTTCATTTGAAGCTTGGAAGACTTGGCAAATAGTCAACTCTGACAGAACAAAGATGACAGATTATTGTCACTATGGAAGCCAATCAGAATTTGTTCTGAGATTACAAATATCTGTGAGAAAGAAAATGGTTAAAAGAAAAAGAAGAAAAAAGGGATCTACAAGGCTAAAAATGCAAATAATAATGTCAGACTTAAGACTGATGATAAAATCCAGGGAGTTTCCACTTCTGAGGGAGTAATGTTCTAAATACTTCACTATAAATTAGATGGATGAAACTGAGAATTTATTTTCTTATAAAATCAATGTTACAATGTTCTCAGGCTAGCTCATAAATGCATACAGTTCATGTGCTGGAAATACTGCACCCTTGCAATTCCAGTAGAACATACTGCTGTTGGAATTTAGACCTATAAGAGACGGTAACACAAACGTAGTAATTTATCATGAAGTCTATCATTTGAGGGCAAAAAGTCTTAATTAGAAGAACTAGAACCTTTTTAGGTCTATTCTTAAAAGGGTATATAACAGCCTCAGATATTCCTGAGGTGAGTAAAACAGAAAGATTTTAGAATCTGAGTAGTAACTGAGTTCCAAATTAATGAAAAACAGAACAACAGAAATAGATTCCCCTGAGATAGGTGACAAGAGAGGGGAGATCATAGAAAAATGTTAGGTTGGACAGTTTCCCTTACCCATCACTAAGTCATATTGTTAACCCAGGACAATCTCGTTAGTGAATTCTCTCATTTGGATGACAAGGAGATTGAGGCAGGCCTGAGAAGGAAGGTGATGTGCCAAGATCTGTCCCTACAGATATTCCTAAACTGGCTCACCTTCCTCACTCCAAATTAACCATCCATGGGAGGCAGTGTGGTGCAGGGGAAAGGAGTGTTTTCAGGCTTGGTCTGTTAATAGCTGGGTAGCTTTTGCCAACTCGTAGCCTCCCTAAATATATGTTTCCTCATATGTAAAACGGGCAGCAAACACATAATTGAAAAACTGCTGAGATCAAACATCATACACAGTGTTAATAAATGCAGCTCCTTCTATGAGCCAAAATTGAAAGCATTTTATCATCTACTAGAGCAGAGTAAGTGAAAGGAAGTACAACTAGAAGTTCTGCTAGACTTGGATTAAATGGATAAGACTCACTGGAGAACACCTGAGTACTTGCAAACAGGAAATAATTAGGGCAATGCCTTAACTTCTGTCAAAACCCAGCTCAGGTAGCAACTCCTTCAGACCGTCCTTGGACCTCTGCTTCCTACTGCCAACCATGCCATATTCTGTAGTCTGTACAAATTTATGCGGTGGTACTTACTATTATAGTGTAATTCACGTGCTGTACACACACTGTGAGGTCCCTGATGACAGTGACTTCGTCTTACTCAACTCTGTATTTTCAGTAGACTGGCACACAGTAAGTCTCTTAGCAATGACTGAACTGAGGAGCAGTCTACGTCTTAGGTAGGATAATTATGACATCACACTAGACGAACAATCACCAATTCTTATTTACTGGAATAAAATTTAACCTTTTAGCGAAACATGCGTGATGAATCCAAGCATGCACAAAAATAAGTACTAATCCACGCTAAAAGAAACCAGGAGGGGATCAACGAAGCTCAAACGTCACAACTTAAAAGCCGATATCCTCTTGCGTCTTTCTATTCGGCTACTATGACACAGTAAACATGCAAAAGAGCTGCTGAAGAAAGACCTCTTGGCTGTGATACCTGGAGTACGAACACCAGCTCGTGCATTTTGCAGAAAATAAATGTTCATGAGAAACTACAGTAACACCGACTTCGAGTGTATGGAGCGCTCTGCGTTGCTTCTGCAACACCCCAAACTTCCTGCCACGGAATTCGCAGGTCTTGACCTGTCAGGGACGTGAAGGGATCAGGACCGCCCCACGCGTCCCTAGGACCCGGAGCCGAGATTGTTGTTGCACTTTTCCCCCGTGCGTGGGAGGGCGGGGGCGGGGAGGCGGATTTCTAAGCATCGGCTCGCACGCTTTACTGGAAATACCCCCGACTGAGCATTCTGAGATCTGGTCCAGGTCCCTGTCCGGGCACGGCACCAGGGGGCCTACGGCGAGCCGCGCGCCTCAGTTTCCCCGTTGTGGGCGAGGCTGCGGACGGGGCTTCGTCCGGGCGCCGCCGGCGGGCGCGCAGCCCCCCACGCCCGGTGCGGCGGTCCGGGGAGGCCCCGCCGGCCGCCCCCGCGAACCCCGGAGGGAGCGGACCCGGCGGCGCCCCCCCGCACTTACTTAGACCTGCTCGCAGGCTGCGCAGTCGGCCGCGGACACGGAACCCGGCGCCGCGCAGCAGCTTCCCCCCGCGCCGCTTCCGTCGTTCCTCATCGTCCTCCTCCAGCCCAGGGGCCGCCGCCGTCGCCACGGTCTGACCCGGAGCTCCTGCGGCGCCGCTGTCTGCTCCTCCACTTCCGGCCCACGCTTGGTGTCGCCGGCAAATACCCCCGCCGACTCCCACATCACCTGCTCTCCGCCTTCCTCCCGGGAGTGGGAACCCTGCCCGCCCTTCTGGGCATGCGCAGAAACCGAGGCCCGGGGAGTCCCCCACGCGACGGTGGCCCGCACGGACAAGATACCTTGGCGCTGGGCCGCTGGCTCGCGTGTACTCGCCGAG
This sequence comes from Equus quagga, assembly GCF_021613505.1. NCBI lineage: Eukaryota > Metazoa > Chordata > Mammalia > Perissodactyla > Equidae > Equus > Equus quagga. Next base: position 6,516,132 of record NC_060272.1, read on the forward strand.
CGCCCAACCAGCTGAGTCGAGGTGGGCTGCCCCGCGGTTTCTCCGCCCACGGAGCATCGGGAGGCCTCCCGCCCCGCAGCCGAGGCCCGGGAGTGAGAGCTCGGAGGCCACCAGATCTGTGGATCGCAGTTCTTACAGAAGAAAGTGCGTCTGCTTGATAGGGTTGTTAACGGTATAGGAGTGAGTTCCAGTACTTAAAGCGCTTCCGTAACTATTTTTCTCTTTTGGTCTTCTCCGGACCTAGCCCTCTCCTACCTCTTATCAGAGTGGGCCCTCACGGGCGGATGCAGGTCTTGTGAGGCCCGAACCTTAGAGGATTTAGAGGGCCCTTTTAAAGAAAAAGAATGCAAATTTGTCTTATTTTTGCAAGTTTTTCCAAAGCACAAGACCACGGGAACGTCATTAGGATCTCCCCTTCGTCCCCCGCAACCAGGGCCTTGGAAGTGGCCATGCAAATGGGCCTCTGAAGTTTGAGCTTCGTTAGCTTCACTGTCATCTCCCCTGGGCACTAAGTTGTATTGAATTGTTTATATTCAGATGTCTGTTCCCCTCCCTTGGTCATTCCCTATTCCCTGTATCCTATTTTATATATACAGAGAACATTTCATAATTTTTTAAAAAAAATCGTATCCTGCTATAAGATGGAGAACTCCAGGTCAAAGCAGGGCACTTGATAATTGCTCCCCGTTCTTGATCACCTAATAAGTGCCATGGAGTAAGATAAACCACTTACACAAATAAACTAATACAGCAACTCTAGCAGATACTTAATGAAAAGCTCTTGGTTCTTTTTGAACCAGGCGTTAGAATGGCTAAAATAACATGGTAAATTGGAGACTGGGATTGGAATCAACTTGGAGTTTGTCTAGTTTCATAATTCATGGTTCTTCTCTTATGTCACTAATACAAAATGTAGTATCTGATATTTTAGGAGCTCGGATGTTGAACAAGGTACAAATGTGCACAGGCAAGTGCCCTCTCATAAGATGGGCGTGTGGTGGGGGGGAGGTTCCTCTAACTTAACCTTGTTGGGTGCGCCTCCAAAGTAAATTCATAATTAAGTTGAATAGGAGGTAGAGAAATTACTCACAATACAGTATCATGTCACTTCACAGCTGCATAAGTGATTTCAGAGAAATATGTAGAAAACTTAGGTGAGCTCGACATAGAAAGAAATTAATTGAATGTCGTTGGGCTAGAGGGAACCCTAAGTCTAGCTCTACTGCAAACTTGTGCTGTGAATTAAATGTATCAGTTTATAAAATGACGTTTTTGATTAGACAACCCCTAAGGACACTTAACAGCTCTAAAGTGTTTTCTCAGCCTGTGGCAGCAAAATTTCACTTTCATTTTAAGGCAACAATATTTTATGGCAAAGGAAATAATTCTAAAAGTTGTGCCCCTCCCCCCCTTTATGAATAATTCCTCAATTCTCCTTGGAGGAAGTGGAAAAACTGTAACAAAATACTGGTAGAAATCAACAGCTCCTAGAACATAGGGACTGGGCTTGTTGTTTCTCAGTCCTGCATACCTAGCACAGTTACTGTATCATAGTAGTTGGTCAAGAAATGTTTGTTGAGTAGCTTCTTTTGGATCCTTGAATAGATCCTAGAAGAGTTCATAGTTGATTTCTGGGCATGCAACTGTTTCTTTATGTATTGTGAATTACAAATTATATATTATGTATTATTATGAGTTATGTATTATTTTTGCATTGAGACAAAAACTCACATCAAAGTTGCACCATCATGAAAACAAGTAGGAAAGGACAGCCTTAGACAATTTTGCAAAATCTTATATTCCCATTTAAATGAAATAGCAGGCGTTTGGGGAGAGATGTCCTCATCTCCCCTGGGCGCTTTCATAACTAATTGGCAAGATGAGTGTGGGTACCCCTGTTTACATACTGGGAACACCACTGTGAGAGGCTGTCACTTGCTAAGGAGCGGGCCAAGCAGAAAGGGCTCAGGCTCGTGGTCCCCATAAGGAGCCAGTGCACAAAGTGTTCTTGCGTCTCAGCGACGAAATACACTCTTGTGGGTCAGATGCTTGCAATGAGCACCTGCTGCTGAGGCTAACGGGAATAATGCTAGTAGTCACACTGTAACCAGGGCAACCTCGGGTCCTCTGCAGCCGCGCAAAGTGGGCACTCCTCGCAGGGCCCATCCCGCCCGCCACTGCGCGTGCGCACATTATCACCGTGCCGTCACGGCCTCGCCCGCCCGCAGGTGGCGCCTGCGCCTGCGCCAGGAGCAGCTAGCGGAACCGGCTCCTCGGGTTCGGGCTTCCGGTTTGGTGCGGGAGCCCGGGGCTTCGCGTCAGCTGGCAGGTGTGTGCCGAGGCTCCGCCGAGGAGGGGCCTGATGGTCCCCGGAGCGAGCGGAGGTGAGGTATGGGCCGGCGGGCGCTGGGCAGGGTGAGCAAAGCAGGAGGGGGCCGCCTCGCGTCTTCTCGGTCCCGCAAACTCCTGTGGTGTGAAAAGTTGGTTTTCTTCTTACTCCTGGACTGAAAGTGCTGCAGCTCCCCGCCCCCGGCTTCGCAGGTCGGGGCGCGGACTCCTCGGCGACCGCGCTGCCTCGGACCCCGGGTGCTTGTTCGGGGCTCTTGATGTAGACCCCCAGCCCTGGGACGTGGGGCGAGGGGACTGTAGTTTCTGCCGCGTTTGACTCTCGAGAACGGTGGGGGCTGCCTTCATTGCATACGTTGTGGTTGTGACGACCACCCGGCCGCTGGGGACGAGAGGTAAGGCCGCGTGTCCAAGGCTCGGGATTCAGCTGGCCTCTGTTGAGGGTTTGGGGGCAGAGGAGTGGTGAGGACCCCTCCAGTGACTTTACAGGAGTGAACGGGTGGAGTTGGAGGGAATTACTTTATTTCTGTTCTACCCTTTGTCTTTCATTAACTTCCCGGATCCCACAGCCTTCTGGCAGTTTTTCACCGCTAATTTCTTTCTGCCGGGATTCTCCCAAAACGTCACCAAGTGTGGTGAAAGGTAGGCTGCTGTGAACCCTACGTCTTGTCAAGGGTTGCACGAAGGAAGCTTCGATAGTACCAGTCACTTTCTCTCCAATGAAATAGCAGTGAATCATCTCCCGTATTCACTTAATGCAACCTTGCTAGTGTGTTTGGTTGTGCAGGCGGCAGCCGAATGGCTGATGAGTCATTATTGTGTACTGATTACTTGTATTCATTCTCTTGAAAGCTTTGCTTATCATTATCAAAAAGCGAAGCGTCCCCCCCCTTCCTATTTGCTTAGTATTTTGTAATATTTATATTTTAAATGTTGCTTAGGTCAACAAGCATTATAGTATTAAAATTGATCAAGGGCTCCCTAAATGCCAGGGAATGTCTTAAGCACCTTCTGTAAATTATCAGATGTCATTCTAATTTCTGCCTGGTTATTAACTCCATTTTACACTTGAAGAAACTGAAGCTTAATCGTTGCCCCATATCACAGAGCTGTTAAACGTTAGAGTCCACAGTTGAACTCAGATTTATTGGACTCCAAAGCCTGGGCCCTAACCACTGACTTCTCTGTTTTGTTTTTTTGCAAATTGAAAACATCAGAATCCAGAAAATAAAAATAGAGAGCATATACAAAGCAGTGGAAATCCTAAAATTTGACTTTTTATGCAATTTTAATAAGTAAAAATATTTAAGCCTATTCATTTTATACTAATTTTAGAATCCTTGTTATCTATATAACAGTTTTATGATGCATGTATATCCACGTTGTTACCTGGATTTCAACATGATTATAAAGTGATCTGAGTCTTTGCCTGGGACCTGTTGAGGGAAACTTTGACTTTGGGACCGTACAGAATCTACAGATAGATCAGAAACTATACTAATCTTGAACATTCAAAGAAGTATTTCTTAACATACTTCACTTTATATGCGTTATGTATAAATTGTAAATATAATGTTATATGCTATAATGTACTGGCTTGAGGGAGCATGTTTTGAGAGGTAGGACGTTGAACATAGTTAACCAGGTGGTGTAGTCAGTTATGCAGAGGAGACACAGTGAGGGGAAGCGGGTACCATATTCAGAGATAAAAGTCTCAGGAACGGGGTCTGTCATGGGTTTATCTTTTGGTCTAACCAACTCAGCAGAAGTTGGGTTTCCTTTGTCAGGAGTCAGACTGAGAAGTGCAGCTTTATTCCCTGTAGGCCACCAAAATGGTTGTGGTGAAACTTGCCCAGTGCAGTTGTAGCTGCTGAGTTGTTTGTAATCAAACTGAATCCCACCAGGCGTTTGGGGAGCGTGTTTGTGAAACCAGCTCCTAGCTTTCCTTAGTGTGATTTTCCAGGAACTCAGCTCCAGGAATTCATGCAGCAAGCAAACCTCCTACGTGCCAGGTGCTGTTGGCACATTATGAGACAGTTTCTGACCTCCGGAGACTCGCGGTTTAGTAAACCCAGTAACTGTAATTAGCCCTTCGAGTTCTTGTGCTGCATGTTAGATAATGTAGCCTTGTGCGGATGGTGTGTGTGATTGTCTTTTGTTTGCTGGAGTAGGGGCATCTCCTGCTCTCTACGCTATGTGGTGCCCACTCCCTGTGAAGCTGCTCTGGGCATGTGTCGGGAGGTGTCTGACACCACAAGATAAGACATGGTTTATATTACTGGAGCACACATTTTTGCTTGAAGTCTTTTTTGGAAAAGTTAGTTCATTTTAGTGTTACATAGTTTAAACCATATTAAAATAGCTCTGATATCTAATAGATTCTAATAGAACCTGCATGAATATTTAAAACTGCAAAGAAATTTCCTACTCGTGGTGACCACTTTAGGAAGTACTCTAGGCCGTAGCCCAGCTAGGTACCCATTGTTTCCTCTCTGAGTTTGGAAGATGCTTCAGTGAAAAGCTCCATCTCATGACGTTTTACTTTTGTTTTATTTTTGTTAAAGCCCTTAACATTTTATAACTAGTCCCCATGACGTCCCTTTGTCTTTACGGAGTGTCTGCTTTCTCAAGGCAGAAACAGACAGCCTGTGCCCATAGCCTGGTGCCTTGCTCATGTGTAGACAGCGAATGGTTGGGGCATAACCGGCCTGGGAGTATGAACAAAAAAAGTGTGCGAATGAGTTTCAGTTTATAAAACTGTAAGTAACTGCGATAAAATAGAGTTAAAAGAGAGAGATCAGGTGCGGACTTCATGGGGTGGGTGTTTTGGGTTGGGTTTTGGATGCTGGAGTCATTTGGCACAGCGAGTGATGGTGAAGTGCCAGTAAGCATAGTTGTCGGCTTGTTTGACTGGAAGAAGAGGACACCAGGTTTTTTTGTGAAGGGCCCTGTCTATGTAGGAGTTGAAGCTTCCTAGAAAGCCAGATTTCAATTCAGTGGGCTAGAGATTTGTTAAAAGCATCTGTGTCAAAAAGTTTTGTTTCTGGTGCTGTGTGGTAGTGTGACAGAAAAAGAGGAGATCTGTAAGGAGAGGCCTTACCTCAGAAGCCCAGAAATGGAGGGAATTGAGCCTGATTTGTTTTTCTGTTAGCACAGCAATATCCTTTTGCATTATGTGCTAAATAATTAAGGAATGGAATAATTACTTCAGTGAAAGTTGGAATTTAAGGAGAAAGGTAATTAAAATGATTAATTTCAGTATTGTAAATAAAGGGAATGGGGCTGGTGATACTTTTGATAATAAACACTAAATAGGATCGGAGTAAAATAGGTGATTTTCATTAAATGTAGAGGTTGCAAAGAGACACCATTTATAGCATTGATCTGTTTTCATTTAGCAAACATTAATAACCATTTATCTTGAACCAAGCACTCTCCGTAAGGTCTTTACAGATTTAGTTGAATTTTACCTTTTACTTAAAGTTATTCTCTTTTTGCTTTATTAGTTAAACCGGAAGATTCCCCGTCGCTTCCATGGCTGCCTCACAAACTTCGCAAACTGTTGCATCCCACGTTCCTTTTGCAGATTTGTGTTCAACTTTAGAACGAATACAGAAAAGTAAAGGACGTGCAGAAAAAATCAGACACTTTAAAGAATTTTTAGATTCTTGGAGAAAATTTCATGATGCTCTTCATAAGAACCAAAAAGATGTCACAGACTCTTTTTATCCAGCAATGAGACTGATTCTTCCTCAGCTAGAAAGAGAGAGAATGGCCTATGGAATCAAAGAAACGATGCTTGCTAAGCTTTATATTGAATTGCTTAATTTACCTAGAGATGGAAAAGATGCCCTTAAACTTTTAAATTACAGAACACCTACTGGAACTCGTGGAGATACTGGAGACTTTGCAACGATTGCATACTTTGTGTTGAAACCAAGATCTTTACCGAAAGGAAGTTTAACCATACAGCAAGTAAACGACATTTTAGACTCAGTTGCCAGCAATAATTCTGCCAAAAGAAAGGACCTAATAAAGAAGAGTCTTCTTCAGCTTATCACTCAGAGTTCAGCACTTGAACAAAAGTGGCTCATACGGATGATTGTAAAGGACCTAAAGCTTGGTGTTAGTGAGCAAACTGTATTTTCTGCTTTTCACAATGATGCTGCTGAGTTGCATAATGTCACCACAGATCTGGAGAAAGTTTGTAGGCAACTGCATGATCCTTTGATAGGACTCAGTGATATTTCTATCACTTTATTCTCGGCTTTTAAACCAATGCTAGCTGCTATCGCAAATATTGAGCGAATTGAGAAGGACATGAAACACCAGAGTTTCTACATTGAAACCAAGCTAGATGGCGAGCGTATGCAAATGCACAAGCATGGGGATGTATACCAGTACTTCTCCCGAAATGGCTATGACTATACGGATCAGTTTGGTGATTCTCCACAGGAAGGTTCTCTTACACCATTCATTCATAATGCATTCCAACCAGATATACAAATCTGTATTCTTGATGGTGAGATGATGGCCTACAACCCTAATACACAAACTTTTATGCAAAAGGGGAATAAGTTTGATATTAAAAGAATGGTAGAAGATTCTGATCTGCAGACTTGTTATTGTGTCTTTGATGTGTTGATGGTTAATAATAAAAAGCTAGGACGTGAGACCCTAAGAAAGAGGTATGAAATTCTTAGTAGTATTTTTATGCCGATACCAGGTAGAATAGAAATAATACAAAAAATGCAAGCTCATACAAAGCAAGAAGTAATTGATGCTTTGAATGAAGCAATAGATAAAAGAGAAGAGGGAATCATGATAAAACATCCTCTATCCATTTATAAGCCAGACAAAAGAGGTGAAGGATGGTTGAAAATTAAACCAGAGTATGTAAATGGACTGACAGATGAACTGGACATCCTAATTGTCGGAGGCTATTGGGGTAAAGGCTCTCGGGGTGGAATGATGTCTCATTTTTTGTGTGCTGTAGCAGAGAAACCCCCTGCTGGTGAAAAACCATCAGTGTTTCATACCCTGTGTCGTGTTGGCTCAGGTTACACCATGAAAGAACTGTATGATCTGGGTTTGAAATTGGCCCAACATTGGAAGCCTTTTCATAAAAAAGCTCCACCAAGTAGCATTTTATGTGGGATAGAGAAGCCTGAAGTGTACATTGAGCCTTGTAATTCTGTCATTGTTCAGATTAAGGCAACAGAGATTGTTTCCAGTGATATGTATAAAACTGGCTGCACGTTGCGTTTTCCACGAATTGAGAAGATAAGAGAAGACAAAGAGTGGCATGAATGCCTGACTCTGGATGACTTGGAACAGCTTCGAGGGAAGGCATCTGGAAAGCTGGCGTCCAAACACCTTTATGTAGGTGGTGATGAAGAACCACAAGAAAAGAAGCGGAAATCTGCCCCAAAGATTAAGAAAGTTATTGGAATTATCGAGCACTTAAAAGCACCTAACCTTTCTAACATAAACAAAGTTTCTAATGTGTTTGAAGATGTGGAGTTTTGTGTTATGAGTGGAATAGACAACCATCCAAAGCCTGATCTGGAGAATAGAATTGCAGAATTTGGTGGTTATATAGTACAAAATCCTGGCCCTGACACATACTGTGTGATCGCAGGATCTGAGAACATCAGAGTGAAAAACATCATTTCTTCAAATAAGCATGATGTTGTCAAGCCTGAGTGGCTGTTAGAGTGTTTTAAGACCAAAAGCTGTGTGCCATGGCAGCCTCGCTTTATGATTCATATGTGCCCATCAACAAAAGAACATTTTGCCCGTGAATATGATTGCTATGGTGATAGTTACTTTGTTGATACAGACGTGAACCAACTGAAGGAAGTGTTCTCGGGAATCAAAAATTGTAGTGAACAGACTCCTAACGAGATGGCTTCTGTGATTGCTGATTTAGAATATCGATATTCCTGGGACCACTCTCCTCTCAGTATGTTTCGACACCACACCATTTATTTGGACTTGTATACTGTTATTAGTGACTTGAGTACCAAAATCGAAGGAACAAGATTAGCTGTTACAGCCTTGGAGCTTCGATTTCATGGAGCAAAAGTAGTTTCTCGTTTAGCTGAGGGTGTGTCTCATGTAATCATTGGGGAGGATCATAGTCGTGTTGCAGCTTTTAAAGCTTTTCGAAGGACTCTTAAGAGAAAGTTTAAAATCCTGCAAGAAGGTTGGGTAACTGATTCAATAGACAAGTGTGAGTTACAGGAGGAATATCAATATTTGGTTTAAAGCCAGCTGTTCTAGTGAGGAAAGCCTCTGATCTGGCCAGCTCATTGCAACAGGTGGTAATGATAAAATATTAAACTACATTTTATTCTCTCTTAAAATTTATGCTTAAACAGTATTATTAGATATAGGAACATGATAATTTTAACTTTAGAGATAGAAAAGACAATGGCTCAAAGCCAAGAAAGAAAAAATTCTTTTAGCAGCGTAGTATTTGATGATTTTTATAACCAAGATCAAATAAACAGTTTAAAGAAGAGGTATTTATATAATATCTCTATAGAAATCTAGAATTTTGACTGAAATATTAATAAGATATATTTAGAAGCTTTTAAAGTCATTAAAAGTATTGACCTAAACAGGATTTTCTGAGGTCAAATAGAAAATTTAATAATAGTTTTTATCTAATAAAAGCATTGCAAGAAAAAGCAGAGTTGTTAGAACTGGACTTGCAAAAATGTGTCTTTTAGATTGAATACTAAAAATTTTTCTTTTAAGTGTGAAATGTTGTAAACAAATTTACTTTTTAAGGTGCAGTTCAAGTTCATGAGTAAGACTTTATTAATGATGTCATTAGCTAAATTGGGGAAGTTGGATGGAACTTAATGATCTAAAAACTTGAAAGTAGTTTGATTTTAAAAAAACCTTGCAATTTTAAATTATTTTTCTAAAATAGAGCATGTTTTAAAGAAAGTATTTTTATGTGAATTCATACTCCAGTATAAATAGAATTCATAAGGTGTGAATTTCCTAGATATGATCCATTGAGTAGGTGTCAAAATGGCAAGTGTATTATAACTTTCATTATAGAGAAGTAAATTGCTTTGCCTATTTAAAATGATTTTATCCTTAGGTCATTTAAAGTCAGTATATAGAGTATATATTGCATCTGGACTTATATGCCAAATTTTGGAATACAGCCTATGCATTTTGAAAACTATGTTTACATGACACCACTGAAATACTTGAAATTTGATACCTGAGGAACTGTGTGTAGATTATTTGTAAGTAATTTGAAATTTTATCCAAACAGTGGAAAAAATGTATGTAATTTTGTTTTATTCCTTAATTTAAATAAAATATTTAATATACTATTACAATAATTTCTTATAGTGTATTTAATTTAAAACAATTCCTAGTAGTTATTTCAGTCAGATAGATGTTAGGGTATCAATATAATTTTTGACTGATTCAAATCAGGTTCCTATTTAAGGTTCTTTGTATGTCATATTACTGAATGAATTTTATTAAAAATTTTAAACTTGTATATTTTTATAGTGTTTATTGAGAAAAGTTACAAAATAAGTGTAGTGGGGGGAAGGATACATAATTTTGCCACCAAAGATAATATTTACTATTTTAAGTTATTGATAGTAAGGAAAGTGCAAAATACATATTTACAGTGTTAACAAATAAGTATAAACCAAACTATAATGCTTTATTTGATTAGCTTTTCTCAATACGTTGTGAAAATATTTACAGGTCACTAAAATATACCTACATCATTTGTCATTGCTGCCCAATGTTCTGTTGAATGTGCTGTCGTGTATCCACCTAGCCCATTACTGTTCAACTTTTAGGTTATTTCACCACCACCCCTGTTTTCTTTTCCTATGGGGCATTATAGTACATCTTTTACATAGTCTGTGTACACTAGTCCTATTTGTTTCAGATAAATTCCTGGAAATGGAATTGCTGATTCAACGTTACGTATTTTTTAGTGACTTGCTATGCATTGGAAAATCCTGGCAAAAATACCTTTTAGATTCCTGTCATCTTTCTCATCTCTAAATGTTGGAGAGTTCAGTTTCTTAGTACTGGAGACTGTTCTCTCTTTTCACTCACTCCACATATGGTCTCATCCTGTCTCATGACTTAAAATATGCTGATAACTTCCACATATTTTTAGCTCTGATTTCTTTGCTAACCTCTAGTTCACATATCTAACTAGCTACATAACATCTCCACATGAAGTCTAATGGGCCTCTCTTACATAATGTGTCTAACTATAACTATTTTTAAAATTTGTATCATAGAAAAAATTTAAAATGCAAAAAAGAGAATAGTGTAATGAACCGGCGTGGACACATCACCCAATCTCAACAATTATCAGTGGTCAATCTTTTTTCATATCTACAGACCTCTGGATTATTTTGAAGTAATCTTAGATCACATAAGTTCATCTACAAATATTCCATGTGGAACTCTTGATTTCTTAAACACACTTATGATCTCTCCCAGTGTTCCGGTCCTCACTAAATGGTGCATGAATTCACCCAGCTGCTCAAGCCAAAAACCATAGAGTCGTCTTGGACCCATCTATTCTCATGCCTCCAATACAAAGCAATCTTGTTGGCTAGAACTTCCAAGTATGTTCGGAATATGACCTCTCACCACTCTTACCAGTGACCACAGTCTGCGTCCCTATTACTGGACTTCAGTGACCTCCTCCTTGGCCTTCCTCCCTGTACTCTTGCTTAACTACTGCCTGTTCTCCAGAACAAAGTTTTTACTTTTGAAGGTGCAAGCCAGATCATGTTATTCCCCTGGTCACTGCCACTGAACCCCCATCACTCGTAACTCCCGAAGTCTTTAACGTGGTCTGTTGGACATGGTCCTGCATTGCTGGCTTCAGTTAGCTCACTGTCTTCATTTCGTGCCAGTTACCTCCCTTGCCCGCCATATTCTGATCTTTTTGCTTTTCCTTTGAACCTCATTCAGCTCTCATGTTTCCCCCATCCACGCCCCCAACACTCTATTTTTTTCCAAGGCACTGTATTTCCACCTCTTTATTTCCTACCACTAGTCTATAACTCCAAGAATGAAGACACGGGTTTTGTTTTGTGCACTGTTGTAATCAGTCATTCGATAAATAGTGGAATAAATCCTCTGAAGCTGACTGAAAAACCTACTTTGTTCCTATTCTCCAAGGCCATGGTTTCTTGTCAGAAGGCAGGACAAGATAATTACTGTTCAAGAACTCCTCCACCTTTTTCTGCAGCCCTGATGACTTAGAAATGTCCTGAAAAAGTTCATTCGTACTTTCTCTGAAAGTCAGATGGCTGGACCAGCTACCGCGTAGCCATGTGCTTTGCCTGGAATCGGCTCCTACAAGCCTGCTTTGGCCCCTTGGAATTTTCACTGTTGGGGAAATAGGTTGAGTGTAGCTTTAAAGCGTCTAATATGGAATTCTTTCAGCATGAAGGCTATTCTGAAAACAACTGCTACCATTCACTTTCAACCAAGATATGGTAAGTTCTTACTCTCTTTGGTAGTCATTTGGGTGAAAAGAATAAGGCAGTCTCTGCCCTCTAGGAGTTCACAGTGTACCAGAAGATAAAGATAACTGGAATCCAAAAGACAAGTGTTTTCCTGGTTAAAGGCTTGATGGGTTGCCCTGGTAAGCCATATACTGTAGTGAAAAGAATACAGACTAGAATCTAGTCATCTGGGTCTCAATTCCAGTTCTGCCACCAATTATCTGTATTATTTTGAGCAAAAAACAAAAAAATCTGTGTTATTTTGAGCAAATCACAACCTCTTTGAACCTTAGTTTCTGAACTTTCCAATGGAAGCAGCACCTATCTCACCCAGAATGTTTGAGGATAGAATTATAGCACCCAGCATGTAGGAGGGACTTTCCAGCTTTTATCTGTTGCACTTACCCAGGACTCCCCAGTGGAGGTCAACTAATCCTATGGGGATTAATAAGTGAGTGGATTCCGGAAAGATAAGAATTTCATCAAGCACAGTGGTCTAGGAGGTTTTCCTGGCAGAGGGAAAATTCTAAGTAAAGCCCTGGGGAGTACAAAAGTGTGGGGGATATTTGTAAAATGGTCAGATTTAGGTGTGAGGGGGGGATTAGGTAAATAGGATAGCTTTTGAAGGATCTTAAATGCCACACTACAGAATATGGATTGTACCTGGTGCTCAAGATAAGTGAAGAATTTTAAACGATGTTTTAGGCTCCTGGCTAAGGCTAATTTCTTGATTCCCCCTGGGTTAGTTTGAGCTGAAATTATGAAAATACCATCCACCGGGAAGCTTCCATCCCAGACAAACATACCATCCCACAACAAAAATTTATTTCTCAAGGTTCTAGAAGTTGGCAGTCCAAGATCACGGTGCCAGCAAGGTTGGGCTCCTGGTTTACAGATGGCTGCCTGGCTGTATCTTCACGTGGTGGAGGAAAGATGGAGCTCTAGTCTCTTTATCTTCCAATAAGGGCTCATCTAAGCCTAATCACCTCCCGAAGACCCCACCTGCAACATCGTCACATTAAGCATGAGGGCTTCAACATACGGATTCTGGGAGGGCACAGACGTTCAATCCATGGCACCCCCTTGCCTCTTTTATTTGTTCACAAATATGTCTTCTAAGCTGCCAGGACTGTTCCAGTTCCTGGGCAAATAGCAATAAACAAAATGAGCAGAAACTCCTGTCTTCATTTAATTTAGATTTTAGTGGGGAAGCGGAGAAGGAGAATAATCAGCGATTCCTTCTTTCTCTGGTTTCCTGGTTCTCTAGAGACTGTTTCCCTCAGCCTTGAAACAACCCTGTATTCTCTCACTGATTGTCCGTTTCACACACGGGCAGTTTTAAAGAATTGTCTAAACTGCTAGTTTCATTTCCTGGCTTTTCACTCTTAAAATTACATATATAATTTTCTTATAAAGTCTTTGACCTCTCTCTTGCTACATCCCATCAATTTTAAGAGCTTGTTGGAGATTCTGTTAAGGGAGCACAGACACACAGCTTCCATCCAGAAGAAAAGATAATCATTTTGTGGGGAGATGTACTTGGAGCATTGAAGAAAGAAAGGAACACCCACCTCGTGAGCCAGCTTAACCAAATAAACCCTGGTGATTCCTGAGTGACATGTCCTGGGGGATTGCCTTTAAAAGAACAGATAATTCCTTTGATACTTGAAACGTTTTGGACCACAGAAAAAAACGTGGAAGTTTACCCAAATCATTTCTTAGGGTTTCATAACCTTGATACTGACACCTAACAACAAAAGCACAGAATTTGGAGCAAACAGAATTTTCATAAATTCTTAGTGGGAGCATAAAATGGTGCCACTTTGAAAAAATGGTGATTTTAAAATAAAGTTATATACCTACTCTGTGACTCAGAAAATCCACCCTAAGATATCTACATGAGGGAAAGGAAAATACTATGTTTACAAAATGAGTTGTGTTAGAATGTTCAAAACTTTATTCATAATAGCGAAACTGGAGACAACCCATGTGTCTATCAGCAGAAGAATGGATAAATAAATTATGGTATATTCATACAGTGGAACTCTACTCCTCATCAACAACAAAAAAGAACAACCACTGTGCACACAATTGCATGTATGGATCCCCATTATTGAGTGAAAGAAGCCAGATATCAGTGAGTACACATTGTATGACTCCATTTATCTGAAGTTCAGGAACGGACAAAACTCATCTATGGTAACAGAAATCAGAACAGAGTTGCCTCTGGGGAAGGTGTTGATCACACAGATATATATATTTGTTAAAAATCTTGAACTTATGATTTGCACATTTTACTCTGTGTAAATTCTATTTAGATAAAATTGCTTAAATATTAAAAACTATTGACGACATAGTTAGAGGCAAACCATCCCGATAACATTTTTTAAATGTTAAATATTGCAAAGAGAAGAGCAATAAAATATTTCCAAGTGGTCTTCAATTTTCACAAAGTGAGGATGATCTTATATTAAAAAATATATTAGATCATGCAACTATATTAATAGACTAAAAAATTGATATATGAAATTCAACAGCATTCTGCCTTAAAGAGATAAAACTAAGTAAAATAAAAATAAGAGACTGCTTAAATGTGATAAGAGACTGCTTCAGAAAAGCCAGTAGCTTTTGGAATGTGGGGATGATGGTGGCAGTGGCACCATAGTGTTTCAGTCTCTGCAAATTCCCACATAAAAATCAGACAGAGCAACTAGACAGTAACTCAAAACCCACGGACAGCATTTACAACAGAACCAGTGGTGATGTACCCCCATGAGTCCAGGCCTGCAAGAGGTGAGCATGAACACGTGAGCTACAAGACTTGCGTGGGACCAGTGTTTGTGTGAGGAAAACAGAGGGATTATATGGGCCTCGGAGGGGCCTGAGGAAACCAGAAACTACGTAACTAGGTGGCAGGTACTTGCTGGAAAGCACAGTGGGCCAGGCAGAACCCCCACTGAAACTGGGAGAGATTTTGTCCAACCCATTCGCAGGTGAGAGAAAGGAGCCCTAACTGAATGAGAAGGGCCTGGCACAGTCTAGACCCTATGAATTCTCAAAACTGAGCCACCATCACCTGTTCTTCCCAGGACAGAAGATAAACTACTGGGAGTGGAATAAAAAGTGGGCAACACAGATACAATAGATCATCCAGATAAAGGTGTGGGGCGGGGGGAGAAAGAGAAACAACATTTTCAGAAGCAAAACCACCATATTTTGGAAAAGTAACAGTTCTGTGAAGTTAGAAAAGTTACTGTTAACTATATTTTCCTCTAAATGTTCAGGAAATTAATCTCACCTAAAAATGAGCAACCAGAAAGTATTGAGGCTAAATGTACAAAGATATGATGTGAATAAAAGAGAATAATTTGGAGAACATTTCCACAGAGAATTAAAGTATGCAACAAAGAAATGGCCCTAAGACAGATCAACATTGTAACCTGCTATTTCAAAAAAACCTAGATGTTAAGAAAATGATACGAGATATGAAAGAACAACAGATATCAGAGTTAGAAGAACTCAGAAATAAGGTAACAGATCTCAGGAATTAGATATAAAAGAAAAAAAACGATGTGACTGGAAACCTAAACTCAGGGGAGAAGTTGTTAGGTTTAACTTCATATAATATTAAACTTTTATCAGCAAAGACACCACAACCAGGGGAAAAAGGGATGTTCAAGACAATTGCCTCCCTCACTTCTTTATCATCTTTACATCTTTATCATCTTTGTCATAGGGTTTTCTTTTTACTCTTGTTCCTTTTTAATTTTTTTAAACATTATTTTATCTATATCTGAAATGTTGTTCTGTTTTGTCTTCTTCTTTTCATGCTATGTTCTCTTGCCTGAGTGATCCATCCACTCTTAGAGCTTCATATCTTCTATATTACGAACTCTTCGCATGAGACCCATAGACTTCCAGAGATCCAGGGTGTCCCTGGAGATTCTACTTACATCCTGATATTTGATAGCAGGATCTCTGAAGCAAGACGGCCTGGGTTGGAATCTCTCCTCTAGGTGGGCAAGGTCCTGCATTCCTTCATTTGTAAAATGGAGAGACCCTCCCCACAGAGTCCTTGGGAGGACTAAATGAGTTAAAATACCTAAAGCATTTAGAATAGAGACTGGCACATGGCAGGCCCTATAAAAGTGTTAGCCCTTTTTACTTAATGAGGAGTATATCTTTACTTTTATCTCCATCATTGTGACTGTCATCGCTACTACCTAATTCAGATTCTAATAACCTAAAATACTGCTGTAGCTTTCTATCTGTTCTTCCTGAGTCTAATTTTCCTCACTGGTAAGGTTAATGAAGTTCAACAGAGCTGTGTGGAAGAACCAGTTAACTCCTCAATAGCTAAAAAGGACAACACAGACACAGGAGATGAGAGGGGCAGAAAAGAGAAAGGACCCATGCAAGAGATGATTTGTTGAGAAAGTAAGAGAAACAAAGCAGAGAGAAGAAAAACTGAATAGATGTGGAAAAACTGAAGAGAGAAAAAATGAAGCAGCGTGGTGCAGTGGAAATTGTGTTGATTCAGCAATAAGAGTTGCATTCTAGCCCCAGATCTGACCCTTTGAAAGGCCACATAACCTCCTGCACCTTTGTTGTTCAGGAGAACATAAACATGATGATCTCTGAGATCCCTTCCAGCTCTAACATTCTGGTATGTCCAAGAGCCGTTTCCTGCTAACCTAGGCCTCATGCATTAGTGTGCCTCTTATTCTCATGATGGGAAGTTGAGCCAGGATGATGATTTGGTTGGTAGATGGAATGGGTGGGCAGCTGGTGGGGACATCCACGGGACAATCATGACATTTGATCTAGCAGTGACTTTTCCAAGGAATTGCTTCTCATTTCCAAAAACATTTTGATTTAGGCATATGAGAGTTCTCTATTTTATGTAAATAAAATGATCTTTCATAGACTTGACATTTTTCTTAATCTCTAACGTCAATGAAAGTATGAACAAACTAATGCTAAAGAAATGCACTTCAAGAGAAATCATCTTGTGGTTCTTGCAACAATACAAACATGCTTCCTGTCAGATTGCCTTCTCTGAGGCCCCTCTTATAGAGAAAGTTCTGTGTAGAAATTCAGGAGCAGCCACTTCAATTCCAGCAACTCCTATCAAAGGCAGCACAGCATAGTGATTAAAAGCCAAACCTTAATATAACCCTGGAAGAGGGTTGTTGCTCAAATAATAGTAGATTTTTTTTTTAATGTCAGTGTTAGTATACTTTTTATTATGGGATAAGACCAATAACCGAGCCCAAACTCATGAATTCTTGAGACTTTCAGTTAGTTGAAATTTTGTTATTCACGTTTTCTGTTGTTGTTTTCGGTTTTATCTCATGATTATAAAATTGCCAAAGGTCCTGATAGTCGTAATGGATAGCACTACTGTTTCTTAGATTTTTCTACTTGCTGATTAAGGAATCTGGCAGCTACTCCTAAATTTAAGGGATACCCTTTCAAAGAATAAAAGTAAATTGAATTCAGCAAATAATATAGGCCTTCAAATTCTACAAAATATGTATCATAATATTTCAGGGCAAAAATACCATTCAGCACTATGCGTTCCCTATATGTCGTGCTTTCTATAGTTTAAGTGGGTGAGATACGTCCTTTTCCTTGGGCTACTGATAATGGCTGTTCCAATTATTGGAACTAGAGTTTGGGGAGGTTACAGTCCCAAAAGAAAAGCGGGAGTAATTGTGCTAATTTTTTCTCTCCTTTTCCTTCTGTAAATTACTTCCTTTTTCCCCGAAATTTGGTATTCTTAATAGCTGTGGATGGTGCTGTGAGCCACGTGATTCAGTCTGAAGTGAGGACCGGCGATCTGCAATGTGCTTGGCGTTAGGGTAGACCATCAGTTTTCAATTGATAGTTTGGGGAACTCAACGGTTTACAAAGATGTTTCCGTCTAAAGTTAGTAATTGTTTTAATATCTTTGGCTTTTTATGTGCACGGATAAATAACATAATTAATTGTCCTTTGAAAATGGAGAAATCTGAAATTCTCTGAGTGGAAATTAACCAATCACTTAAGCTGAATGCTCCTTGCTGATGTGGAGGTTAGGGTCATTATTCAGTTTCAAATTTTTTGTATTCTTAGTCACGTATAACTTCATTTTTCTCACAATGTATCTTTAGATAAAGGAGGAAAAATAAGGCACATTAACTAAAATAAAACAAATTAATGAAAAGCATTAGAAGTAATATTACATGTCATATCAAGATGATTATCATCAGATTAATAAATTGGATTTATCAGATCAAAATTTTTGTATATCAAGTTCCAAAATTCTAGCCGTTCCCAAACAATGTTAAAGGAAAGATAAGCTGTATTGACAATCATTTCCGATTTGCCCTTTATTTATCATTACTAGAGCACTATTCATAACCCCAGTGTATTTATTTGTAGAGTAGTGCTTGCAAATAACATTTGCAAATAACTTCCAGTCATTCTTTCTCTAACTACTAGGAGAAAAAAAACCCACAACCATTTAAAAGAAATAATCCACTTGATTTAGCTGAAGTACAATTTACAAAAATTAAAAATCAGAAAATGGAAGTGTTTTTATGTGTTCTTGGTGCTGCAACAGTTAATTTTTAGCATATATTTTAAATTACAATAGGTTCCCAAATGTGTTATGGTATGCTATTTTAAAATTTCTGCCAATTACTTTCATAATTTATTTAAAGAAAATTGAAATGAATTTACTTATTAAAAAAACAAAAATTTGACTTATATATTATGAATATTGTTCCAGTTACTATTGCCTCAGAGCGATCTTAGCAGGAGGCCAAAGTAGAGAAAGTCTTATCTTGCGAAGATCTGTTGTGTGGCTTTTGTCCAGTGGAATGAACCCCATTGAAATCCTCAGGAGACCCACAAGGTTCTTGAGAAAATTATTTCAGCAGAAACACTGCCAGCTTGGACTGAAAGGAACAGAGAGTATACACTGAAAAGAGACTGAGGGAAAACCACCAAAATTCTACTGGCAGGAAGCAGTCTCAAGACTATTCAGCTGCAAACATATGCCTTCTTTCGTTAAAAAAGGATGACTCAGAGGGCAGAACTATGAGTCCAGAGAGTGGAGCCAAAAGGCACAGAGAATTATTCCCAAACTTTGGAAGATAATCCAGGAACTCCCAACATGCACTTGGCTGGATTTCAGAGCTTCTATGGATGGAGGCTCCTTTCTCCCTTCTGTTGCCCTCCCTTTTGAAGGGGAGTGTCCACAGCTGTCATCTACTGTCTCTCCCACCGTTGCATGTTGGGTGTGTTGGGGGCAGATGATTTGCATTTTCAGTTATGCACGTCCATAAATGGAGAGCTGTACTTAACAGTTTACACCAGGACCCTCATCTGCACCTGAACCTAATTTAGATGATGAGTTTTGTGCTTTGCTGATACCATAATGGGACGAGACTCAAGAACCTTGGGATGGGACAAATGTATTTTGCATATGGGAGGGAAGTGAATCATTGAGAGTCAGAGGATGGACTATGGTGTACAGACTTTAAGCTTGTCCCCATGATCCCTGCCTCCTGGTGTTCATATCCTTGTAGAATCTCTTTCATTTGATTGTGTGCAGGACCTGTGGTTTGCTTCTTATCAATAGAATATGACAAAGCTGATGGATGGCACTCCGTGATTACATTACACTGTAAAAGTCTTCATCTTACTAGCAGACTTGCCCAACTTCTCTCTCTCTCTGTTTCCTCTCTGACTTTCATAGAAGTAAGCTGTCATGGATCCCATAGCTGCAAGAAACTGAGTGTTGCCAAAACCATGAGAACAGGGAAACAGATGCTTTCCCAATTTAGCCTCCAGATAAGAACACAGCAATTAATACCTAACACACATTTCATCATGCTCTCCTCTCTCTGAAACCCTTCAATGATTAAATAAGGTAATGTATGTCAGAGTGCTCAGCAGTGTTCAGTCCTTCTTCATTTTCTCTATAAGCCCTGCTGGAAAAAATCCAAATTGATTGTAATACATTTATAACCTGACCTCAAACTAATTTTTCAATCTTATCTCTCTCTGCTTAGCCGATTCAAGCCAAACTGACTTACTATGCTTGTCCCTTTCGACTGCAATGAATATCCTGCCTCCTCTTCTGAAATGCCCTCTCTGGGGTCATCTGCTATGACGATCCTCAAATTTTTAATCCTATTCGTCTCTAAAGTCGCAGCTCATGCGCTATTTTTATCATATGATCTGCCCCAGTTCCCTAGTCATGGTGGATCTTCTTCTCCCTACCACCCAGGAATTTAGAAATTTTGTGTTGCTTATAATTTTCTGCCTCATAATCTACTTATCTGACATTATCTTTTGGATTAGCTCTTTGAGGATATGAGTAATGCTGTGTAACTCATTACTGCTTCACTGTGTCTTGTGTTTGTTGAAAGACTCATAAATGTGTTTGGACTATAGCCTCACCTCTTTCTTTTTTGAGCCGTTCTTCTTTCTTTATCCATAGTGTCACTGCTGTTTTTAGAGATTTTGTACTGGCACATATGAAATTAACAGTGTCAGCTGCTAAAACACTTTCTGCTGGAAAAAACATACCTATAGGTATAGCTCAGTAGTTAAGAGCATTGACCCTGGAACCAAAGTGCCCAAGTTTGAATCCAGACTTCTCTACTTGGGCAAGTTAAGTAACTATTCTGTGCCTTAGTTTCCTCTTGAATAAAATAGAGTAATAATGGTACCTACTTTATCAGGTTGTTTTGAGGACTATATGTGTGTGTGTGAGCGCATGCACGTGTGGGTGCATATTAGAACACTCTATCCTATAAGTTATTATTTTTGTACGTGATGTGAGGAGGGAAAATCATAGGTGCAGAGGTTCTGTGATACACAGTCATCACAGAATATGAATTGGAGAAAAGAGCTGCATTTGTAAGGAAAAAACCTTGTGACAGGCATTGGCAATCTTTTTTGCCCTTTCTTCCACACAATGGTTCACACCTTGGGATGATTTTTGCCCCCCAGTGGGGTTTGGCAACATCTGGAGACTTTTTGGTTCCCAAGACTGGGGTGGTATGACTGGTATCCAGTGGGTAGAGGCCGGGGATGCTGTTAAATATCCTACAATGAACAGAAAAGCTGCCCAGAACAAGTGATTATCCAGACCAAAATGTCATTAGTGCTGAGGTTGAGAAAATTTGTTCTAAAATCATCTGAAATGTAATGAGAAAAGACATTGCACTACTTGTGAGTAACTCCTTTAGACCATGCATAATCACAGCTTTATTGCAAGTCAGTTTTTCATTGATAAAACGAATGCTAATTCCTGCTTACTTCCTTTAAAAGGGTTAGTATGTGGGTTAATTAGTGTTTGCAAGGTCCTTTGAAGATGCAAAGTCCTATGTAAATACTATTTATTATTAATTACCATTCTGGAAGGCCTATGCTGTTAGCCTACGGTTCACTAGTAAAGCCAAGCCTCAAAGACCTGAGCAATACTGAATTATTTTTGATAAGTTGGAACGTTTATAATGAGAAAGATAGGCATCAGGGACCTAAGCCAATTTTAGATAGCTGGGATATGACTGTATATAAATTAGCTCATTAAGATCAAGAAAACTATAGGTTTTGCTTTGGGATATGTTTGCCAAATTAGAGTAAATTTCTTCCAATTTTGCAACACTATGTATAGCAAGAGAGAGTGGTGGCAAGAATCCATAATGTGACTTTAATGATAATGAAGAATCAGAAATAATTCATAGAAATAAATTTGTAATATTTATATTTATATAGCGATTTTCTTTGGCCAATGAGTCATCGTGTGATTTGGACTGTGTATAATAAAATTAAGACAATAAAATGATTTTTAAAAACCTAAAGAAACCAAGATACTGAGTATAACATATGATGCTTTTTTCTCTAGGTATGAAGTGTAAATCATGTCCCATAAACATAATTTTATACTTTGTCAGTATAAATGTCTCTATGTTTCAGCTCTGGAGCTTCCCTAATGTGCCATTTTCCCATTAAGGCACAGAGTCTAACATCTAGACTTATATAACAATGTTATCTTTAACTCAGCATCAATCTAGATAAAGTATTTGTTGGTGACACGCTGGGGTAAATCTGGATTGGCTACCTTTTTTGAGACATAAATTCAAGCTGTGGGATTTGGCTTTGTCAAATTCTGATGGAATGCATCTGCAGGAATGAATCTGCTTCGCATCCATTGACAACATCCATTCCTGGGTACCTCATTTGGGGAATGAAACTTAGAAACAGGGAACAATGAGAGAAGAATTACCAGGGAAGCTTGGAGTTTGACCAGGAAAATATTCAGCGTGTTTGACCACTGTTTTCAAATCCAGAAGAACTGACATGAGAAGTGGGAATGTTTTCTCTCCTGATGTCTTCAGGGGGAGAATAGGAAGACTGAAATTGGAAGCAGAAAGGAAGAGCAGACCGAACATGGAATGAGCTACCTCTGGAGCTGAGTTTTTTGTTGTACTGGAAGCCTAGCCGAGGTGGCTGTTTCCACTGAGTTCTGTGGAGCATGCCAAAAATCAGTGGGAGGATGGAACGCATGTCCTTCAAGGTCTTGTCTGTCTATGAGAACTTTACTATAATCTGGTTGCATTGTGCTTTTCTTTACTCACTTTCAGCATCTCCCTAATTAGACCAGGCTCTCTTGACAAGTCAAAGAGTCTTACTGTGGAAACTTTTGATTTTCTAAACTCCATGGTCAGTTTCTGACAGGTTCTTGATCTGTTATATCTCCTTGGCTTCTTTGCACTGCTTATAGTGTTATGATGTGATCCCCCTTTCATTCATGAATTAATTCGGCACAGGTTTGTTTTTTGTTTTTTCTGCTTTATTTCCCAAACCCCCCTGATACATAGTTGTATATCTTAGTTGCAGGTCCTTCTAGTTGTGGGATGTGGGACGCTGCCTCGATGTGGCCTGACGAGTGGTGCCATGTGCGCGCCCAGGATCCGAACCCTGGGCCACCTCAGCGGAGCGCGCAAACTTCACCACTCAGCCATGGAGCCAGCCCCTCGGCACAGGTTTACTATAACCTATGTGTAAAAGCATGATACTTGGTACAGGTTCAAATACTGTAAAATTCCTACCCGTAGGAGGTTATAATGTAGAAGGGGAGATGTGATGACTGTAGTAGGTAGTGTATTAAAGTAATCAGACTAATAGAAAATGTGACAAATGTTCGTATTTGAAAGAGATCTTTCCTAATTGAGATGACCTGGGGAAGAAAGTAGCATTTAAGTTGGTAGCTTAAGGATGGAGAGGAATTGGTTAAAAAGGATCAGAAAGGGGCCTCTTGCTGCAGCATTGGGTCATTTCAATATTTTCATCAGAGGTGGTATAAGTATTATAGAGAGATTCATATTGTTATTGCATATTCTCACTTTCTCTGGAAAAATACTCTTTTTGGTAATTGGTAAAATGTGTTTTGGTTCTAATGGGTTAACTTTATTCAACTGAACATGATATCCTTAATCCTTTCTCTTTTTCTGTTGTTAAATATATAATCTCTATTTAGTTCTCTATTAGAGCTATATTGAAATAGACAACGCCTTACTTTTTTTAATCTCCCTAGCTTTTATTTTGATGTAATAGTTTTTTTTTTTTTAAGATTTTATTTTTTCCTTTTTCTCCCCAAAGCCCCCCCGGTACATAGTTGTATATTCTTTGTTGTGGGTCCTTCTAGTTGTGGCATGTGGGACGCTGCCCCAGCGTGGTTTGATGAGCAGTGCCATGTCCGCGCCCAGGATTCGAACCGACGAAACACTGGGCCGCCTGCAGCGGAGCGCACGAGCTTAACCACTCCGCCACGGGGCCAGCCCCTTGATGTAATAGTTCTTACTCTCAGTTAACACCTAAAAGGCAACATGAAGCATAATATCCTTTCCATATATCCTCCCCCATCTCCTCCCATTCTTTACGGTTGTAGTGCATCTATCATTATGTACTTTTCTATCATTCTTATCTCTGTATTTTAAAATGTTTCAACAGTCATTATTTTGTCAAAGCTTCTACAATCATTTTTTTCAATTATTTTATTCAGGTTATGTTGGTTTATAACTGTGTGATTTCAGGTATATGTTATTATTTATCAGTTTCTGTAATGACTGCATCATACTCACCACCAATAGTCTAATTTTTATCCGTCACCATATGTATGTGCCCCTTTACCTCTTTCTCCTGCCCCACCACCCCCTTCCCCTCTGGTAACCACTAATCTGTTCTCTTTATCCATGTGTTTGCTTATCTTCCACACATGAGTGATGTCGTACGGTGTTGCTCTCTCTCTGTCTGCTTATTTTGCTTAACATAATACCCTCAAGGTCCATCCATGTTGTTGCAAATGGGAAGATTTTGTCTTTTTTTATAGCTGAGTAGTATTCCATTGTATATATATACCACATCTTCTTTATCCATTCATCAGTTGATGGGCACTTGGGTTGCTTGCATGTCTTGGCTATTGTGAATAATGCTGCAGTGAACGTAGGGGTGCATAAATCTCTTACAATCATTTCTTGATGGTTTGAAACTTGTTCTCTATAGACTCATCAGGTAGAGTTTATGGAAACGATATTCCTAAATTCTTGCATTTCTGTAATAGCTTGCCTGTGATCATTATATTTACAGTTTAGGTAAGTGGAAATAAAATTGCAGGCTCACATTTTCTTTCCCTAAGTATCTTAATATATTATTCCATTGTATTCTGGCCTAAAACATTGATGTCAAAAAGTCTAATACTGAGCCAGCCCTGATGGCCTAGTGGTTAGAGTTCGGCATTCACTACTTGGGCTGTCCAGGTTTGCATCTGGGTCGTGGAACCACACTACCCATCTGTCAGTTGCCATACTGTGATGGTGGCTCACATAGAAGAACTAGAACGACTTACAACTAAGATATACAACCATGCACTGGGGCCTTGGGGGAGGGGAAAAAAAAGAGGAAGATTGGCAACAGACGTTAGTTCAGGGTGAATTTTTCCCTGCCAAAAAAAGAGTCTGATGTCTTTCAGATTATCTTTCTTTTTAGGAGGCTTTGTCTGGATGCCAAAAGAAATTATTTTAAAAATGTTCCAGATGTTTTCCTACAATATTTCTTGCAGTTGAGAATTCAGTTAGTTCTTCCAGATGTGCAGTATGCCCTTCCAAAATGTAAGTTCAAGTCTTTTGTTATTTAAAGTATTTTCTTGTATTATGGTCTTGCCTGCTAAGTTATTCTGCTGTTAAATACTGCTGTGTTGCTTTCGTTTTCCCCCTGAGACTCCTATTCTACATATGTTGGTTATTTTTATCTTCTATTTCTCTAGTTTTTACGGAAACCTTTCTCTTTCTTCATTTTTGCATTATATATTTGTTCAAAATGTTCTTTTCTATTCCCTATTTTCTTTACAATAATTTCTGTGATTTCTATTCTCTCTTAAGTTCCTCTCAGTTTAGACTCAATTTCTGAAACAACGTTCTCTTTCATTTCGAATTCTTTTCTGAGCAAGCTCAGCTCTCCATGTTTTTCTGTTGTTTAGACATCCCAGTACTGGTGTTTTCTAATTTTGATGTACATTGCTTTTCCTCCATAGATTCTATTGTTTTATTAATTTACTATAGCATGCTTTGAAATATTAGATTACATCTTTTTCTCTCTTTTGTGGCTATCTTCTTTAGTGTTTGCACTTTCTGCAGAATGCTATTCAGATTTTCTTTTTTACTCCACGTTTCTTAGAACATCTTGGTATGGGCTTTGGCTCTAGACCTTTTATGTTGCTAGCATTTAAATAAATTTGTTTTCCTATACTTTTAGGACAAAGTTTCTATTTAGGAGATGGATTTGGGCCAAGATAACTTTTCTAATTTTACGTATGTGAGATTCCATCTTTGTTGTTTCTACAAAGTACTATAAATATGATCTTTTCATATAGCCATCTCTCTAATATGTTATGCTGTCTGCTCCCTCTTTCCCCCTCCATCACCAACATTTGAGATTTCTTTACTGCCAGTATTCCTGGCCAAATCAATGTAGATTGTATTCTCCCACAGATCTTCCTCAGTATGCGGCTCTGTCCTTTACTCACTTCAGAGATCCCTAATGCCTAGGCTTCTTCAACCCAGCCCCTTCGACTCCACAGAAACTCAAGCTTTCTAATCCTTCTAATGTCAAACATTGTTTTCAGATGCTGCACCCCAAGTGGGAACTCCTTTTTGGAGGTTGGTGATTTCTGGATTTCTCAGCTATGAGAACCATCAGAAGTCCCCTTGTCATCTCTCTTCTTTGTCTGGCACAGCTGCTATTGCCGCACGGCTCTTGCTGATGTGATTGGTTTAATCCTGTCCCTTTATATTCTGGGGTGAGCAGGGATACCTTCCTCCTAGTTTTACTGTTTGTTTTATTTGTTTTGTTGGCTATTCTAGTAGCTCTATCTGTTTTTGTGAAAGATGCAAATAAGATTTCAAAGCTACGCCTCTTCTGTTGTTGTGTCTATCTTGTATTTCCAGGAGAGACCTCTGGATTCTTGCCTTCGACAGATTTGTTCTCTAATATTTCTGAACCAAAGGACATTTTCTATTGAATTGGAAATTCACCCTTTCCTGAAAAAAGTTATTGGCTGTAAGTTTCCAAAGAGTTTTAAGAAGGAAACTATTTCTCTTCCTTTTTAAACATTTACAAAGCAGTAAGTTTAAATTGTTCTTAGAGGCCCTTTACAATACTGTAGGAGATCAATTTACAGTATGAGGATATTTTATTATAATTAGGGCAATCATGATGAGATGCTATCTACTTTACAATATCTTGCTTTCAGGAGTACTGCAACATTCAAGAATGTCCACTGTGTATGAGCTCTGTGTTTCAGCATTTCTAGAGGCAGTGAGGCAGGGAAGCAGAGGCATAATCTGGATTTCTGCGTTTTCTCCCTGTTCCTGTCAAAGTTCTAATATCTGGCACTCACAAATAGTAGTGAATTGTTTGGCATCAAACACACATGTGATTTTAGGTACAATTATGTTCCCTATTTTGAGGAGTAACCTAAGATTTATAACCTAAGCTAATAAACTGCCAAATTCCTAACTGATCTTCTTTCCTTCCAAATCATTTTTCAATTGCCATCAGATTTTTCCTTTTAAAATACAAATATCTGTATTGTCTATAAAATTTTGTCCAAAATCTTTAACATGGCATAACAATCCACATAAAGAGCCACTGTTCATTGACTGATTATTGTATAAGTGCTGTCCTAAATGCTTTACGCATGTTACTATTTCACCTAATCCTCACAACAAAGTGGAAGGAAGGGGAAATAGAGGCACAGATGAGTTAAATAACTTGCTCAGTTTCAGACAGCTGGTAATGTGTGGGTCCAGGATTTTAACTCAGACATGTGCTTCTCCATTTCAATATTCACCACTGTGTAAACACACTCAATATTTCCATCAGTTTATGCTCTGTCCTGATCCTAGATTCCAGTATTTTTCATGCAAAATGTCGTAGCCTGAGTTTCTCTAATAAAACTGTCCCTTAAATATTTTAGTTAAATTGTATCTCTTTTTTTATTGTTTTTGTAAATTTTCTGAACTGAAAATTAAATATGTGTCACTAACCTTGGTCCTTGCTAAATACTACCAGTGTTCATCCCATCAAAACCTGTTGTCTTAGCTCAACTGCTATAATAAAATATCACAAACTTGGTGGCTTAAACGACATAAATTTGTTGCTCGTAGTTCTGGAGGCTGGAATTCTGAGATCAGGGTGCCAGCATGGTCCTGTTCTGGTGAGGACTCTCATTCTGGTTTGCAGTTGGCTGCGTTCTTGCTGTGTCTTCACATGGCACAGAGAGAGGGAGCAATCTCTCTCCTGTCTCCTCTTAGAAGGGCACCACTCTCATCATTTGGTCCCCACCCCCATGGCCTCATCTAAATCTAATTACTTCCCAAAGGCCCCACCTCCAAATACCATCACAGTGGGGATAAGGCCTTCCACATATGAGTTTGGGGAGGACAGAAACATTCAGTCCATAGCACCTGTTACCTAAAAATGTTATTTTTATGTTCACCCATGGTAACATGGTAAAGGGCTTGAGAGTTATAAAGAACTCTGCCTCCTGAACATTTACATTCAATGAGATACAAAAATATGAGCTGAAATTAAAGGAAAAGAAATGCATATTAGATGAAAGCAGCAATAATTTCCTTACCTAAGAGTTGCCTCCAGTCTTTAAAGAGGAAGAACTGGAAGTTAATTTTCAGAATTTTTTTTTTTTTTTTTTGGTGAGGAAGATTGGCCCTGAGCTAACATCTGTTGCCAAACTCCTTTTTTTTCTCAAAAAGATTGTCCCTGAGCTAACATTCATGGCAATCTTCCTCCATTTTGTATGTGAGACTCTGCCACAGCATGGTTTGACAAGTGGTGTGTAAATCCGCAACCGGAATCAGAACCCACAAACCCCAGGCTGCTGAAGCAGAGCATGCAAACTTAGCCACTACACCACTTGGCCAGCCCTATCATGTGATATCCTTAGAATTGTTCTCTCTGTATGTTTTATGGTTTCTACATAGTGAAGTGTGGGCCTAGATCATATTCCAGGTTGCTTCTGTTCTCTTCATAAAGCTTCAACTGAAATCAATTAACTATTGTTATATACATACATCTCCTCTGGCTCAGTCCTTACTTGACCACCAAAGTCTAGATTATGTTGTCCCAGTAAGTAAATCCAGATAAGCAGCATACTTTATTGCCTGACTGCATGCTACTTTACTATGATATAGTTCTCTGGATATGCTGTGTATCATTTATACTAATTATTATCGCATCCTCCAAATGATGTCTATGTTGGTATCTGTTTATTTCATTAGACTGTAAGCCCCTGGATGGCAGAGATGCATCCTGCTATAACCATATTCCTCCCCAACCGTAACAAATAGTATAATGTCAGAAAAAAGAGACATAAAAATAATGCTAGATTTTTTTTAATCTAGAAAATAGGATTCAAAATATTCCTTGGAAAATATTGAGAAATAACATTAAAAAATAGTATGAAAGGCAAGATTATACACAGAATATAAAAACTGAGTATCACTAATAACAGTACATGATAGTAAAAAGTCCTATAAAGCTGTAGTAATGAAATGGTGTGGTCTTGGTACATGACTAAACAGGCAGATCAAGGACCTAGAAAGTCCAGACACAAACTCAATTACATGTGACTTCAGTATATAATAAAGGTGATGTTTCACGTCAATGGAGGGAAACCTGGATTATTTAATAATAGTTTGGTGACAACTGTGTAATCATCTAGAAAATACAGGGTCAATTTAGAACTCTCTCTCATTGCTTAAAACAAAAATATTTCAGACAAACCAAATATTTAAAAGTAGGAAAACAAAGCCATACAAATAATAGAAGCCATACAAATCATATAAATTTAGGGGAAGGCTATTTTAAGCATTGAAAACAAAAGCAGAAGCCAGAGAGGAAAAGACTGCTAAATTTTATTTATAAAACTATATTTATATTTAAATTTTGTTTATAAAAGTTTTAAAAATATTTTGCAGTAAACACCATAAATAAGTCAAAGGAGGTGACATGGTAGGAAAAATATTCATAATGAAATAGCGGAAAAATGACTTTTTTCTTTATTATATAAAGAGCTCCTGTAAGAAAGGCTATCAACTAGATAATAAATATCAAATACAACTATACATAAACATATTCAAAAACATAAAAAGATAGGTTAAAGAAAACAGCTATTAAACTTGTAAAAATACATGTTCTTCAACCTAGTAAAAACAAAACTACATTTGTATTTTTCTTTTTGCTATATTTCTTTTTTGTATTTTATTTTTAAAGTTGTACTTATCAAATTTGAAAAACAAAACTTTTATCATGTTTTGTGTTGATAAGAATATAAGAAAATAGATAGTTTTGTGCTTTATTGATGCAAATATTTATATTATGTATGTATTGATTTTCTGTGGGGCAAATGGCAATACCTATCAAAATGTAAAATGCGTTTATACTCTGGCCAACTTATTTAATTGCCAGAGATTTATCCTACAGATGTTATTACACATACACAAAAAGATATATTTATGAGGATAATTACTGTAAAATTACACTATGATGAAGGAGAAGTAAATGTTAACAGAAGTTTGGCTGGATAAACGACGGTGTATTGGCCCATGATAACATGAAACTATTAGAAAGAACAAGGCATTTCTATGTATACCAGGAGGGAAGTATCTTTGAGATACATTAAGTGGGGGACAGAAAGGAAGCTGGAGGACACTGTGTAGAGTGCTCTACCATCTATATTGTTTTGAAGGGAAATCTGTGCTAGTGTGCTTGTTGTGCTATCACGTGCCTCAGGACTGCACAGGCGCTGTCGAAGGTCTCCTTCAGAGAAGGAAACTGAGGGCTAAGGACACAGGGGTGAGAAAGGGAAGTTCTCTTTCTTTGCACTCATTTGTACTTTCTAAATTCTGTAGTATGTTTATGTATTATCTATTGACAACAAGGAAGGACCAACAATGAAATATCTATTCACATAATATCGATAATCGACATTGTCCTTAGCATTTTTCAATATTTATGCCCTGTCACCTCTCAAGGTTGTAAGAAATGTTATTGCCTTGCCTATGTGACTGTGCAGATCCATCTTTCTTGTAGACAAACTTAAACATGATTTTTGTATTGGTTTTGGTATTGAAAACCTGTATCATATTTGGTTATTCAGTACATAGAAAAAAAATATTTTAAAATAAAAATGTTTTTGTTTATTGAAAGAGATGCAAATGAGCAATGCCACTTTAATCACATACAAATTTTGTTGGAATTAAGGGATGTTGTCTCATTGAAACAGCCTGGATTAAAAAGCCTTAATTATCTTCTTCATACATTTTTGTAATGATTAAATTTACCTGCTGTTCATGTCTGGCAGGAGAGCCAAGCTAAATTCAAACTATGTTTTGTGTTTTTCAAGAATAAGTACTAATTTTAACAACTTCTCTAATCCCAACAGACGCCCATCGCTCTCTTTCCTTGTTGTTCTTGTGCTGACAGTGAACACACTTGGATCTTGGTCCTTTTGTGTAAATACAGATAAAAAGATAAGATTGGAATGTCCGAAATGGATACTCTAATAGATTAAGCATGAGATGGAAGATTAAAGAGCAAGGTACTTGCCAAATGAATTCAGTCTCCACTCAGCAGTCCTGTCTTTCTCTGACCAACACCACCAGAGGAAAACCCTAGGGAAGAAAGTTTCCTCCTCCATAGAGCATCTCACAGTGGCTGTTCTCCAGAGCATCCTGGGTCTTTAAGGTAACTTTATTAATTGAAGGAATTTCCTCTTTTATATAGGAAATCTCAATGTAAAAATCAGCTGAAATTTTTCAGTGGAGAAATTTGGTGATATATTTCTTAAAATATTTTCTCCAATAAGTAAGTTCATTAGAAGGTAATAAGCAAAATACTTTTTCAGACAATCTGTTAATAGCCAGGCACAAATGCCTGCCTTGGTAGTCGCAGCTGCCAGACTCATGATTCACTGAACAGGACAATAAATTTCAACCTTATTTGATTTTGTTAATTAGTGTAAATGAGATCACTGTAGGAGCAGTTGCTAATTATCAGTTACCCATCAAATACCTGATGGGAGAGGTGGAGATGATATGCATAATTTTAATCTTATTCATTTATTTGAACATAGTAAGAATGAGGGAGTTACATTTTTCATGATCTAGTTCATGGTTAGCATCACTCTTTAAAATGAAATTCCATACATATATGGAAAGACGTATGTGCAAGGATGCTCATCACAGTATTATTTGCAATAGAAAAAATTGGGAACAATCTAAATGGCTAAGTAAAATAGAGTACCTCATACAATGTTATGATAGACAGCCATTAAATTATTGAGGAAGGAAATTTAATAATATGCAATGCATGAAA
The DNA here is from genome assembly GCF_021613505.1 of Equus quagga. Classification (NCBI taxonomy): domain Eukaryota; kingdom Metazoa; phylum Chordata; class Mammalia; order Perissodactyla; family Equidae; genus Equus; species Equus quagga. The sequence goes on from NC_060272.1 coordinate 6,547,961, forward strand.
AATGATATATACAGCATGCAATTTTTAAAAAGCATACTTTAAATGCGTAGAAAAAAACAGCCTTATAGATCGTATATCAAAATATGAACACCAATTACATGTTACGTGCAGTAATTATGAGTGTCTTTTTTTCGTTGTGTTTTTCTGAGTTTTTCTGTACTGAGGGAAAAGTTCCAGTAAAATGAAATTAGTGTGAACTTAATGAGACACTGGACACTGAAATCAGAAAACTTATTTTTCTCTCCTAGTAGAATTCATAAGATATGTCCATTTTTTTTCTTGGCTAATTTAGTTTTTCAGATATCTATTCCTTTCTAAGGATGCACTCATTTATTTCACAATGTTTTACTAATGGGAAAACAGGAGTTATGTTTTATTCTAATTGTTAAGTTGTTAGATATCATCTAATTCTAATTCATTGATGGTCTTATTGACACCAAATATGGACAGGAGTATCATAGCCCCTGTGCTCCAGTCCTTCTTGTCCTTGCTGCTGTGAAGTCTAACGTGAAATGACGACTGAGCCAGGCTACTGAATAGAATACTAGGAGAATGAGCCTCACTTACCCATTTTTTCCTACTTTCTTGAAATGAGGAACTGATTTTGTAGTACTAGATATCAGAATAAACTATGATAAGAAGTAAAAATTCACCAGGCGTCCTTTGTATAAGTGATAGGAACTATAAATTATGAAGCTACCAACATATATCCAATGCATTGTAACTGCATCATATGATCCTTGGTTTCTTCAATCCTCTCTCAGGGACTTTTAGAATGAGTTTAATGACAAGGTGCAGTTTAGCATTCCTGTGTAAATATAGCTGGCAGATTATGCCTATTAAGGACAACAAATAAAAATTAGAAGAGAGAGAAATTAGGAAAAATAATGGCTTGGAACTGAGAAACCATACAATGTCATTTCCTGGTCATGGAAGATACCCCTCTGTTCATCAATAATCTCCATCACCCATTCACCATTGCCTCCTCTCCGACACTCAAATTCTTCTTCCATTTCTCAACATGAAACCTTTGTTCTAATCAACAGGCTTACCACTAGCCCATTACTCTATCATAAACTATTTCTGGAAGAAAGACAGGAAATATATATATATATATATATATATATATATAGTTATTATTTATCCCCTTGCCTATATTCACAGATTTTGGAGTACCCTTGACCCATCTCTCTGCCTATAAATGACCATCATGTTTTACGTGGCTCATCCCAGTTCTTACCTGCTCCACACACCTTCCTCTCACCTTCCCTTTCTCTGAACTCTTACTGTGTTTTTAGCCTATACCAAATAATTTGGTACTTAATCATTCTCTTTTTTATCTATGATTATAGTACTCTTAATGGTTCTTTCAGGAAAATTCAATCTCTTACCTACATTTTTAGGGGATTTATCCCAATTCAATTATAATTTATAGGGGTATATAGTAAGTGCCTATTGGTTAATTGATTAAATATTACAGTAAAAATTTTATATTTATACCTGTATTTTTATCCGAGTAGTGTTTCAATAAAAAACAATAATAGTGCCCAAAACTTGGTAAGTAAATATTGTTCCGTAAGATTGGTGATAAACAATTTATGGAACTGATCATTTGTAATGGATATTTAGAAAAAATAGAAACTCTAGGGTAGAGCAATGATGTCTAATTTCAAGGGAAAAAAAAATCTGGGCTAACAAGGAATTGGCAGAAGGAGAAACTAAAGTTAATATCCAAAAACGAGCTGCAGAAATGAGATGGTTTAGCACATGTTTGGGGTGGAGCCTGGAGATCGTTAATAGCAGGAAGCACCTGCTATCAATTTTAAGTTGTGTTAGTGTCGTGGTTGCATGCTTGGATCCTGGAGCCTGGATGCCTGGGTCTAATATCGCCGGCTGGATGACTTTGTGCTGTTAGTTTACTAAAAAAGTTGTATGACTTGGGCTGTTAACTGGGTAGCTCTGAGCTTAAGTACACTTCTAGGTAAAATTGTGATAATATAGGGCCAGCCTCACAGGATTGTGGTGAAGATTAAATGGGTTAATATCTGTAAAGGACTTAAAATAATTGCTTGGCCCCAGGGACAGATAAAGTCTTGTGAGGCCTGAAGCTTGTAAAATTTTCTGGCTCTTGTATAAGAAAATCAGAAAACAAATTAAGAATATAAAATTAGATACGAGATCAAGTGATGTCATTGGGAAAGGCAGAGAAAAGACCTCAAAAATCCTCCCTCCATAAAAGCAACAAGAATACCAGCAAACTTGTCAAAATCAACTTTTTATTAGCATTCTAGTAATTAACTAAAGGCTTGCAAAAATTCAAGGGATGTTTATTAAAGAAAAACAGACAAATTTTGGAAAGAGTGGCTAGCTTTGTGGTATTTTGACCTGCCCTGTCCACATTACCTCTCCCTAATTCCATGGAACCCTTGAAAACCAGAGTCCTTCAGTGACAGTGAAAACCCACATCTCAAAGTGACAGTGAACACCAACATCCCACAGCCACGGGCAGGGTCAGAAAGGGTTGGAACTCTTTAAAGCTCCTTTCTCAGCTTGTCATTATTTGACCTACCTGGCAGTTCCCTGAAAACCCAACTGTAAGGCTGTTTTAATTTTATTAGGCTCAGAGATGGTCCTGGCGAAGCAGCTTTTTCCCTGGGGGCATTGATGGGGACAATCAGGGGCAATCGTTTGACATCATACCTGCCTGAGCTGAGATAACTTTGGAACACACTGTCAGCTAACTAGAAAACTTAAAAGGAATAGCAGGGAAAGAAAATGTCCATAAAGGCTCTTGAAAAGCTCCTACGTGTTCCTGGGAGTCTGGAAGGACGTGTCCATACTCAGGACTGTGCACATGCACAGGAAGAACCTGAGAAGGTCTCAAGTTCCCACCTGCAGCTGACCGTGAGGTTCGGAACAGGCAGGAAGTGAAGGCTAAGGCAGACTTGTCAATGCCTGGCTGAGTGTTGAAGGCGTGTTCCAACACACACACACACACACACACACACACACACACAAAGCCCCAACTCATAAGAGACCTCTCAAAATAAAACGCTCTCAATTCCAGCTTCATCCTCGACCCTCTTGGTTTCTTTGAAAGCATTTCTTCCCTTTGGTTTATCAACAGAAACTTGACTCACACAGATATGTCGGACAAAGGTAATACTGAGGAAGATGAGAGAACTCCATGTATTGGGCATTCCCCTATATTCCAGGCATGCTACATTTCATACAAGTAAAATAGGAAAATAAAGTATGATGAAAAATTATTTGTTACTTATTGTTTTCCAGTGTTTTAAATAGAAGTGACCATAAGATTTACCAGGGAGAGTATAGGAGACTTTTGTACCCTTGAAGACTGTCGTAAGTGATTGGTGTTATGATTCAAAATTTCCTCAGCTAAGAAGATGAGGAGAGATATTGAAGGGGATGGAGTCTGAAATTGGAGGCTGCAGGCTCATGGGGAATGGAATAGAGGAGAGAATCTTAGAAGACACACGTTGGCTTTGGAACTGGAGAGTGAAATACATGGGAATATGCAACTTCCTTGTCCTGCTCAAGGTGGCTGTAGATGAGAGTAGATACTGCCCCAGGCCCATCAGTAGAATGAAAACATCATTTTGTAGAATTGCTTCCAAAACTATTTGAGGTAGTTTTGTCCATATTCTACAACAGAAAGACACTGAAGTTCAGAGTGGTTGAAATCTTGCCTTACTGTATGGAAAGGGGGCAAAAAGTAATGTTATGGTGGAGAAACCCAATAGGCACTACCTCAGCCAGGCAATCAAGGTCAATATCCCCAGTGATGAGCCTTGTTGATAGCACGTACCCTTGAGATGTGATGAGAATAGCACTTTCTTCTATGTTCTTTCTCCCCAAAACCCATAACCCAAGTCTTACCCTGAGAAAAACATAAGCAAATCCCAGTAGAGGGACATTCTACAGAATACCTGGCCAATCCTCCTCAAAGCTTTCAAGTTCATCAAAAACAACGAAAGTCTGAGAAACTGTCACAGCCAAGAGGAGCCTAAGGAGACCTGATGACTAAATGTCATGTGGAGTCCTGGATGGGACCCTGGAACAGAAAAAGCATTTTAGGTAAAAACCAAGGAAATTCAAATAAAGTATGGACTTCAGTTAATAGTAATGTATCAACAGTTGTTCATTAATTGTGACAAATGGGCCATACAAACATAAGATGTTAATAGGAGGGGAAACTGGTTTTTGGGTTTATAGGAACTCTGTACTGCCTTTGCATCTTTTCTGTAAATCCAGAACTATCCTAAAACAAAAAAGTTTATTTAAAAAACATGCCTTAGAGAACATTGTTAGTCTGTGGTGGAATTGGGATTAAACCTCACAATCTTTGCATTATACAAAGGTTCTATATGAGTTTTCTCAGGCTGCCATAACAAATACCACAGACTGAGTGTTTTAAACATCAGAAATTTATTCTCTCACAGTTCCGGGAGCTGGGAGCCCAATATCAAGGCGTCGGCAGGTTTGGTTTCCCTTGAGGCCTCTCTCTTTGGCTTGTAGATGCCCGCCTTCTCCCTGTGTCCTCACATGGTCTCCCCTCTGTGCATGTAGCCCTGGTGTCTCTCTGTGTGTCCAGATTTCCTCTAAATCTGGCCACATCCTGAGGTACAGGAAGTTAGGTTTCAGCATAGGAATTTGGGGGGGCCTCAATTCAGGTCGTAACAAACACTTTCCAAATTTTGGGATAAAACCATGTGTATTTAAGAACTATCTTAAGTATGTTTCCATTTTACATTGAAAAAAGGATGCACGATACCTTCGGCAGATGCGCTGTGTGAAAATCTTGGTTGGCACCGCAAGTCCCTACGTTCCAGGAGCCTTTGCGTTTCCCGTAAACACCTGCAGCCACTGGCTGGCATTGGCTGCTCAGCCCCAAATCTTCAGACCCCATATTTTCTCCTTTCCTTCTTCACATGGGCTTTTCTCGCCCTGCCATGCCCTCTCTCATTTTGTCTTTCATTCTCATCTGGTGTGTCCTGTGCTGCACCTAGTGCATCTGAAGGTGTTCATTTCTCCTAATTCCAGCCCTCTTTTTTTTTTACAGCCTAAGTAACAACTTTTTTTTTACTCCCTTTAAAAGTCAGTATGTACCGGTAGTTTTACAGAACCATCTAGAAATTTCCATGACATTTTTATGATAATATAAACCCTTTTTTCCCCTCTCTATTCTATGTCTGAATGCCAATCTAAAGATTCCCTATCACTCATTTTTAGTGTGGGCTAGAGGTAGTAGTAAATGGGTGCGATATTTTTATGCTCTAAATTTTTAGAAATTATAGCTGCAAAAGAATGTTTTATAGGAAACATAAAAAGGTCAAAAGATTTAAAATAGTCAATAATAATTTGAACTGAGGAATGTTTTTGTTAAGCTTGAAAATTATGTTATATAAATAAATTATATGGGCTTGAATGAGCTGTAAGCTTTCCCTAAACATCTAAAGGATTTTCAAAGAGGGAGGATGTCTATAATTAAAGTGGTAAATCTTTAAATAAGCAGTAGTTAAATTATGCAGAAGCTCTTGAAGAACTTGCTGGAAATCAAGATGAGGCAGAGAGGGTATAAATAGGTAATTATATATATATTTAATTATATATATATGAAAGTTCATATATATATACTTTTTTGTTTCAATTGGCATACTTTTGAGACATTAAATATATTAAATATTTTTAAAAACTACAAATATATTACACATATGATTACAAAATAGATTAAATATCTTAGAATCACAGAGTTCTAAGGGGGCTTAGCAATCAGTAAGTTTTTACTCTTAATTTAACAATAAAAAGACTGAGACCTAGAGAGATTGTATAAATTTCTAAATACTAACAAACATATTTGCAAACCTAAGTGTGTTCTATCTTATGAGTACAATTGTCAAGTGAAGTGACGAGAGATGCAAATAAATTCAAATTGAACTTACGACTAATTTTATAGAGGAAAAATTCAGTATAAATATTTCAGTCCTTCCTACCCCTCCACACAGATACACAGCTGTGCACTGATTCCATGATGTTGATTTGCTCTTTGATGTTACCTGACTGTGGGAAATTCAAGATGGTTGCTTATTCCTTGATACTCCTCCTGTCCGCAGCAAGAGTCTGTTTCTCCTTCCCTGGAAACTTGGCTGCCCTGTGATGGCTTTGACTAATAGAGTATGGTGGAAGTGATGCCATGACAGGTTGTGTGTCTAGCTTTTAAGCAGGCTGGCAGCTTCTGCCTTGATCTTGAAACCTGAAACATCATGTAAGATGACCAGTTGCCCTGCTGAATGGGCCATCCAGAGAGGCCCTGAAACCATGGAATGGGAGAGGGGTCCAGAGGAGCTCAGCCTTCTAGCCACTGCTCTGTAGGCACCAGACATAACTGAAGGCACGTGGACGCTCAAGACCAGACTAGCTGCCAGATGAATACTGCTAGTGACTTCAGGCAATGGCTGCTTCAATTCCTGGTCCACAAGATTGTGAGATGGAATGAAATTGCTCTTGTTTGAAGTCAGTAGAATTTTGGGACAGTTTGTTATGCAACAATAGAAAACTAGAATATTATACTTTGGATTAATTTAGAAAGACATGAAACATTTTTCAGGAAATGACTGTTTTTACAAAATATAATCAACATAACTCAGCTAAGTATATTAAGATAAGTCAAAATACAATTAAGAAATACTCAAACCCTTAAGATTCAACCAGAGGCCATCAGATACCTATTAATGGGCACAGGTTATTCTTGTCCTTAAAGTCCTGGAAATAATTGTGCTCTAGATCCTTGCTGCAAAAATTGTGCTCCATGGTCCAGCACCAGGAGATTTGCCTGGGAGCTTGTTAGAAATGCAGGGTCTCTAGCGCCACCGCCCGCCCCCCCGCCAAACCCCTCACCAACCCCCCACTCCCACTGAGTCGGAAACTGCATTTTAACAAGATTTCCTGCAGTTAGCAAGAGTGATTCATATGCACTGTAAACATTGTAAGCACTAGTCCAAATAGTTTTATTAGAAGGGATGGAAGCTTGTATAAATAAACGTGGGGGGAACATTCTTTCCTAATTTTATTGCACAGTGTTCCCTCTTCTAGAATGTTTGGACTGTGGTACATTCGTTTCCCTCTTCGTTGTTCAAGAGTGATGGTTTCCAGTTTTGGATAACATTATTTTCCTCCAATATTGGGTGGTTGTTATAGGCAAAATTTCTTCAAACCACAACTATTCAGGAACAGGAAGGCATACTTTCAAATTGGGGCATGTATCATATATGTATTTAAGTTATAGCTTAATTAGATAAGTAAAACGTATAAACTCTTTTATCAGTTCCTTGAAAATAAATATTTTACAAATTAGGCTGGTGGGAGAACAGATCCAGCAGAAATATTACAATTTGAATAATTAAACCAGTTTAGGTTTCTGGTGCTAGAAAAAGGTGCAGCAAATCTGGAAGGCATCTAGAGCCAAATAACTAAATTTACTAATGTAATAAGGTGAATTCCTCTGGCAAAGCTGGTAGCCCAATTGCATGCCCCACACCAAAGCTGTCCAGGTCAGGTCCCAGGGTCATTCTTTTGACATCTTGATGCTGTATTTTCTTCTGTTGTTCTTGCTGTTTTAATATTCATTGATTTGTAAGTTTGTCTTTCAATAATTCAGCAAATATGAATTAAGGGTGTGTTATACACGGGCACTAGTGATACAACAATAAGATATTGTGCTCACCTCAAGGAGTTCATAGTTGTGTTGAATAAAAAGTCAAAACCAGGCCTTGACATCCAAGGGAGATACACAGCCTGAAAAGGAGTGCACAGGAGAGACATCTAGTCCAGCCTTGGAGATCGGGGAAGAATTTTCGAAAAGAGTACAAAGAAATGCTTCAAATTTGGGGTCCTGGAGTGAAAAGGCCTGGCATGGAAGTCCCACTGGTCACTTTGGGGAAAATGCTTAGCCTCTCTCGGACTCAACTTCCTGATCCATAGAATAGGGATACTAGGAACACCCACCTCCAAGGGCTGTTGGGAGGAAGAAGAAAGAAAATGCAAGTAAAGGTCTTAGAAATGTTCCTAGTCAGTAGGAAGTGATCAAAAAATGTCAAATGTTAGCCTTGTTCAATAATATCCTTCCAGGCTCAGGGCATAAAATGTCAGCAGTTTAAAAGTATACACACTAGTTTTGCCACACCGTGAAGGAATGCGTGAGCAGACACGGTTTGCCCGAGATAATCCCCGTAACGGGAGTTGAAGAGTTTGTTCATCTGGCCAGCATGCCCTGCTTTACCGCTGTCGGACTGGCTGATTCCTTTTCTAGAGCAGGCTTTTGGTTTTTGTTTTGTTTTTCACCATTTTTTCCTTGCCTTTGTGCACAGACTAAATATTTCTCTCTGTTTTCTTTCTTCCTGAAGCAGACGTTCTGAACTCACTCTGATTTCACCTCATGTTATCTGGATTCTGGATATCTCATTGCCTGGATGCTGTCCTGAGTAACTGACATTAAAAACATATATATATATATATTTACATTATATATATGTATACATGCTGCCTGTTATAGACCTTCTGGTTCAGAAAAAGCTTTATCGTTCTTTATTCCACTTCCTAACTTGTGCGTTCTCTAAATTGCTTCCAGTCTCTTTCGGTATTTCATATTCCCTCATCACACTGCAGTTCCCCAACTCTGTGTAGCTGTAGAATGCAATTTATCTAGTACTTGTTACCTGTTTAAAACACCAGTTTATCTTTGTTGCTTGGACTCCGCCTTGTGTTTTACTGGGTTACAGTAAATTCCTGGGTGAACTACTGGGCGTAGGAGGGACCCTTCTCTGTTTCCTTGATTCTTTTCCAATAACCAGAAGGTAACTGGAGTATGAATGAATATTCCTGTTTGCCAAATGTTGTTTCTTTCATTTGTAAAGAAGTTTATTGCAACTTTGAGGGTTTCTGCTTATTCAATTTCAGACTTAGAGGGTGAGGTCAGAATTGCCAGGTGGAGAATTATTAGAAGCTCTGCCTTAGTTTTCTCTGTGGAGGTAATGTGCCCATCTTTAAATACTGATAGAGCGTTTGAAGTCTTACTCATGAAGCTACTAGAATAGCTTCATCTTCATACCTAGGTAGCAACTTGCATTTTAGTGGAGACCTTCCTCATCTTCTTTTTTGTGAGCGCTTGATGTGCTCACATGGGAACAGATGAGACCCGTAAGAAATAACAGCTGGACTCCATAGTTAACTCTCTTCGACTGGAGGATAAAAAGCAGCCCAGAGTCTCATACAGTTTCTTGGTGGGCAGTAAACTCCCCTGAGGGAGGGAGGAGGGTGTTGGATGGACCCTGGGATACAGGTTGGTCTTCTGCTATGGGGAGATGCTTCCGGAAGGCCCACTGGGAGGTCATCCAGCCCCAGGCCACTCAAGGTTCTTTACGAGAAGGGACCATAGAGAAGAGCAGAACCAAGGCCACCCTGAGTGGATCTGCAAAGCTCTCCCTACCCCAGTGAGAACAGCAAGTTCTCACTGCTCTATCCCAGGTTCTACGGGAACAGGGAGCAGGCTTACTTTGCTCATGCTGCTTTCCCAGCAGCCAGCCTGGTGACTGACACAGAGCTCAACAAATGTTTGGTGACTGACTGAATAGCAGGAGGAATGGGACTCACCACATAATAAGGACATGGAAACCAGGAGCAAGATGGCAGACTAGTGGTGGAGTCAAGCCAACAGGAGCAGCAGCAACAGCACCAGTGGCAACACTGGGACAGGGAAGGCTGTCCTCGACCAAGGAGGGGCTGGCACCCACGGAGAGAACAAGAGACTTTCAGTTCTTGAGATCAGATTCCGCTGGCCTGGCCGCCTCTGCTTGTTTTCCAAGGATTGGGAGGGTCTTCCAGGGTGAGGAAGCAGTGTTTGCCTTGCCGTCTTTTGTTGTTCTCTTGGGATTGGTGTGGCCTGGGGAAACCCAAGTTACGATTTAACTGAATTTCTACCATGTCACGTGATACATTATTATTTCCAGCAACACCTGTAATCACCCAAAATGAAATTTATGTTTGATCCCTTTTTCTAAGCCCAACTGAAGTGCCGTTTCACTCTATGAATACACAGTAATTATAAGGAGTAGATTTTACTCTTTGTTACATTTCCATGTGTTGATGACTGATATAATCAGTTCTTATTTGTGTGTAAAAAGAAACTCACAGAGGAAAAAATAACTGAAATCTGTAAAAGCATGGGTAATATAACTTGTATAAATTGAGGTGTAAATCTGTTGATCAAGCCATATTATGGTTTGTAGACAACACTCCAAGGAGGTTCCAGTGTGAATCACAGAAAGGATTTTTAAAAAGAGGTTTTCTTCTTAATTAAAGGTGAGTGATACATATTGTTCAACAAATATTTATTAAACACCAACTGTCTACCAGGCACTGTGTAGCTGCTGGGGATTAAACAGTGATCAAGATGAGAATGCTAGCCTTCGTTGCTCTTACAGACTTACAGGAGAACACAGGAAAATAAGCAGAGAAGCTGCAATAAAGTCTGAAAGTGTTTGGACTGGGAAAACAGAGTTGGGAAAAGGCTTCTCAGAGGAAGTGGTACCTGAGGAGGGGAATGGTGATTCATGTGAGTGGGACTTGAGGGGGAGACGGAGGGCCTTGGGCGAAGGGAACAGCATCAGCTGATATTGTGGAAGATCTTACTTTTATCCTAAGGGCAATGGGAAGTCAATGAGAGATTTTAAAATGGAAATGATACAGTCAGTCTGGCTTGCAAACAATTCTCTCTGACGCCAGTGTGGAGAATACATTGGAAAGGAGTGAGGATGGAGACAGGGTTCCCTCTTTGAAGGCTGTTTGTTGTTTGTCTGTCAGGATTAAAATGGGCATGCCCCAGGAGCCTGAAGCCTCGGTATATGGCATCACCTGTCTGTAATTACTGTCTGTTTTCCCTACACATTAACACACAGTTTTCTTTCCATTATATTCCAATAATTGAACATTTTTCCTTTTTTCTAACCTTCATTGGCCTTTAATGAAAACAACCATATCTAACATTGGTTAAGCCTCAAGATGTGCAAAGTACTGTGTGTTCTTATTTGATATTCACAACAATCCTTGGGAGCCGGTGATTTGCATGCACAATGAAGTTTGAGAAGCACTGTTCTAAATCTTTCAAAATCCTTAGCAATGATCCGCAATCCTATGACCCAACTGCATCACAGTCGTCTGGTGTGCTAGTTAAATAAAATGCAAATCCCCAGCCTCCACAAAAACCATACTGAATGAGAAACTCTGAACATAGGACCTAGATTCTGTCCTTTTAGAAATTTGCCACATAATTCTGATGCACAGCCAGATTTTGACCCCGTCATATAGGGAAAGGGGAAATTCCAGTGTCTGCTTTAGTTTCTGTGTTATTGTTTGCGTACCAACAAAACTGTCCTTCTCACAGAATATTTGGAGTGAAAATATTGCATAATTAGGTCCCATTTTATGTCTGAATATATTTGACGTGCCATTCAAATATGATATTAAGAATATTTTGCAAGTATTTAAGAACATTCTAAAATTTCTCCAGTAAGGTACATCGCATAGGATGTTTTGTGTAATAAATATCTGTCTTTAGACTATTCACTTGGCCTTCAGAACTTGTAGCTATTCATATACAAATGGGGGAAAGCTCTGGGGCCCATTCAAATTCACAGTGTGCCTGACTTTTTATGGTAGTATTTAATTGTGGAGTTTCACAACGTGCAGATACTCAATTCAATTTGTGGAAATTCAGTTTTTAAAAAAATTCCGTTTCTATTAAACCATCATATCTGAGGTTTTTTACATCAACAAATGAAAATAAGTAAAAAATGCACAAAGGCAAACAAAATGTGCTCCTGTTTGTTACTAGTGTCAGAGCTGGATATTTCAGTACGAGACCATTATTCTGCCGCCTTTTGTAGGATAGGGGCCATGATACTTTGGTTCCCTGCACTGGGGTGTTTGCACACGGGCCTGGGTGCTAGCGTTCTCAGAGGCCACATTTGTTTCCCATTCAGGGCTCACAATGCTACTTGCCTCCCACTCTCATCACAGGGAATTACATACTCATTAGAATTGAGCCATATTTGTAATAAAAGGGGTATTTTCTTTGGCATCTAAAGTGTCTGTGTTAATATTCAAATCTTTAGTATTACATTGTGGGTACACCAGTTGCTCCTGTAAGAAACTAAGGTGATTCTATTGTAGGGAGTTATTTAGATGGAGACGATGTTAGCTTTTATTAGCCTGTTCACTCTTATGCTCAAACTGCATAGCATGGATATCAATTTGGAATGCTTCATACACAGTTTTGAGGATCTGCTATTTCAAGCAACATGATTTGATACACAACTGGACGTCAGTCTTGCAGAATTTCAGAGGATTTCTGACATTCCCATCACCACTCCTTCCTACCTGCTTAGTAATAAATCTAATTGCCCTTTGGGGTCCATGTTCTGATTTTGGATAAGCGTGAGACCTCCACTAGGTAGGAAAGGCAGTGAGCGTTAGGAGTCATTTGTAGCTTGCTGGGAACGAAGTGTCCAGGGGTAAGTTTTCCTCAATGGTAAGCGCGTGTAGTGTGGCAGGATAGCTGGCTGTACCGCAGTTCATGTTCTCCAACCACAGGGCACTGTCCTAGCTGGGAGGCAGGTGCCCACCCACGGTCTGCACTTCCCAGCCCCTTGGGATGAAGGTGTGGTCACGTCACTAGTTCTCCAGTAGAGCGTGAGTGCAAGTGATGTGCACCATTTCAGAACCAAGGCTTCTAGAAGTACACCCTCCCCCTTCACTTGCTCTTCCCTCCTGTTCGCTAGAGCAGCCACAGATGGAAGGAACCCAGATCCTGAATGAACACAAGGAGGAAAGACGCCTGGTGACTGGGAACGGTCATCTTGGACTGTTTTTGTGATTGAGAAATAAACTTCTATTGTGCTGAGCGATTGTCCTTTGGGGACTAGTAGTTATCACAGTTTAGTGTCTCTTTATTAAAATGGAGAGAGTGAATTGGAGAGAAATGAAAGCACTGCAGGCGAGTGACTCTGCTTGGAGGGAAAATGTGAGAGTGGAGATACCAAAGGTAGACTCCCCCTCAGTCCACACATTTATCTGAGGCTAGTCCTCACTTTCAGGAGGTGCTATCATGTTTTGTTTAGATATTATGTCATTTTGGTCCAAAGTGTAAATAGTAAACTAATTTGCTTACTTATCCATTTATTCAGTAATAAAATATTTACTGAGTCCTATGTGCCAGATCAACATATTCAGAGGGATAGGGGAGAAGGCAGACAAGAAAAGCCCAGCCTCTAGCCCACAAGACCCGTATGACCTAGGCTTGGGCCAAAGGAGTTGATGAAAGGAAGAGAGGTGGGCAAAACACGTGATCACACTAGAACATCGTACGAATTCTAACCGAGATGTGACCAGAACACTGTGAAAGCCTGAGGATGCGTGGTTCTACCTGAAGGTAATGGGATGATTCACCCACTGCCGAGTTTCAGTGCTTAGGATGAATAAACCAGGTAGTTTCAGGACTCGGGATGTTTTTACCAAGCAGTAAAATTAAAAATAATTGCAACAAGTGGATAAAATTAAAATACTTGGAAATATTTTATAAATTGAACATCAGAAAGTACACAGTACAGAAGGAGGCAATCAGCTGTGTAGAGATTAAATGATTAGACTTAAATAGGACACTGGAGAAGGACATGCCCATGTGGTGGGTTTCTTTCCGCTACTGACCAATAGAAGTTATACAAGTAAATAACAGAAATGCACAGAAATGAAATTCTTTTTCTTTGGTGTCATGGGTTTTTATTAGCTTGCTTCTTCTGTTATCTTCCTAACTATACTGTCTAAACATCTGTTTGTCACGTTTCATACTAGATTTTGAGGCTCTACCAAGATGTCATGCATGGGGAGAAGTCAGCTGCCTAACTTGCATAATTTCTGAAAGCTCACTGATATTCCAATTACTATCTAAAAAAAGTATTATCTAACAAAAATTCTACCTAAATATTTATTTAATAGGATATTCAGTGATAAATTTTTAAAAATTGAACTTTCCCAAGTAAAATTCTGTGATGCTATTACATAAAATTGGATGTCTCATCACCAAATTATATGTATCCAATATTAATAAAATGAAGGTACTGATAAAACAGTCAAGATTTTATAGAAATATTATCTGTTAACTCAATTTCTTGTGTACTCTTTTTGCTGATCGACATGTACAAGAGAATGTAAACCGTTAACTAATGCTTACAAAAAAGGAAGAAAGGAGAGAAAAATACAAAGGGATATAAAGTAGTTACACATGTGCATGTGAAAGCTTTATTATATGTTAGTAATTCTGAATTTAGAAGTTTTATTAAAAAGTCAATGCAATACTGACACTTTATGAGTAAACCCAGGCTAGATATGATGAAACAGATAATAAAGACCTGAAATTTCAAACTAAGGACACTTTCATTTTAGTCCCATTTAAGGGTCACTTCTCTGGAAATTCTGATTTTGTCATCTCAACTCTAATAAACACAAATATACAGACTAAAGGGCAAGAAGGGAGTGCATTGTTAGGGACATCTTGAGTATGGAGCCCAAGAATGTGCAAGGAAGATTGCCACCCCATAGCCCGGTAAGCCAGAGAAAGGAATCCCCCTGTAGAGGGCAGGTAATTTGGAGAGGAATGAAATATTTTTGTTGAGTTCCTACGCCATGTTGCATGGTACCCAAGAGATTCTCCCACACTGTATCATTTAATTCTCTTGTGGCTCTGCAGGGCACACTGCATTACCCACTCCAACTCAAACCCCTGTTCTCCGACTCCAAAGGACATGCTCTTTCTGCTGTAGTGCATGCACTGCAGGGGGGCGACTCCCAGAAGGCAGAGAATTAATGGTACATATTGCAACACCCACATCCTCTAGGACTAGTGACATTCATGGCATTTTAAGGCTGAAGGACAATTTAGAGATTTTTTAATTCAATACTGTCACCTTACATTTATCCATCCATTAGAAAATCGTGGCAGCAATACCTTAGAAATATATACCAAATCCCCTCCAATCTCCACTGAGACCACAATTTTGAGCAGCCATTATTTCTGCTTGGACTACTGAAATAGCATCTAATTGTTTTCCCTCTTACACTCTTGGCTCTTTAATGTCAATTCTTCACACACCATCCATAATGATGTTTGCCAAAGGTAAGTCTGATTGTTCTCCTCTGATCAAAATTGTCCAGTGGTTTTCCATCATACGCAGGGTAAAACAGAAGATAAAATACAAATTCTTGCTGTGACCTCTAAGACTCTCCATAGGAAGCGTCAGGGCACCCCTGTGATCTCGTTCCTTACTTTCCCTGCACTCACTGCTCCAGCCTTTTTACTGTTACACAGACATGAAAAGCATTGTTCCCAACTTAGAGCCTTTGCAGATGTGAGACAGATGAGAAAAAAAGATAAGCCAAAGATCATTCTCAGATTTTTTTTCACAGTGACTGAGTTAGCGGTTGTGCCCTTTATTCAGATGGTGAAGAGGTAGTTTCCTTTTAAAATTTCATTAGGGAAAAATGTAAACATAACCAAAATTAGAAAGGGTAGTAATGCAAAAACCCAGACACTCATTACCCAGCTGTAGCAACCATCAACTCACCAAGATCCTTGTTTCATCTGTACCTTAATTCCGCCATCTCCTACACCACCACGACCACTGGCCTATTTAAGTAAACCCGAGACTTTACATCACTTATTCTTGTTATTTATTTCATATCATTTATTATTCATACCCTAAGAAATCTTTTTTGAACAACCACAATACTATTATCATCCCTAAGAAATGGAAAATAATTTCCTAATATTATCAAATATTCATCCAATGTTCAAATTCAGAAAGGTAGTTTTGATAAGTCATGAGAATTAAAAATTTTGCCTTAGATATATTGAGTTTTAAATGATTATTGGAAACTGAAAAAGAGATGTTGAGTAAGGAGGTGATCATATGAATTTGGAGTTTGGGAAGAGATTGCAGTAAAAGATATGAATTTTTGGAGTCAGCAACATGTATATGCAAGGCAGTATTTAAAATTATGATTTTGGAGGAGATTCCAAGGGGAATGAGTGTTCAGGGGTTGGGTCTGGAGGCATGCCAACACTTAGGGGATGCGAAGAGAAAAGAAAAATAAATTTTCAAATGAAAAAGTGAAGCCCAGAAAAGACATGTTTTGGACAAGGCCACACAGCTGTGTTCACCGAGGCTAGAAGTTGAATGCAGAGCTTTTATTCTTCTTTGAGTCATTTCTCCAATTTTATGATAGAAATTAAGGAACATATATTTCATTTTTCAAGTATCTGCTTGACTTTAAAGTGGATTATTCGAAATATCAATCTATTTCCGTATTGTTATTAATTTTATTACATACCTTGTTTGTCATGGACGAGAACACTTGTGTAGTCACAGAAAATGTGTCCCTGTCTAGAGTCTGCTTGCAAAGGGATCAGTTTCCTTTTAGGTGGGAAGTCAGGTAAGATTATAAGGCTATCATTGCCCAGAACTGTGAGTCTCCAGATAGGAAGCAGTGACTTCCAGATGGTGTTAGAGGGTGGCTCAGCTCAAAAGAGCACAACCCTTGCTGAACCTCTTGAGAGATCATAATGTCTCCCAAACACCCCGTAAGTTAGGACCGATGTAGAAAACCATCAATTCCTCTGCTTCTTGTCTTCCGTCTTGGGAAAGTGACACTGTTAATGCTCATGCAATCAATTCAAAGCAAGGTTTTGTTAACAAGTAGAAACTCGTTATTTATAACCAAAACCTGAAGGCAAGAGGGACTCAGAATAATTCAATGTCGGTTGTGCTAGCATGGATGCCTTTGGGATCTCACAATATTTGTTTTTTACTAATTTGAATTTTAAGGTCGTGTCATCTCACGAATTGTGTCTTTTGAGGCAGAAAAGATAGATGTATAAACTTCCGGTTCTGTTTGGATTTGTAGCCGTGAAGGCAAAGGACAGAAGACTGGCCAGTATGACCCTTACATGGGCCCTTAAGTCTGCGGAGCGGGAAGCTGGCAGACATAGAGAGAAGGCTCACACGGAAATGACAAGCTTCACTAGTATCAGAGACCTATTTCAATGAAGTCATTGAAAGCATAAGTTATTCAGACATTACAAACCTGGAAATGAGTTACGATATTGTAGTAGCTAAGAACATTCATGATTAGCATGAACGAGTTAAAAAAGAAATTAAGTCATTTGGTGGTTTAGCACATGTTTTTCTGAAAATATGTACTAAAAAATGGGAAGTAAGCCCAAGGATAGTGTCTGACAGAAAAACAAATCCAGCAAATTTATTGGAAGAAATCAACCTATTTGATATTTATGTAACATCTTCCTTCTGACAAATTCGGGTTAGTTGGCTAATAATGTTAGATCTATTCTTCAGTTAAGTTAAAATGTTGATGGATTAAAAAAAGAGTAGAGCTTCATACTATCCTCAGGGTTTCAGCTATGTGGCCATGAGCATGGACATAATATAGGCGGCTATTGGTGCCAGACATACCCAGACGACTGGCTGGCCCTTGAGGAGGATATTAAACCCTCTGAGGCCTGTTTCCTCCCTGCGATGCTGCCCTTGCAGGGTTGTTGTCGGACTTACAGTTAAAATGTATGCAAATCTACATACATACATATCTCACATAAGAGTCTGACATATTGAAGGTGATTCAGTAATGAATAAGTTTGGTCACATTTTGCACTCATTTGTCAGCTATGCCTCCTGAATGCTCGGGGTATGTACCTGCCGGGAAGAGCAGCCCCTGCCTGTCCTGGTTCTCCTTGACTCTCGGTGCACGCTTCTTCATGATGAGCCAAATTACCTGAGAAAGGATGTGGCTCCGGACTTGAGGACCCAAATACAAGGAAAGAAAAACACTTTCATATGGTAGAATTTGACAGTCAGGCTCTCACTCTGTAGCCTGGAAATAAACCAAAAAAGGACATAAACACACAAATGCATTGTGGATTCACAGAGACCACTAACAGGAAGTTAACAGTAAATCAGGGCCACTTCTTGTAGGATGAGGCTGTGAAGGATAAGAAGCACAAAGCATTACTTAGTGGTTCAGACAAAATAGAAACGTGAGTGGGACAGGCCTACTTCTGATCAGCGTGTGCCCTCTGTGTTTCAATCCCACCATTGTGCAGAGGCACAGGTGCCACCTGCTATGTGTTGGGTGGAAGGGCTGAAGCTTCCTGATGGTACAAAGCACAGTCTTTCAGTGTGGGTGCCTGCATCGCAAGCCAGCATCTGGAGAGCAAAGAACAGGGAAATACACACAACCATTTAAAGTTACTTTGCTCTTCCAGCTTCCTAATTCCAGGAAATTGTAGATTCTCCTTTTACATACTGGTATTACTCAGGGTTCTCCAGAATACAGATGTATATAGATATATACTATATATAAAAGAGCTTTGTTATCATGATTATATACATGATTGTGGAGGCTAACAACTCCTAGGTTCTGATGTCAGCAAGCTGGAGACCCACCAGAGCCACCGGCGTAAGTTCCAGTCCAAGTCTGAGTCCAAAGGCAGTTGAAGACCAATGTCCTAGCTCAAAGACAGTCAGGCAGAGCGAAATTACCTCTGGCCCAGGCTTTCTGTTCTATTCAGGCCTCCAATGGATTGGATGGGGCTCACCCACATGAGAGAGGGCAATGTGCCTTACTCAGTCTACTGATTCAAATGTTAGTCTTATCCAAGAACACCCTCACAGACACACCCAGACATGTGTGACCAAATGTCTGGGCATCCTGTGGTCCAGTCAGGTTGACACATAAAATTAGCCATCACAATGCCCCACTCCTTGCTGTGACACATTAGACTAAATTTACTACTTAGACTTTAGTATTCGAAAGTTCCTTACATGTGATACAGTTGTGGAGTCTTTACCCTTATGGGGTCCAAGAAAGAGATTCAGGGGTCTGGCAATGTGTGTGTGTGTGTGAGAGAGAGAGAGAGAGAGATGGATTTGAAAACTTTCTTAGCTTTCATATGACTTTTACTCGTGTTCTTGACATCCAACCTGTTAACCACGAGGTGGTACAATACCACAGGATACAAAGTAGGATCCTGGGTCGGGCAGAGGTGTGCCCAGATGCACAGACCTCTTCAGCAGGAAACCTGGGAAAGGAGCTGTCACATTTTCTCACCTGGTGTTCTTGATCCTGACCCCTCTCCTAGACAGAGAATCCAGTATTTAATGAGTTAGTGATTATTACGGGATATGGGATAATTCACTAATATAACTCTTAGAAACGTGCCCCAACACTCTACTACTTGGCATTTATTCATTACCTTTAAATGCTCTTGTTATGAGTGATCTCACATGTTCTAAGATTCTGTGTGGGGTTAAGTAATTTTAAATCATGAGGAGTTATATTTTCTAAGCTTTACTTACGAAATTCTCCCATATTCTTTTCTGGGCTTTCACATGGATTTATCTCTCACTTTGGCTCAAAACTTAACAGTAGCATATAACAAAAATATGGTTCCCATTACAGAACCCTAGACTCTGTGACAAAAATCTGGTAACTAGTGGGAACTAACGGAAGGATTTTAAAAATATATTTTATATTTTCCTTAGTATTCTGACTAGAGATTATTGATTTTTTATATCAGTGTCTCCTATTTGTTTAATCATTTTCTTCATTTTATACTAAAGTATTTCTAAATAACGAGGAAAACTGTTTCATGATGTCAATAATTTAAATTCCTTTTAATTTAAAAATACAATCTTTCAAATGTCACATTTATCTCGCATTCTGCTTTTCATTACAATATTCCCTGAAGTGTGGATTTTATAAGTAAGAGAACCTTTGTAGTCATTATCATAAATGTGAGGATGCTCATAATCACATTGACGTGGTCTTTTTACAGATTACACAGCTTTTCAGAGCGTTTTAAGATCACGTTTAGTTATTCATAAAACCTCCCAGTGAGAGCAATTGCTCAGATGAATATTAGTTGAGTGCATGTTTTGAGTAATATATTTTACTTTCTTTATTTTGTGTAAGTGTGAAAGGACATCAAACAACATAGCAAGGTTCATCACGACCTCGCGCGACAGGAACAATTCCTAATAGTTCCAGCAGGTGGCAGCATATAATATCGCAAAAGCACGGAATAGCCTCTGACAAAATCTAAGTCCCAACATACCCTTCTCTCTCTTTTTAATGTGAAAACAACATGTATGAAAATGCTAACAATGAAAATAACTCTCCAGTATGGAGATATATCATGCTAAGGACAATAACAATAAAAATAGCTAAAATTTATGGAGGGCTGAATCTGTGCTTCCCACTGTTCTAAGCACTTCATTACGTATCAATTGTTTAGTACTCACAACAACATTCCTATTAGCATTATTATCATGTCTGTGTTACAGACCACAGAACTGAGGCAGGGACTTTGCCCAAGTTCTCATGGCTCCTTTGTGGAGGAGGCAAGATTTTGAACCAGGCAGAGTGGCCCCAGTGACCAGTTGTTTTCACCACTATATCATGTTGCTTAATTGTGGAAAATGTAATAACTGATTAAAATTAAAGGTATTAGGAAAAATATGATGGGTTTTCATAAAAGAAACCTGAATATTTAAGATAATTTTTAAACAATGGAGAAATTACTAGATCCTTAAGGAGCTATCCAGTAAGAAATAAAGAAATTGATGAATAAAACTAGAAGTCATTCAAGTAGGAAAGAAAGTGGCATTTCAAGAGTCCACGAGTTAAATGGTATGAATCAGAGCAGCCTGATATAGGGCAAGAAAGGTGGCATGCAAGGGCAGAAGCAACAAGAGAACTTCGTGTGGGCTCACCAAGTCTCACAGAGGTGTGCAGGGCTGCTGGGAAGGCGCTGGATCTGGAGCATTATTGAGGGAATCAGTCTTTATTGTGTCCCTGTGCTTCACCAACTCCATCTAATTCCAAGGAGATTTCTTCGTCCTAGCTTGATCTGTGCTGTAACTAGATCACATAATCCCACAATATGGGAACAGGACTCAGCTTGCAGGATATTTGTACTTAGACTTTTTTTCTTGTGTAAACATTAGGAAGAGTACACAATTTACAGACAACCTTTGATTTATTGTTTTCATGTAATTATTTACTGACATATCTCCTACTGTCTTCTCTCCCTGACACCTTGTTCTTAACCTGGAGTCCTGGCTATTCTCTGAAGACATCCTTCACTTTTGTTTCTCTGTGTATTTACCTTGTTTTCTAAAACCTAGAGGGAGCCGCTCTCTACCAGGCCCCTTCCAATAATTGTTATTGAACTAATGTCAATATTGACCAAAGGAGAGGCAGAATGTATGAGTTGGAGAAATAGGGCAGGAGGATGTCAGAGAGGCTAGAGTAAATAGCAGCTCACATTTTAAAGGCAGAGCCACAAAAAGCCTTCTCTTGGCCTTGCCAACTCTGATTTAACAGTTATTTCCACAGCATGATTGTAAATTCCTTTGAGAGATGAGGCCGTGTTTTATTTAACTTTGAGTCCCTCCCAACCTTACCCACTAATACCTCACGCAGTACTTTGCGCCCAGTAGGAATTCAGTGACTGGCTGTACAGGGTGAGTGGCGCAAAGTCCAGCACGTATGGCGCCTGATTTATCTTGGCTGGACCTGAGCACCACTTACCCAGGTTTCTTAGCAGCTGTGGGCCAACACGGAGGCTGGCCAAGCTGAAATCAAGCAGAGATCCTTTTTCTAATCTTGGGGAGAGAGTAAACTGCTACAAGATATGGCTGCAAAGAGAACAGACAGGTGGTGTAAGTCACAGAATAAAGAATATGGTCAGGAAGGTCCTGCCGACCCCTGTCAAAACCAGGAGGTATACACTTTCACTCACAGACTGAAAAGAAGAAAAAAAAATTAAAGACCCCCCAGGCGTGAGAGATCGGTCCACATGGAGCACAGCCTCTGTCTGGGGCTGGAATGGGAGACTGAGGTAGGAACATCAGCCTCTTGGAGAAAGGCTGGCGAAGCTGAGCAGGACTCAGGAGAACCCAGCTGTGGACTAATACCATCACACTGGGGGCCAGGATCTCAACATATGAATTTGGGGAAGACACGAACATTCAGTCCATAACACTCACAGAGGGTAGCACCACCCTTAGAGAGCCACTGCTCAACTGTGTGATGCCAGGGTCAGATGATTTGTGGACATTCATTTACTAACCCTGTTAAATGTGTCTTATTCTTTTCTTTCTACTCATGTATTCTTCCATGGCAGATACTGTTTCTCTAACAGCACTTGAATATTCTGAGGTGAATTTATTTGTCCTTTAAAACTGAATAAAAATGCATTATGAACAAAAGTAAAATACACTAAGAAAAATGAAGAAGATAGAAATCACCAGTGATATCACCTAAAGATAGCCACGGTGATTGTATGTGAGTTACAAATTGACCATATAGCATGTCTTTGACAATGTCTTTTTCACTTACAATTGTTTTGTGCTGACAACACCTGGGCCTACTGATCAATATAAAACATCATTAAGAGTAGGATAATAAAAACCTATCTGAATACTCTGAAGGATTTTTGTCAAAAACTTGAGTATCATCAAACCTCTCTAACTTTCGATTTACGGGACACAGGAGTGTTAGAGGAACAAGTTAAATGACTAGAAT
Organism: Equus quagga; assembly: GCF_021613505.1. NCBI lineage: Eukaryota > Metazoa > Chordata > Mammalia > Perissodactyla > Equidae > Equus > Equus quagga. The sequence continues at coordinate 6,570,689 of NC_060272.1, forward strand.
GCAATCAGAAAAATTGAGAATATAGGAAATTCTACATGAAAAAATACTTTTTTATTATAAATGAAAATGATGTAAAATAGAGAGGAGATTGTTATAGATGAAAAGACACATCAACAAAATGCAGTGTCTGGACCGCATTTGCGTCCAAATTCAGGAGATCTTTTTTTTAGACATTTGGGAAGATTTGAACATAGACTTGATCTTATGTTATACTAAGTAATTACTGTTTTTTTTGATAACAGACATGTTAGATTAATGAAACATATATAATATCTGCTAGTAATACATATACAGACAAAAAACTACAGTAACTGAGGTTTGCTTTAAAATGTTCCAGCAGATACTTCAGTTTCCAGCTATGATAGACTATATTGCAGCAAAGCAAAACTTCTGTATCCTCCAAAATTAGCAAAGCAACATGTAAAACAACCCTTCTCACCTAACTCCCCAAACCCCCCCCCCCCCCCCAAGAATCTGTTCAGAGACATAAGAAAGCAGCTGGGCTGGGCTGTCAAAATTTGAGAGTCCCAGATCACTGAGAGAAGAGAAAGTCACCGAGTTGAGCCTGACATTCTGTGCTGCATTTCCCCTGAGGCATTTGGTGATATGGAAAATGAGCTGGACGAGGGGCTGAGAAACCAAGGAGACATCTGAGCAGAGAGCAGTGATTGCACTGCTATCAACAACACAGAGAGACTGAAATCGAAATTCAGGCTACCAGACCAGCAGGATGTGGGAGACCAAGTCCAAAAGAGAGGGAAAGCAGAGAAAAGTGAGTTTGGCGGTCGGAGTCATTTTCCACTTGAGGGATTTACTGACTACTAAGAGGCTGAGAGAAGGAAGATAAAACATGGAAGCTAGGAGGCTGAGGAGTAAACTGGGCTTTTGTAAATTTCATCAGCCTGGAGAAATGAACTCGAGTGTCGGGGCTGCCTAGGAGGAGGCGCCCCATTAGCCATCCCAAACTCTTCGCTGGGATGCTGCAATGCCTGAAGGACTGCATCCTAAGAAAACGTAAACCAGAATTTGACCATGACTTTTAAAGTCTGAAACTCAAAACCGGCCTCAAAACCGGAAGGTAGATACTCTTGCAGCTGCACATTGGAGAGAAAACGAAATCATAGCCAGGTAGGAGACATAGATGCCTCTGCTGCTGCCTGAATTTGGAGGATCTTTCTCTGTTCCGACTACTTGTCGAAAGCTAAGTGTTCACATAGATCCTCCACAATTATTTATACTAAATATCCAACATTTAATCAATAATCACCATGTGTATCAAGAAGCAGAGAAAAGAAAGAACCAACAATAGATGCGGAACTACAGGTGATCCAGATCCTGGACTTATTAGACACAGCTCTTAGGATAGCTGTGATTCTTAGAATCAAGAAAATAGATGACCACATGGAGAATTTCACCAGAGTATTGAGTACATTACAGAATTTAAGGGAAATCTTCAATTGAAAAATATGGTACCTGGTTTGAACTGCAGATCATAGTCAGCTTAAGGAAGATCTGCCAGTAGAACTACCCAAAGAAAAATGATGTAAAACACAGAAAAGTGCATGAGAGACATAAGATATGATGAAAAGTCCTCATATGTAATTGAAGTCAGGAAGGGACGGAAAGAGAATAGAGCAGAAATAATATTTGAAGAGATAAAGGAGAAACAATATTTGAAGAGATAATGTAAGATAAACCTTAAAAACGAATGTAAGACAGTATATGACAGATTAAAATATACCCCAAATCTAAGCAGAATAAATTCAAAGAGTACCACGCCTAGGCAGGTGGTAGTGAAACTGCTGAAGTAAAGTAAAAAGCCAAAGAGAAAAATCTTACAGGTAGCAGAAGCTAAGACATGTTACCTTCATACAGACAATAGCACTTCTCGTTGCTCTCTCCACAGAAATTGCAGAATTTAGAAGATAATCGGGTGACATCTTTGAAGTGTGGAGGGAAAATCGCTGCTGTTAAGAATTCTATACTCCGTGAAATGATCATTCAAAAAATGATGATAAAACAAAGACATTTCCAGAAAAACCAATATTGAGATCATTTATTACCTGTGGAACTTTACTAAAGGAAATGCTAAGATGGGTTCATCAGGTACAAGGACAATGATCACATGCATAAGGAAATTATCCCATACAGAAGAATACATGTCCAGGAAAAAAGGAAAAACAACAAATTGAGTAAATATATGAATAAGTTGAAATGAATATTGATTGTACCAAATAATAATAGTAACATCCATGGAATTTAAAATATGTGTAAAATTAAAACACAGACAACAATTACACAAATGGCCAAAAAAAGGGACTATGTGAGGAGTTACAGTGCTCTGAGTTCTGGGAATTGGTGAAAGTCCTCATTTTTACTAGCCATTTTATAGCCATTAGACTCATTTTAATAAGTCAAGTGTGTATATTGTAATTTCTAGAATGATCACTAATAAAGGGCAATAGAAGGTATATTGGAGAAAGAAAAGAAAGGCAGATATGAAATGGTAAAAATGTTTGATTAATTGCCCCCCCCCCAAAAAAAGAATAGGACAGGTGGGATAAATACAAAACCAACAGTAGTACAGTATATTTAAACCCAAATAAGTCATAAATTAAAGACAATATTGTTAAGATGGCAATATGCCCCAAATTGATAGACAGATTCAACCTAATTCCTATCAGAACTCCAGCTGCCATTTTTGCAGAAATTGACAAACCGATCCTAAAATTGTTATGAAAAAGCAAGAGACCCAGAAGAGCTAAATAAATTGTATTCTTTATTTTTCAAAAATAGTTTAGTATATTTATTATATAGGTCTTATATCTTTCTTGTTAAGTTTATTCCTGAGACTTTATAATTTTGTCCAAATTGTCAGTGATATTTTTTCTTGCTGTGCCCATTTATAGATGCTTGTTGATCAAATATACAAAAGCAATTGATTTTTCTTGCTTTATTGTAAATAGCCTTCTTCTCAAGTTCTTATTAATTCTAGTTGTTTCATACTAAAGTCTTGGATTTTTTAACTATGCAATCATGTCACCACTGAAAGAATATAGTTTAATCAATTAATATAAACTATCACATCAACAAGCTAAGGAAGAAAAATACTATGATCCTATCAATTGAGGCAGAAAAAAGCACTTGAAAAACTCCCAGACTGATTCATGATAAATACTCTCAGTAAATTAGAAATAGAGGGGAACTTCCTACACTTGATAAAGAACATTTACAAAAAACCCACAGCTTAAATAATATTCAATGAAAAGCAATGAGACCTCCCTACACACCTATTAGAATGGTTAATATCCAAAAAACTGACCACACCAGAGATGAGGAGCCTCTTCGTGGCTTAGAAAGCTTCCTTCTTTCTGTGGGCTCACAGGGCCTTTCCTCGGCTCCTGTGCTGGAGAGAGGAAAAGCGCTGGTGCTTCTTCCTATTCTCATAAGGGCACTAATCCCATTGTGGGGATGCCACCCTCAAGGCCTCATCTAAACCTAATTGCCTTCCAAAGGCCCTGCCTCCAAATACCATCACACTGGGGATTAGGACTTCAACATATGGATTTTAAGGATGCACAAATATTCAGTCTGTAACAGTGCATTTGCAAAATGAGAAGTAGCTCATAATTATTATTGCATAAATTGTAGATGGAGAAGAGAGAAAGTAGATGAAGATTAAAAATTGGGCAATACTGTACCTTAAAAGCTTTTACTAAGGAACTTAGATTCTATTATATAAGTTGTGGGAAGCTATTGAAGACTTACACGGAATAGTATCACAATTGGAACAATGTTTTAGGTTTATTCAGGTAGTAGTATTGTAGATGGATGTTAGAAAAGGAATAGTGTCAAGGAGACCTTTGAAAACTATACAATGGGAGCCCAAACCAAGGCAGTGTTTGGCAGTGGGGATGGAGGGGGAGAAAACAGTTGTGAGATGCACAAAGCAAAATCTGCGGGACTTGGAGAAAACTTAGATACAGGAGAGAAAAGAGATGGAGGATGGACAGTGACGCCAATCTTGGACAGCGGTACGACCGACTCAACCTGGAAAGAGAAATAAGAGCAAGAGAAGAAAATTTGCTCATACGGGAGATTGAGCTGATTGAGCGGCAGACATTTGGATTTGTTGAGTAGGCATTTAAATGTATATATTTGGATTTGGAAGATGGCATTTTTAAGAAGAACATCAGATTGTGTCAAATTCCAGAGGAGAGTTGGATAATATAGGGACAAAACATTAACCATTCAATTTAGTAACTGCATAGTGCAATAAACTGGGATGCACAAGGTCCTTGCCAAAGTTAATATTATTTTAAAACACATTCTAATTCACAGCCATGGAAAAAGTTCAATATATTTATCCAGGAGTGTATTATCTAGGGAATAATTGACTGAAAAGTAAACTGACTTCTCTCTACTCAGAAAGAGTAATGACTTAGGTAACACGAAAGAGGCTAGTTAAGTGATCTTAGACTCACTAGTGTATGCCTCAAGTAAAAAATTTTAAGGACTTGGATGTAGTTCAGTTTATCTTTCCATTATTTTAGCTTTCAACTCCTTAGCTAGTCTCATCCCAGAATAGAAGGAACCAATGTACCTTCTAAAGGTCATGGCTAATATCTATGTGAAATCTTTAAACTAGTATAAAATTAATGTATTTCCCATCTAAGCTGCTTTTCTGTCTCCTTTGAAAAAAATAAAAGTAATAAAATTGAAGTTAATTTAAGTATTTTCTTGTTGAGCCTTTCTGAGTGTTTTTATTAAAACTCCAAATGAATATCTTTGATTTTTCTTGGAAAATACTTTTCAATTGCCAATTCCCCTACTGGCTCACTGTGCATTAACAAACAGTGACCAATGGGACCTCTGAGTAATTTAATATCAAGGTGCCAAGCAATTTGAGATGCCAGAGCCCCCTACAGGAATGCAATTACTTCCTCTGAGGATTTCATCATTCTCAAACTGGGATGAAATCTGGACAAGTAGAATTGCCCTTTCCTTAGGAAAATATAACTTTTTTTGCTGTTAATATTCTAGGTACTTAGATTCAATTGGAGGGGAAAAAATTCTGTTTTGTCTGATCTGAAAACATTTTTGCTAAAAATTACTCGTGGTTTGTATGGAAAAATAACATTCATCCATATTCACTTTATTCAGCTTTTTGTGTGTGTGTGTGTGAGGAAGATTGTCGCTGAGCTAATGTCTGTGCCAATGTTCCTCTATTTTATGTGGGACACTGCCACAGCATGGCTTGATGAGCAGTGCTAGATTCATGCCTGGGATCCAAACCCATGAAACCTAGGCCACCAAAGTGGAGTGTGCAAACTTAACCACTATGCCACCCGTCCATCCCCTACTTTATTCAGTTTTGAGAGATTTCAGGGCACAAGGGAGTGAAGTGAAGTGCTGGTAGCTTTGGCTTGCTTTATGCACACTCTGCTTTCGTTTTTCTTTAAGCATCTATGTTCCTCAGGGTAGGTGTGGTCAGCAGTCTAAGATGAGAAGGAGTTTTACGCAATCCTCCCCTCAAAATCTTAGGTTGCGTGTGGGCAAAATCAGTGATTATTATCTATAAAGCTCATTACAATATGTAAGTGCACATCCAAGTGGTGTTTAACAGTATCATTTGGATTACAATCTTGGAATTTATCCCTAAGTGAACATATTGCTCCTTTACGATTTAGCGGCCAGGATCACAGACTCAGGTGTCAGGATACCTACGTGTGAATCTGGGCTGTGTGCTCACTAGCTGAGTGAATCTGGACAGGTTACCTAGCCTCTCTGTGCCTGTCTCTTCAGTGTCAATATACGAACCTCATGGCCATATTGCAATTGCTTAGAACAGTTCCTAGAAAATTATACTCGCCCAATGTTTGGTATTCTTCTTTCTTCTCTCTTTGTCCTCCTTTTTACTCTTCATATTGTTTCTATGATTATTATGTTTTAACATCTGCTTTATTAATGTTTAAAATATACTTAGGAAAAGTGTTGCAATCTTAACGTATATAGAAATACCAGAGATATTTCCATTTTACTTGGAAGGGACTGCGCTTTTGAAGGTTGAAAAGTAACTGCCTTTGTTTTTGCCACCACTTTTCTCCTACAAGGTAGTTTATTTCCTGGAAGAAAAGAACGTATGGTTTTAGTTTTCTCATCATCTTTGCTGAGCAGCAACACTGGTATTTTGTTCCTGGTTTATTTATGTTTGTTATTTATTTATGTATGTATGTTTTTTCTTCTCACCTCCAACTTCCTTTTTGGCTCTAATTTCCTTGTTCAGGCTCAATAACATAAGAGGCTTAAAAGCCTGTTTGTCGAGATGAGAGGCTGTTTATCCAGCTGGATAGATACCAAGCATTTGTTGAGGGTACACTGAGCGCATGATACTGGTTAACCTCTAAGAACAAAAATTTGAATAAAATGGTTTGTCTTCAAGAAGCTCCTGGTCCAAGTGGGCAGAGGGTTGAAATAAGCACAATTAACCACATGGTAAATCCTTTGAGGTAGGAATGCATAAAGAACTGTGGGTAAGACAGAGAAAGTCGTTCCAAGTTGAGAGAGCGTGGGCTGAGGTAGGCATGAACATGTCACAGCTCCCTTTGGGTGTTGTCAAAGCAAAAATTGCATCATAAAAAGTAGATAGGCAAGGAAGACTTTATTCAAGGCTATGGCAATAAGGGAGAAAGCCTAGGACCCAGTCTCAGCTCAACTTGACTGGAAGGAAGAGCAGGGGGTTTTTTAAGCACTGAATGAGAGGGAGAACACAGGCCATCCATGTTTGCTGATCGGCTTCACCCACAGGAGAAGTAAGCCTTCTTGTCTCCTCATGACAGGAGGTAGTTTCACAACTTGGAGCAAAGTGTCCACCAAAGTTGGGCTTCTACCCTCCAACAGAAACTGGGCGAGGGAAGCAGATCCCCCTGAAGGTTTCCACTTTAAAGAGACTGCTCCCAGGTCCTTGAGAAAGATAGTCCTGGGTTGTAAAACTTGCAAGAGGCTTTCAAAAGATTTGCATACCTCACAAAGAGGCAGAGAACGAATTCACAAGTTTTCTAAAGTAAATGCTCTAAAAGGGAGGTCAGAGTCTAGAGCAGGAAGAAGCCTGACTAAAGTTTAGTTATGCAAAGGGAACATTCAGGTCACCTAGGACAGGATCCACAACCTGGAGCACATGACAAGAAAGGATGGCCAAGCAACAGGAGGAGAAAATGTGGTCCAGGGCCAGATCATGGATATTCATGAGAGTCCTGATGTGGAGTTCGGGCTTCATTCTTTAGGAACAAATAATCATAGGAAGATTGTAAGCTTGGAAATGAAATGATCAAACTTATAAATTTAAAATGTGCATATTTTTGTGAAAGAAGAATTGAAGAGGGAAGACAGGAAGAATAAAAGAACTTAAAAGGAATTATCTTGCTTAGCGCTCAAAACTCTGTGATGTGGGTGTTTATTATTCCCACTTTCACATGATAAATTGGAGCCCAAAGTGTTTAAGCAACTTTTCCAAATGTTATATATTTAGTAAACGTGGGTAGTTTTAAACCCGGTGTGTTTCCCAACGAGCCCAAGAGCTTCCTACTTGGCAGTGGGACCGCTGAACCAGAGACCATCAAATAGAAAATGTGGTGAGTTTGCTTTGTGAGATATGGGGTGATATGTGAATGGTGGGGTACAGTAGTTCTGGGTTTATGGCACTTGCATGTTTATGGAGGACCGCAAAGTGAATCAATATCAAAGTCTGATGAATTGAGATGGAAGTCAACTCTTTCAAAAGCATACTCCTGGGATCTTGGCCATCATAAGCTTCTTTTGGTTCCCTAGATTGAATAAGATAATACACATAAAACAGCTTTACAAACTGTGAAATCCTCAGAGATGAAGGCTTTTACTTTCATGTTCAAAGAATATAAATTGTATTTAAGTCAGTTTCTGTCTTAAGTGCGCTGGGGTGGATTACATTCAGCAGAGTCCCATCATGAATTATTTATGAAGGAAGGAATTACTTCCCGTTGCATTACTGTGGATTTTCACTTTTTTTAGGCTGTCTGTGGATGACTTTAAAATCCTCCTTGTAATCCAAAAAATTGCCTTGATAAAATATCTATTTAAATTTGCATTGTTTGGAATGTCTTGTGTTGCAAGTTTTGGAGAACTCAACTCAAGCTATTCTAAACAACAAAGTTAATTTACTGGGGCTGAGACTGAAAATCTGGCATCAGGAGGGCCTCTATGTAACGACTCAGGCAACGGCCCCAGGGCCGTGTTTCTTTCCGAATTCCCTGTGTTTCACTCAATGTTGGTTTCGTACTCGCCCCACAGGGGCTACACAGCCTCCCACCTCTCTCCCTTCCAGTTAGTAGTCATGTAACGCAAAACAGCTTCAACAATTCTGGACTTTAATTCTCACATCACATAGTTCAGAAGAGGAGAAAGTGTCTCTCCCAGTATCTTCTGTGGAAAGAAGAGGAAACTTCTCTTTCTCAGAAGACCTCAGCAAATATCCCCTCACATCTCCTTGCTCTCCTTTGGCTACTGGATCTTCCCTGAACCCACCACTGTGACCAGGGAATCAACTTTGTTGGCTGACATAAGGCAATCAGACCCCCGCCCCTTACCCTAACAGCTGGGGTTGGCTCAGTCCTGCCCCAACCACATGGGCACGGTGGTTCCTGAAGGATGGCTAACTGTGCTAGGAAGCTGACAATGGACATTTCCTGGAAATCCCATTGTAAACTGCCTTTGTGGTCGGCTTGCTGTGTTCTATTGGAAATAGCCAAACTTAAATTCAGCCAGTTTCACCAAACAGATCAATTTCCTTTGGGATTTTAAAAAATTTACTTTGAAGTTCATTGGATCCTCCCCCAATAGGTTTGTTAAAGATTCACTTAAATTTTCTTCAAATTATTCTATGATTTAATCAATTGATTAGTGTTTTGTTTAGTTGAATCTGGATTTTTTTCTGGGATCTGTTTTGGTATAATGTGAAGTGAGGATCCAAGAAGACTTTTTCTTAGCCAAATTGTTCAAAGTTGTTATTATCCTCTACGGAAAAGATTTCCCTTTCTGTTGCGCTCTCTCTTCATTGTGTCTTCTTGGGTATCTATGTCCTTTTATTTATTTACTGACAATTCTCTTGCCATAACTAAAATTTTGCTTACCTTTTAATCAATTTTTAAAGATTTTTAACTTGCTGTTCTTTGAAATATACATCAAGATATTTTCATGGTGATTTTTCAATCAAGGGTATATAAGATAAAATCTTCCTTCTGTACCTGAAAACCCCTCAACTCATTCCCCAAAGATGACAATTTATTTCCTCTAGAAACATTCAATGTCTCCATTCATACATATGTGTAAAAATACACCAAGAAGAATTTACCCTGCATACTTTTCTAAGCCATGATCTTTATAGTAAGCAATATCTGCAAACTATTTCCATATTATGAAGTGCAAATCAACTTTATTCTTTATAATAGCTACAGGGTGTATGAATTTACAGAGATGCCATTGATTATTTAACTGGCGCTCTTTAAATGCACATTTAGTTTATTTATTTATTGCTCATGCCTTTTATGTATTTTCACTCATGTGCAAGTAAATTAATAGGAAGGATCCTACAAGTGGATATCTGGGGCTAAGGATATGAATAGTTTAAATTTTGGAGAGCTAAATTGCCTTCAGAAGAGATCGCACTACCACACTCTTTCAATGAGAAGGCATGGCAGTGCGGTGCCTTACACTCTCCCCAACATCTCAAGTCAAGAGTTTTAACCTTGTGAACATGAGGGTAAAATATAGTAACTTACCTTTTAAAATTTGCATCTGTGTAATTATATGTTTATAATAATATGATATTTTCGTATGTTTCATATGTTTATAGGCCATTTGTCTTCCTTCTACAAATTTTCCATTTGTATTTTTCCCTTTAAAAAGAATGGGATGTTGGTTTTTTCCCACAGATTTGTAAGTACTGTATACATTTTGATATTATCCTTTGGCCTGGTCTATGTGTTGAAAATAAATATGTTTCCCTAATTTGTGTTTCCCTTTTGAACTTGTTTATAGTAGGGTTTGCCTTTTGATAGTTTTTTAATTTTTATGAGCTCAAGTTCTTTAGTATTTTCCTTCATGCCTTCTGTATCAGTGTCTGTTTTCTTGAGCTGCTCTAACTATGTCGCTCTCCTGATGGTTGCTGCATTATAATATGTTTGAAAATCTTGCCTCTCATTATTATTTATTTTTCAAAGTTCTTGTAGCTATTTTGGCCAGTTTACTTTTCCCTGCATACTTTGGAATCAGAATGCTTATCTCCCTCCCAAATTTAGTTGTTATTTTTGTTGAGAATTTTTAAAAGCGTAAACCTATAAAAGAGAAAGAGAGAGAACAGAAGAAAGTAAAATATTGGCAAAATTTTGGCAGCTGGAAAGCAGACGTATAGTTGTAACTAATGTTGCATGGGTGAGAAACATTAATCCTAAACTAGAAATAAGAAAAGCCAAGAAGCAACCTGAGTCACACAGCTAACCTGCCAAAGGCTCGGGATTGGAGGAGCAAGATAGTCTCAAAGTGGGAGATCGGAGGTTACAACAGGGAGAACTGGTACTCACTTCTGTAAGATGCCATAGTCCCTTCTCTATCCTGTTTGAAAATACCCTCAGAATAAGGTGAAACAGAGATTTGCTTGATGGGTCAAACCAGGCACAACTGAGTCTCAGAAGGAGCCAAAGCTAATATTTTAAAAAATACCTTGATAACTGTCTGCCACCACCCCCCCCCCCCCCCCCACACACTCGTTTTAAAAACCTTTTCAACAAAGCCCTCACCCAGCTCTATCATAGCGGATTGTTGGAGAGATGCAGGCTTTCTGGGGCCTGAAGCTTATAAAATTTGGAGACCCCTACTATACACTGAATGTTGTGTCTACCCAAAATTCATGCTGTAGCCCTAATTCCCAATGTGACAGCATTTGGAGGTGGGACTTTTGGGAGCTAATTGGGGTTTTGGGAAATCATGAGGCTGGTGCCCTCGTGATGGAATTAACGCTCTTACAGAAAGAGGCAGCGATAGGAGAACTCTATCGGGAACTGCAAGAAAAAACATTCTTTGTTTAAGCCCCCAGTCTACAGTGTTTGCTGTAGCAGCCTGCTCTAAGACGTCTCTCTTCACAACAGTGAATACAAGATTGACACATTTTCAAAATCAGAGAGCCATGTGAACACATTGCTAGGGCGCCACCCAGGGCCTGGAAGGGCCCTGCACTCCAGGAGAGGAGCTGTGTTAGCTTCCATGGGTCCCTGTCTGCACAACAGATCCTGCCATATCTTCTTCAGGTTTACTAAATTATTTTCACTGTACTCACTAATTTAAGCCCAATTGAATCTAGTTTTAAAAGGCCAGGGCTTATTTTCATAACCGAATTTTGTTATTTGTATTCTTTTATTCCCACACCATTGGAAAAAATCAAATACAACTCTGACCAGCAAGCTCTCTACACTATTCAAGATGGAATCTGTGACAGTTATTTTTAATTTCTTATCTAACTCTGGGCATTGAAGTGTCGGTGTTGCAATCCAATGTACTCATCAGGATAGATGCAGAGAGGGCTGATGGCCATTCTGAGTTTATTATAACCAGCATTTCAATATATACATAGCTTACAGCTGTTAAACATACACAGGTGTTCTGGATGAAGTAATTAGCGAATGACAAGAATTCTTAGTGATTTCTCAAGGAGCCCTCCCTTGGCCTCTGTTTTGATATTATCATGTTATTGCTGTGCTCCTATATTTTTATCTCAGAGCAGGCAAGGTCTCTTAGGCAACGGTCCCTCCTGCTCCCGATATCGATATCGTTTCTCCATCTGTGCCCTCGGGCGGCCGCCGCCTGGCTTAGGTTGCCCCCCCAGGGGGTCTTACCCGTCATTGGCTAACCGGCCTTCTCACCTCCGGGTCACAGTTTGTTGGCAAGCTTTTTCCAGTGATTATTAACCCTTCCTGTGTCAGGGGCGGCTACAGGAAGGAAAGTTTTTCAGGTAAAATTATATTAATGTCTTCAGAATAAAAAGAGATTTAGGAAAATATGTACAAGGTAAGATTGTTCTAAAAGAAAAGAAAGAACCATAATCCTTTTTTGGGTAACAATCAGCTCTTCTTAAAAGTGTTATTAGCTCAGAATTGCTTTTTAACAACCAGAGTTCTTTTCCCATAATATACTTTGCTTTCCAAAAAATGTCAGGATGACAATTTGAATACTGTTTAGTTCTTTGTGATTTCATTTTAAAGAAGCTTGCAAACCTCTGATCTAATTGCCTATTGATATCTTTGGATAAATTGATAAATTTTGAGGAAAAGGGAATTTATAAATCATTCCTTTACTTAAAAACGTCATGCGCCTCTCATTTTAATGAAAGATTTGTGTATACATATCGTATATATGCATTGTATGTAGACTCTTGGTATGAATACACACCTATCACCTTTAATAAGTATGTATAGAACCCATAATGATTTTCTGCTCATGAAGCAATTCTTGATTCTTTTATATTACTTAAAATTATTCTTCTATTACTTCTCTTTTGTTGAACTTTCATTTTGACTTTCTCTCTGCTTATCCACTTTTTCCTGTTTTAGGATCATATCTGGAAGTACTGAGTTAGTAGGATGAGAAAGTTCATTGTAGGTTCAGAAAAAGGGGAAGCCCCAGCTGAGTGGGTGAGGAAGAAGCAAGCAGTACAGCGGGACGGGACTGGCTGCTGGCGGTGGACAGGCAGGGCTGCCGTCGCCTGGAAGGAAACAGCCAGGGACACCACGGTGGGAGTAGCGTGATCACTGCCCTTCTAATTTTGTTTGATTATGGACAGTGTAATCATTCTTTTCTCTTTTTTTTCTTAGGAATTAGACTAAAGTATTCAGAGTCTCTTCCAGGTATAAAACTAACAATAAAATTGCCTTCTATTTTAACAGTTGGATTTTTTAAATGATCTATAGTAACAATAGCAATTTCTGTCCTGAGAAGTTTTACATGTGTAATTTCATCTAATCTTTTCAAAAATCCTATAAATACTATTATTAGGTCCATTTAATAGATGAGGAAAAGAGGCTCAGAGAGTTTGAATATGTATTCCAAGATTCACACAGCAGCAGAGCGTGTACTCTGACCGAGGTCTTCTGATTCCAAATCACTTTCTCTTAATAACTCTGCTCTGTTGCAAACATTCTGTTTAACAGCAAAACTTTATAAATTACTAAGAAATCAAGCAATGTCCATTTGAATTAGCATAATACTTCAATAATAGAATATTTTAAAAAGAATGGAATCAAGTTGTGAAAGCTGGTCAACAAAGCATCATCAGGTAGTTATTTTTAGGGTACTTGCTTTATTGAAATGTTAGAGTGAAATTAAATTAGCAACAATGTGTCTGAAATATTTATATAAATACTACTCCCTTATTTTCATTTTATTGTTTAATTCACTATACATATATGAATTGGTTATTTATATGTTAATATTGCAATTAGCTTAATGGGTTTTCTTTTTTCATATATATGTGTATTCTATATCTTCCACAAGGGGTTCTATCTTGACCTAATTTGGCTATTTTACTGCTGATTCTCTATAACCTGAAGTTATATAAAGGAATTTATCTTGGAAGACAGATATATAGCACTTGGTTCAGGGCCACACACAGAGGCGCCTTTGAGGCATAATGATAGTCTTTTACTAAATTAACAATTTATAGCCAGCATACTGGGCACTACACCTTGCTCTTGATTGTGGGAATATTTCAAACCAACCTACCATAATGTGTGTAAGTATCAAAAACTGGACCCAACTTGATAAAGTATTGTAGGAATTTGAGAATGTTTGCTTTCTTGAGCTAGAAGTCACAGATACTAATTGTGTAATGAACTTCTATAGGCTACTGTTCAAGAATGCTCTGTATTATGTAAAGATTCCACTGAAAGCTTGGAGTCACAGGTAAAATCGTTTCTGAGGACCAAGATATGAACAAACTGCTTCCCCAAACACCACATATTTTTGGCCTTGAAACTTAATAAATGCCTTTGTATTTGGGATATCAAACTGATGAGGGATTTTAATAAAATTAAATCATCAACAATAGTTTTCCTTTGAGCAGTAAGCATTCTCCTTGACAAGCTCATGTGAGACCTAATCTGAAGTGTGCTTTTGAGGGTGGGGTCTGCCAATTGGCAGCTTCCAGGAAATATGTCCTTGAAGAGCAAAGTGAGTAAAAATTATACAATGAGAGATACCAAGAGTGAAAGCAATCTTGTGTCTGATTAATAACCTAATTATCACTTTATTATTGAGAAAAGTATATTTTCATCATAGTGGATTCTCTGCAAACGAATTTGGAGTTCTATAAATTCCATTTTATTCACTTACAAGAAAGCAGATAGGATCCTGTAGTGTTAAATAAGAGACAACACATGAATAACCTGTGTTGTCAATGGGTCATCTGCTTTCGTGACTTAGTTCCAACCTTTTCTAACATCTTTTCTCTTTATGATCTCACTCATCATTTCACTTGATTATCATTATTTTAAATATTTCTTTTTAAGGGACATTTTTTCCCCTGACTGTGTGACCATTTCTGTTAAATAGACTTTGTGTCATTCCTTAGCTCAGGTGTCTTCCCTCAAGTACATACACATTTGATTTGATTTACAGATGCTCTGTAGTTTATCCTTGCTCTTTCTCCACGAGATTATACTATTTTAGAGATGGGACCATGTGTTCCCAAAGCTCCAAATTTGCTGTTATTTATATCCAATAGGCATCCAACAAATAAACTCTAATAAGTGGGAAACTGAATTTCATATGGCTAACATATTAAGTCCTAAAGTGACATGGCATTAAAAATAGGAGGAATAATAGATAAATGTCAATGATCACACTTTTCCTAAAATATTAACAGGCCTTTAATCTTGTCATTATCGAGGACTTTTTGCCCTTTCTAGGGTGAATTAAGCTTGTTCTTTATCACAAGATTTAACTAAAACTTTAATTATTGATATAATACAACCTTATTATAACATAGCTCATTACTCAAGTCAGCTCTGCTAATATATATTAAACACCCATTTTCCATTGGAATTATGCAAGGTGCTTTGGGGACACAAATTAGAAACAAAAGACAAAATGTCACAATCTTTGGGTTTTTTATTGTATCCAGATATATAGCAGCCCAAAGATTACCCCTTGAAATATTATCATCACACATTGAAAAAGTCGGAAATGACATGGAGAGCTTATAACCTAATGCAGGAGATAGATGCACAGATATTTTAATATTGTATAGTTTTTTCTCAGTTGGTGACCTGCTCAGGTGATATGGAATGGCACTCAACTAGGGTTTAGGAAGACATCCCTGACCAAGTGATGCCGTATCTGCATCTTGAGAGAGTTTGTATAAGCAGTGAAAGTTTGGAAGACTTTCAGGGAAAAAGGCCACGTGAGCAAGAGGGATGTGTGGATGCAGAACTGCAATTGTGTGATATAGGAGGAGGGTGAAATGGCTGTAGATGAGGCTGGAAAGCTGAGGATTACCTTACGTGTATTCACTGACTTCAATTAGGCTTTGTTGTGGTCAAAACTTCTAAATATTGGTCACTTAACCCGCTACAAGTTGATTTCTTGGTCAGGTGAAGTTGGCTAGATACTGAGGCAGATCACCGGCATTGTTACAGAATGCCAACATCACGCTGTGATCTAGATCCATAAGCAAAGGCTAGACACCAGGACACAGCACCTTGAGAAGGAGAGAGATGTTCTCACTGAAACTCACCCTCACGCGAGAGCACCCGTCCAGGACACACAGGTTGAACCTCATGCTGGACCGAAAGAGAGGCCGGTTCCCAAGCCTGTCACAAGGGATCGCTGTGAGAAGGCTTAGAAAGCGCGAATCCCTCCTCTCCTCCACACTCCACCCCCAATTCCCAGTGAGATCGAAGGCAGTCGGCCTTAGAGATTTGAGGCGGATTTTAAGTCAAGTTAACTTGAATTTCAAAGGACATCTGCTTACCATTAACACAACACAGACTTGACGGATGGTCTTCATGAGCGTTAGTTTCCCCTTACCCCTACCCAACTATGGTTGGAGAAGAGAACACTCAGTAGCTGGCAAACTAAAATGACAGTGACTTTAAGGCACAAGCAAGCTGTGCATCTGATAGTCTAGGTTTTAGGGAATGGTGTAGCGTTGAATGCATTACGTATCAGCCTGAAGTGATATTTTTCCTTTTAGAGAGGACTGCAACAATTTTTATTCTTAAAATTCATTGAGCAACTAATCATATGTATACTATTAACATCAACTGTTTATATACTTCATACTTAGGGCTCATATTTTACTGTGTCGTTTCTAACCTTAGTTATAACTTTCTCAAATCCAAGAGCCATATTTTATATTCATATCTTTGCCGTAACGTAAAGATGCTAATAATACTCTGTAAAGCTTTGAGTATGGTGATGATGACATGTCAACAAGAGTCTTGTTTTGCCTTATTTACCATTTTAGGTGCTATAATTGTTTTCCTGTTCATCTTAGACACAGTTTTGGATTATCTTTAGAACTCTCCTTGAAATTAAGACTGTCTGGGAAGGTATGTGAGTTTAGCTTCTGGTCTGAGCTATAAGAGAGTGGGACACAGTTCAGCTGTATTTTAATATCATCGTGTGCTAAAAAGATACTTAGCAAAAAAAACAAGCAGGAAATTTTTAGCCTAATCATAAATGGCCCTTAATCAGAACCCTACCCTGGCAGGATGTTAACAGGTAGATGGAACAGACAATGCAAATACAGACCTCGACCTCATTAGAGAATAAAAGCAAAGGAAATGATGTCAGTAGCAAACTGTGGGGTGTAGGATGAGAAAGCTCATGAAAATGAAGCTGGATGAGGGAATATTGAGAAAAAGGGCACATAAGCGAGGCCTCTCAGCAGGACAAGATCTAACAGAATGAAGAAAGTGCCTTGATTTCAGCTGCCTCCCCAGATGCGCTGATTGATTTAGGAGGCTTCCGGTTTCACGAAATGGAAGTCAATGCAAATTAAAGAACGTTTAACCAGGGATAATTAAGGGTTTAATAATAATGTTAAATGGGTTAAGAATTTGGTTCTTTTCCAGATGCACAGACTGAACATTTGTAACCATCTCGTATCTTTCAGCTTGGGAATATAATGAACATTTAACTTCTTAATGTTTTAGGCATAGCTTGATAGTGAAGTGAAGTACTCATTAGTTTCCCTAAACGCATGATAAACTTTCACATTTCTGCTCTCACGCAGGTTGTTCTTCCTGCCTGCTGTGTCTTCCCTCTAAGTCTCAGTTCAAATGTCACAGCTCGTCTGCATCTTTCTTTGATCCGCCCAGAGAGCATGAGGAACCCATTCTTTTTATTCATAGGTCTATGCATGTCTGTACTATGGTCCTTATAAAGCAAGCCTGGAGTTAGTAATGTATGCTTCCTTTTCCTGTGAGGCCCACTAGGGTGGGAATGATGTTTTGTGGTGGTTTTGACTCCGCAGTGGTTAGTATGGTTAGTAAACGAAGAGCGTAGGAAAACATAAGGTGAGAAACACACAAGTGAGAAAGCCAAGGTCTTGAACATCAGAGGCCTTCAAGTCAGAGCCACAGTGGATCAGTGTTATTTTACTGACTCTTGGTTGTCTGCTGATTGGACTGATGGATCCCAGGTGTGATTTAACCCTTTCAGCCCCCTTTCCCAGATTGGAAAGGAGGGTAACCTAAGTGTGGGCTCAGAAACTCAGGTCTTGTGATGAGGGCAGTGAATAGAGAGATTTGGGTTGTCCATAGAGGTGGAGGGGAAGAGGTTTAGGCACAGAGAAAACCTACTCTTTATTTGAATCTATTCCCTCTTCGTCCCTTTTCTGACAATCCCTTCTGGTTTCTCTGTCTGAATGGTTATGATCACAGCCCAAGGCACTGTGGCATAAAATAGATGTTGGTTCCATTATGAATAAAGAATAAGAACCACAAATAAAACACAGACAGCAAATAAAACCAAACAATTGGCAAAATAAGGAAATATTTTAAACAATAACTGATAACATTTCAGTATGTCAGAGAATTGGGACAGCCTTATTATATATATTTATGTAATATGCTTTTCCTATGATTGCTCCAACAGGAGCAAAATACTTTTATTATTCGTCCACATCAGCCACTGTCTGCTTCCTCGGCGTTAACACGTATAATGAATGTTTGTGATCTTTCAAGGCTTAAATGAGACTTTGCTAAAACCAACAATGTGCTCTAGTCACAGTTAACTTTCCTTCATGTCACAAACTTCTGGGGCTGCAGGAAAATTCCTTTTTGAAGCCAGGTTATATTTCACATAAAATATTGAAAATGTAAACACAGAAAAGATACAATTGCCAGGTGGACTTCTTCGTGGTGCTGGTAAGGTTATCTGTTCTGTTGAATTTGCACTTATCTACATCCTAAATTTAATAAATATCTGAATGCCATTGATTGATCAGATGCAAGACTACTCACTTTATGATTCCATTTATATGTCATTCTAGAAAAGGCAAAACTCTAGTGACAGAAATCAGAACAATAGTTCCCAAAAGCCAGAATTGGCTACAAAGGGGCTCGAAGGAACTTCTGGATGTGATGGAAATGTTCAATATCTCATGGTGGCCATAGTTAAGTGACTATACACATTTGGAAAATTCATCCAAATTGTACATTTAAAATTGGTCACTTTCAATTGTAGGTCAATTATACTTTAATAAAGCTGGTAACATTTATTGACCAAGGTGTGTGCAATATAACCTATGATTTTTCTAAGTCATCTCTGCAATTATCTTACATTTCGGCATTATGTTCTGAAGAAATTTAGAAAATTCACTTTCTCCCTCTGTTACAGACCATCTTATGGGCTACAATTGGGCTAAAATAAAATCAGTTTATAGATTAAGTAATTGAAGATGGGAAAGCATAGAGGAAATGAAGGGAGTGAGAATGAGTACAATCCTGGCCTCATCTTCTGGGTACCAGTTGATGGTATCATTAGTGCATTACCCTCTGGCGGTTACTGACTTCCAAAGCTTTGCTTGTTACATTGATTGATTCATTCTTATTCAGTCATGGGCTCTGTGTGTGTGTATGTACATGTGCACACACTCAAGCATTGTGGTGTAGCAGAAAAAACATCAAAACTAGAGTTCCAGTTCCATTACTTACTAGCTGTGCAACCTTGGGCAAATCATTTACTATTTCTGAGTCTCTTCTGAAAATGAGCATAAAGGAATTAAAAATAAAATCCTAACACCCAATATTGTAAGAGGTTCAAACGATATTGTTACTTTTACTATCAAAAGTAATAATGCAATGGGGGCTGGTCTAGTGGCGTAGTGGTTAAGTTCACGTGCTCTGCTTCGGTGCCTGGGGTTTGCCAGTTCGGGTTCTGGGCATGGACCTTTGCACCGCTTATCAAACCATGCTGTGGCAGGTGTCCCACATATAAAATAGAGGAAGATGGGCATGGATATTAGCTCAAGGCCAATCTTCCTCAGCAAAAAGAGGAGGATTGCCAGCAGATGTTAGCTCAGGGCTAATCAAAAAAAAAGAAAGTTGTAATGAAATGAACCAAATCCTATGAGGGTTTATGACCTTGACATAGAGGTAGCTGTTGAAGGGTTTGCATGTTCATTGTCTCCGACCCTCATTAGAACAGGCGGGAGTTACACCCATGTGGTGACATCGATATTGTCTGTCTTACTGTTTTCACAGCTTGTGACACATTTTAATAATCTGTTCAATGACTTCATGTGTCGATCTCTGTAAATTTATACCTCTGTCACTCTAGTTCTCTTCAAATAAACAATAAGCGTTATGAAGGATTATTAAAGAATGTGCCAGTTTTGAACTCACATGGACAGAATCACCAACACAAAAATCTTTATTTCTCAGAGGTTAGTACTTCAGTTTGCAGAGTAAACACAGATATAAGAATGACTATAAATATAAAATGTATATACTTTTCTATTTCTCAATCTAATACCACAATACATTTTGATGTCTTGCTCTGTCCTCCTTCCATTTGAAATGGCTGATGTTTCGGATAACTTACTGAAATTACTATTTCTCATCCTTGTCCTTGTTTTTTGGCCTAGAAATTTCCTTCATCACATGAATTTCTAGTGGACAAAAGCTTACACAACCTCAAGCCCAACACTCGCTAAACTTCTGGTTTGGGTAATCGTAATAAATTGATTTGACTCTTTACTCCTATGCGCTTATTTATACCTCTATTTATAGCCTTTTCATTGCTTTCTTGTGTCTTATGTTTACTTGTGAACATTGCCTCTAATCCGGAGGTAAAATTTGTTACACCTTACTTTTTGCTAGGCACTTTACACGGATTACTCCATGAGTCCTCTGTATGAATAACTCCATGAGGTAGATAGCATTGTTACCCTAATTTTATACATAAGGAAATTGAAAGAAACAGATATTGTGTTTTTTCAATGTCTCACAGTTAGTAAATGAAGAAAAGATTCGAAGGATCAAACTGATATCCTTTTAGTACACGTATTTGTTGAAATATCTGTGCCCTTAGGCAGACTCTGATCCCTCAAAAGGCAAAAGATGCTTCTTCCTTATGTCACAAATGCTTAGCATAAGACTTTGCACATAATAAGCTCTTGATAAGTATTTGTTGAATGACTGAACGGAGATATATATTTACAAATTTTGGCAGCCAAAATTTATTACTTTTAATAAAATAAGTAGAGAGTATATTTGTACAGCAAATCAACAATGGATGATTAACAGGAAAAGGAAATTTAGAGATTTTCAAAAGAAGTGCCTTGAAAAGTAAGTGTAAAAAATCTTCATCATAAATTAAAAATGAAAACATCAATTTTCAAATTTTACTTATAAATTACAAATAAGATCATGCTGGTAGACTATCCTCTCACAAATGCCTGGCTTTGTAAACCAAAGTATCGTACCTGAGCGGTTGAGAACACAGACTCTGAAGCCAGGCTGACAAGTGTTAAGACCCAGCTCTGTAACTTGCTGTTCACATCTCTGGGCCTCAAGGTCCTCATCTGTAAAATGGGGTGTGATTGTGCTTTCTTCATAGGGTAGTTGAGAGAATTAAGTGAGTTGATATTTATGAAGCTTTCATAACATTGACTGGCACAAAGTATGTTATATTAATGCTTGTTAAACAAGCAATTTTTTCAGGAAAGACAACACGGACTCTCATGATTGTTGACTGCCAAGAATGTTCTGGGTACACCACATATGTTTACTTTATGTCATCTTCACAGCTCTGAGGCAGGTACTGTAAGCCCCTTTTTACAGATGATGAAACCACCAAACAAGAGGCCAATGATTCACCTGGGACCCCAAGTTCAGAGAACGAAGTAATGTGACTCATAACCTCACACACTAACATGGCACTCTCCTTCAATTGGCTGTAAGCTTCCTAAAATTAGAAACCTGAAAATTTACTTTAGATTCCATCCTACACATCATATAGTAATTCATCAATGGTAATTTCTAGTAATCATTGAAGGAACACATATGGATTAAGTACCTAAAATAAACTTCTGATTTTAAGAAACTTACAATGTACTTGGATAAATGTGATAGTTCAGCATAAAGCTAATGGTATAAATAAATTTGGCATAGGTGCCAGTTAAATGAGAAGTGCTTTTAGGATTTCAGAGACTGTCCCTTGCATGCTTATTTAATACTTAATAGATTTCTATAAAAGGTAACTTACTTCAATATCTATTTTCTTCTTTCCATCTCTGAGATACTGCAATTTGCTGTATGGACTTCCTTTTGTTATGCTTTTCCAGGATGCTTTTCAGTGGCTTACAACATTTTCAGTGTTTCTTTCTCTGCGTAGGTGAAAATAATGTTGATAATATGGCCTTAAAAACATCCACTTTTTTTTACTTCTTTAAAAAATATCTCATGATATTAGACTCCAGCAGGATATGTGACACATGAGGTAAGACAAAACTCCCTTTTGTCTTCTAAGTGTTAGAAGATATGGTCACTACTAAGCAGTCTGTTATCAATTAGGAGGAGACAACAAGGAGGTAGATGAGATTCTGGTCACCACTTACTCTCAAAGTTGATGCGGCTCAATTTGAAAAACTGTAGTGATGGAAAAGCTGAACACAGGACAAAGACAGTGACAGCACCAACAGGTCATGTCTCCCTGATTACGAATAGAGAGAGCACATTTGTAACATCCAAACTGCGGGCTGGGAGGAGACCCAAGGACCCTGCAGCTTGCTCAGGGTGATTCTCTGTTAGGGGATCATCCTTGGCATTGAGGTCAGGGAGGAATGCATAGTTTATTCTTCGCAAAAGTGTTCCAAACGCAGCACAAGCTCAGGATTTTAGAACCGAAGGGAATTATAGATCCTCATTTTTCAGAAGAAAACTGGAGACCCCAAGAAGTAAACAGATGTTCTTAAAGTCTATAGTTAGGTAATGCCAGATCTGGAGCTGAGATATAAAACAGGACAATAATGATTAAAATCGTATTTTTATTCTGGATTCTGCACTGTCCCTACCAAACATTATGCTAGGCATAGGGTTGTTTTAATGATTTTTTTCCCCTCCTCTTATCCTCCATTCACTTGGTCTGCTGCTCCTCCCCTCCTCCTCCCCTCCCCTTCCTCATTTCCTCTTCTTGTATTGCCATTGGCTGAAGATGGTTGATGAGATAATCCTGGAATTTAATGTGGGGCTTTAGAGACTGAAAACTCTCCTGTACGCAACGACTGGAGCTATGATTTGAAGTGACAAGGTGTGGGCTTGTTATTTTAGAGACGCAAAGGGCAGCACTGTCACCTGCAGGTCTGTGAAAGGTGGACAGAATACCTAATTTACTGGGTACCTTAGTTGAGCAGATTTCCGACCAGGGTGTTGCAAGTGTTACCTGGTTGCTCCTGCTGCTTATTAAAAAATGCGAGAGGACAGGAATACATAAAGGAAGGGCTGTTCAACAAAAATAAATCATGGCTTGCTTGGTTTGGAAGGCTCCCAGCTCTCCAGATGCCAAACAACACTAAAATTAAAAGTGGTTTCAGAGCAAATATCTAATCCAGAGCACCAGCAGGAAAGCTAGGGTAGAGATGAAGATGAGAATGTCACTGAGAAATGCTTAGTTACCCCCTGGAAAGATTAACTTTCCATCAGACCAAGGGCCCTCTAAGGCAACGAGGAGTGTGCCTCGCCAACCTCAAAATCAAACATTGAATTTCTAGGAAATTTAGGGAGGTTTTCCCTCAGACCACTCAGCAGAAGCCCAAGGACTTATTTTTTATGCAATCTGGGTGAAGTGTTGCAGGATTCAGTGATTTGGTTCCTAGCAAGGGTGTTAGTCAAGGTGTTAAATTGCGCAGACTCCTCAGCAGCACTGGAATGGATTTCTCTCTCTTCTAGAGACTGAGCAGAGAGAAGACAGAGCCTGAAGGAAGTTAGTCCCCTGGCTCATTCTGTAAATGTTCTCCCTACGTTTTTCTTTTTTTCCTCCCAGCAGACTCAGGGGAACTCAGCCACTTCATCCCCCTCCAGAAGCCAGTACCTTCTATTTCTTCTTCTTTTTTGTTGTTTAATCTCCTCCATGCTTGGTGTAGGATGGATCCCTACCTTCCCAGTTCTCATTTATGACCTAGAAAAGAAGCCCAGGGAGCTCTTTACTTGTCAAGATTTTACTGCCAACTGTCTGGAGAAAGAGGCAGAGAAAACAAACAAACAAAAGAAACATGGGACAGTTACAAAAGCTACTAAATTTTACACATTTGTGTCTACAGATAGACTCCTCTCAGCGTCTGATAACCAGAAGGCCCTAAGCAGCACGTCTTAAGGAGTATTCTAGGACTTATGAAAACTCTGGGTTAAAGTTGATTTCTAGTAACATGTCAGAGATTTTATAGGCAAAAGTTCATAGTGTGTTTACTTTTAAAAAGTTAAAACAGCATGTTAGTTTGAAAGAATACATATACATAAATTCTTCTTAAGAATACCATAAGCATTTATAAAAATTGTGGTTAAATCCCAAGACAAGTATTAACAAACAAATACCAAATAAAGTAACCGGTACCATACATTCTCCGACCCAATGCAATTTTATTGGAAATAAATGAAAGATAAACAAAGGAAGACCTCGTAAGTTTCTAAGTTTAAATATAGCCCTCAGCAATATGGACTTACACTCCACAAAGCTGAACTGATGACAACACGGCTGAGGGCCCACTCTACCAAAGCATGGACTGACTCTGAGCCCCTGAGATGGCACCGTTCCCTTGGAGACACAAGCTCCTTGATGGCAAGTTAACCCCACTGGCCCATTTCCCTTACAGTGGGGCCCCAATCCTTACTTTGAATATGGATTTGACTTCCATGCTTGCTATATCTCTTCCAGGACTACCACTGTAAACTTATTGAACACCTTATTCTCTTTCATAGTATTCCATATAACATTATTTCTGATCGAGTATCTCTCTCCTTTTTCTTTTTTAATGGCAAAATACAGAAGGCAATAGACTCATATCATGGCATTCATTCATGTTATGCACCCAATTATCAGATGCAGCCGATTTACTAACAATCGAGATGCAGCATCAGCTCGGAGACAATACCTTGTGAGTGTGGGATATTGTCCTATAGGATGTAGTGAATGCATTGACAGATCAGTGAAGAAATAATGCTGTCTCCTTCACATCAGGAACATTGGATTGGGGAACCCAAGGGTGAAAGAAGCAATAGGACCTGTCGCTCTTACACCTAAGGGCCCATATGTATATTATATGTTACCACTATGAATTTGGGCTCTGCTCTGTCCGAAGTCTAGGACCTAAGGGAGAGGATTCACCACATGACGTAACAGTGTTTCCACTGAGACTGTGGACTTGCCATTTTGGGTTCCTCATGCCATCAATCAAATAGGCCTCAAAATCTTCTGTCACCTCGGCTTGTTAATCCTGACCAGCATGGATAAATTGGGTTGCTGCTGCCAATGTGGGAGAGAATGAATGTGTTAGAATCCTAGTGAATCTTTTGGGATACATCATTTCATTGTCATGTCCAGTGGCAAAAGTTCCTGGAAAACTTCAGCAAGTCCATACAGGAAAGACCATTAGGGCTCAGACCCTGTGGAAATAGATTTAGGTCTCCCACCCCAAACCTCCCCCCAGATAAAGAACTCATACCACTAAGATGCCTACTGTGGCAATGGAAACATGAAATGGGTGGACAGAGAACACGTTTTAAGTGTCAATCATGGTCTCTTGATAAATTGCAGAAACTAAGACTCCAGTAACCACTGCTATTTTCATCTTTCCTTTGCTAAGCATATATTTGTAAAAATTAAACAATTTCCTTTTCCCTTTTATACAGCATAATTAAAAGGACTGTTGATGGAGGTTGGCTGTTTAGTTAAGACCTTAGGTTACAGCATAGTAAGATGGGATTGCGACTGACCTGGAAGAGGGAAGGATGCCATCCAGAGATGTGTACAGCGGTTGATGGGACTAGATTTCGCTTTGAAGGAGTGAGGGAGTGTAAACGAGGAAGACACTGTTTGAAAGGGCAAATGTCCGTGGAAGAGCATGTATGGATGTGGAGGAGCTGGAGGACTGGCCCTCAGCACACCTTCTTCTAGTGAGTTTTTGCAGAGGCTTGAAAGCTAAAATCTGCATTTCCCAGCCTCTCTCACAGATAGGGTTCTGAAAGTGAATTAAGTTCTTCCAGTTGGATAAACTTATATGAGATCTGGAAGACGCAAGTTAGGTGGAAGCTGCACTCCTGGAGGTTTTGGAAAGCCATGTCAAGATATGTATATATTTTCCTGGATGAATGGTCAAGAGTCCACTACTGCAACATTCTCAAATACTTTATCAGTACTCAACACTCTGTATTAACTAATTTTATACTTAAAATAGTTGGAGTGGTTCCATTTCCTGTAGGTGAACCCTTACAGGCACAATTTTTAATGAAGAAATGTTAGAAGCATTCCCGTTAAAATAAGAAAGGAGACAAAAATGGCTGTTCTTAGCGGAGCAAGACAAGAAAAAGAAATAAGATTTATAAGAATTGGAAAAGAAGAAATAAAACTCATATACTGCTGATAGGAGAGAAAATTGGAAATACATATTATTGACCATGAGAATGTCTTTTCCTAGGGCTATCCCCGATAAATTCTCATTCATGGATCCTGATGTCCCTGACGTTTTTGTTTGCAATAACACAGAATTGATTTTTAAAGTCATAGATATCACTGAGTTGAGAATTCTAATTTCTTTTTTACCCATTAATATATTGAATAATATATTTCACCAATGGCCATGTTTTATCACAGTGTACATTTTGCACATGACATACCATTTTATTTTTGTAGGGGCAGCTCCATGTCTAGAGAAAAGGGAATGGTCCTTGTATTCAGACAGAGTATGAACTCCTTCCGATTTCACGTTATTGGCACCAGTTCCAACCTCACAGATTCTAGATTCAGTCCCTCTTCTACATTTAAAAAGTGCCATAATGATTCATGTTTTTCTCTTTTCTGGCTAATAATAGCCCTGCATTTATATAGCATAGTTTGAAGTTATCTTGAATTCTGGCTATTAATCTCCATCTAATAGATCATGTGTCTTTTTTCACCTTAATGTTTATGCTGAGAACTTAACACGATATTTTTGGTGTGCACCTGGCAGTTCAAAAATAGTGTATTGATCACATATTTTATTCTAGATAATACGTTTCTATTAATTTACCTTATTAATGCTGATTAGGGTTGAATAGCCTATAGTAGCCATGTTGCCTTGTGACCCTATATTCCACTTTTATCTTCTCTAACCTCACTCTGATAGAGGACCTTGCTAAAACAGCCAATAAAATTAGAATCACCACTTTGATCTGTGAGAAGAGATTTAATCTTGCTGTTTAAGGTTGGCATCACTTGTTCTTAGTGGGGATTTTCCCTCGTTCTCCACTACCCTATATCCGTATACACCCACTGACCACCTATTCTCAATATCTCATGCTATAATTTCCCAGCCCAGTAACTGACTTCCCCAGACCCTGATTTGCACTCTTGTACCTGACTGGAGATGGGACTCCCGCTAACTTATTTGGTTGTGGCTCTAATAACCTGTCCATCCTTTGCTAATCTCTTTCTCCATGTGGCCTGGAGTATGACAGGATTGCAGACCCTGTCAGGATCCTAGTTAATACCCCTGGGAGTACATGAAACTAGGAAATTTTACCTGTCTGACTGATACACCTTAACACCTCAATCAGCCTCCTTGTATAGTGACACTGTTTGAGGACACATCTTCTGTGGTCTGGTGGACACTGCAATTTTTCTTCTTCATCTTGCTTCCCATGGAGGAATCCTGCTTCCCAGCGGAAGAATAGAGCTCCATGGATAGTTACTGCTCCCAAATGAATCACCTTACTCCTGAGTTCCCATCCTTTTTCTGTTCCTAGTCATTTTTCCTTTGCATATACATACCTGTTTATATCTTCACTCATTAGAGAACAGCCTGTGCAACTACATAAGCCTCTTCAAATAGATAATACTCTTTTCCTTAGTCAGCTCATGCGTTAGTGTATCTTCACAATTCCATTGTGACAGCCTCCCGTCATTCTGGAGTCATTTCCCTTCTTAAAGTCTCCTGCTGTTGGAACAGAACTACATTTACTCTTTGAAGTTCAGAGAGACCCTGAATCTTTCAATCCATTTGTTCCCACAAAATTGATGTTAATACATAAATGAATAAAACACTGTGCCTTTGAAGACTCATGCCTAGTTAGGATAACAGGCAAAGTAAGACAGTGCCTCACAATGTGAACTGGTAAGGGCTCGATAGACGGTCTTAGCAAGTATGTGAGAGCACAGAGGAAAGAAAAGGGCAGTCTGAGGGGGTAGGAATTTGCCAGCTACAAGAAAACAATGGAGCATTTATGACAAACAGGGCAGCATACGTAAAAGCTCTGCTATGTGAAAGGGCCTATGTGTCAGGAGAGCAGGGAAGAAAGACACAGTTACGGCTGAAAGATGGTGAATGACAGGGGGAGGATTAGGATGGCAGTAGGAGCAAGATTATGAAGAATTTCAGTTTTCCTGCTAGAGTATGAATCTCATCAGGTAGTAAGAAGGATCCACATAAGATTTTTCAACAAGGAAATGCTAAAATATGTGTTCTTGAAAAACAAACCCTCTAAGATATTATAATAAGTTTGGCGGGAGTTTAATATTTCACTTTTATAGGATAGGTAGATTGAAACAACTCCTTTTTGGAAAGCACCTAAATTCACTGCAGTGGTGGGTGGGCAATACTCACACCTGTTGCGAGTCCCAGTTCATATGGTTCACGAGTGTCCTACCCCTCCTTTAGCATTTCCCGTGACCATATTCACATCCAACTTCAGTCACAGGTAGCAGTTTGATGCACAGCAGCTGAAACTGCATTTTAAAACTTATTTTGGATCCAGGGGAGAGATTGGGTTGAACATTTTCTTAACTTTGTAAGAAGTCTCTAGATGATCCCAGCTTATCCTCCTATGTTCCTTAGATCCTACACAAACACAAGACGTGTTGTTGGTAAGTAAGGTTTGAACGTAGGAGCTACTTGTTCACTGTTGAATCACAAAGAGCTGTCACAGGGCCTAGAAACTAGTAAGCATTCAATAACACTTCTTACATGAATGAAAGAAACGAACAAAACAGTCTCATTGAACCATACCACATCCTTGGCAAGCAGCTGGTGAGAAGTCAAATATGGAACTGTGGAAGTGATATAAGATTCTAACAGGCTTGTGTCAGGGTGGTATGTGGTAGAGCCCTGAGTCATCCCCAAAACCTGATCTTGAAATACACATCTCTTCCTTCTTGCACGTACTGTCAGAGACGAGGGGGACTAGCATTTAAGAGAGAGAAATGGTCTAAATCCGTGAACTAATTTAAAGTCCAAACACAAGTCTAAAGATTCCAAAAGGTTTTAGGAAAAAGTGACTTTCTATTATTTATGCTTTTCATTCTTTCCTTCTTGGTTACATTTTGCTTTGTGTATATACATATATTCTCTATATCTCCTAACTTACGGAATGCATAAATACTTACAATGACTGAGGCTATAAAATAAAAGAATAGCCTGTCTATAAACAATACGCAGTACAGGATGTAAGGACAACAAGTATTTACTTGTCGCTGGATGTCTCCTTGCTTTCTGAGTCTGATCCACCTCTGGAATAGTTAGCATTCAATCCCTTTTTCTTTTATTTATATACTCAGCATGAATTTAGCATCTGATATTTGCCATAAACTATGCTTGGGGTCGAATGAAGTTAGTCTTCTTCTTATGTGTATATTTATCTTTCAAAATTTTGGTCTCCCAGCGCACCCAATACCTTGCCTCATCTTAATTGTCATATGATAATTTTTTTACTGATTGTTTCTGTTACAGGGCAATAGAAAATGTACAGGGAATGACAAAGGCAAGATTCAGTCATTTTTCCACTGGTGGCTATAGTATTGTGTCAACTCAAGAGCAATGCCTTCACCTACCTTGTATAAAAGGCATGAGCACTCTACATATCCTTCAGAGACTAGGAACTCAGACAAAACTAGATAATGATATAATTTTACATCTAGAAGGGCACTTAAAGAATGTGTAGGCTTATTCTATGTTTTAATTATGAGAAACAAAGATAGAGAGAAATTATAGTGATGTACCCCAAATCACAGATAGAGTTGATATCAAAGTCAAGACAAGAATGCATGTTATCTTGTTAATTCAGTGTTCTTTTTGCAATAGTTTGTGATGGGTAATGTTATATTGGATAATAATGTGCAGAACATATGTTTTCTATGGCATATGCCATCATGGAATAGTAATTAATCATGTTATTTCAAGCATTAATAACTATAGCTGCCATTTATTAGTTACTTTTCATTTGTAGTGTACTTTATACTCATATCTGGCCTAATCTTCATGGCAACGTCATATGATAGATATTATCATTTTTATTTTATAGATAAGAATAATGAGGCTTAGGAAGGTTAATATCTTACCCCTGGCCATGCTACAGTTAATCATGAAACTAACACCTTACCCTAAGTTTCGTGTAACAAAACTTCCTATGCTCCTAATGACTAAGCTAAGCCTGAGTGAGGCTCAGTTCTGAAGATTAGCCCATGTCTAAGGTTCCTTCCTACTTCAATAATCAATGATTTCATTCCAGATACCACTATGGTAGTTTGTGTGTTAAAAACCAATCATTAACTATAAATTAAAAATATTAGGAATTCAGTGTTCTTAAAAGGTTTACTTACTTCCCCCCACTCCACAAACTACGGTGAACGGATCTCAAAGCTCCTAGGCATCAAATACATCTTTCTAGTCATCACTTAGAGAAGAGAGAACTGCTCTAATGAGAACGGCCTACAAGTTGAACCCTGCTCATTTGTCCATTAACATTTTTCCCTGGTTTTAATTGAAAGGATGGTACACCTACAATTTTCCTTTTAAATCATACAAGTATCATACTGACAAACATTGATCTTTTCCAAAACACCAGAAATGTATAACTTTAAAAAGTATTCTTCCTTCTTCTTGTTTTAGACGGACAGCCAGATCTCTTTGCAGGCGAGCAGGTCATCTGCTTGGTTTGCTTTCCACGCCCTGGTGTTTCTCTGTCTCCGTCTTCTTCTGTTCTCTTTGAAAATGTTGTGTTCATTAGCATCACCACTGCACACCAAGGGAAGGCAGAACGGGGAGAGATTATTTTCTCCTGCCTGCTTCAAAGCAGCTGAGTAGATAAATAAGATAACTAAAACGAGGATCTGAGAGAGTGTCTGATGTTCCCACATATTTATACCACTTCTCATCTACATCAGTTTTAGAAATCTCTAGTTGAATATTTAGCTTTATTTCTGCAGATTATATTTTCTGGAAGAAAATCAGAGCATAGCAGTATATAACAGGATTATTTAAAACCTTGATGAAGTATTTAGCTTCTTCCATTAGTTTCCTAGTTTTAAATTTCCCAATAAAAGAAATATGTTCTGAGTATTCACTTACAAAACAATCCTGATATTTTTGTTAGCTATTATGCTCAGAATCCATATTTCTCCAAGTGTGATGCAAAATCCCCTACTAACCAGGAAACTTTCTTAGAGGCCTTCAGTTTGTCTGTATTTTCACATTAAGTGTTTTGACTGTATCTTTAATTAAACATTCAATATAAGTATAATCTGGATCATCTGCATGACTGCTTAGCTCAAGTAGTCAAGCTTTAAAGTTATTAATATTTTATAAAATATACCAATGCAAATAAGCATTTCCTATATTAGTATATTTTATTTAACTTGGGAAAAAATGTCAAAATAGAAATAGACAGGGCAAAATCTTTCTTATTATTAAATCATATTCTTTAATATTAAAATCAGCATTTAATTTAATTTCAACAAAATAATTTAGTTGAATATTATTGATTTGAAATAAATTTCTTTTTCTAGTTTTGTTTTCATTTATTTTATAATTTCTTTTAATTTTATAGGTGCATTGGACTGTTAGAAGTAAGGAATTATTGCCAGGTCATTCAGATTTAAGTCACTATATGATCAAAGGACCAGGAGACTTTTACTTGAATAGAGACTGTACATGATAAAAGTCTGAGAATATTCTGTTATATGCTTTATAAATGGTAACCACTGGTAGAAAACTCTCAATATATTGAAATCCCAGAACTGGAAGAGAGCCTAGAATCATCTACTCTAATTCCCTTGTTTAGGCAAAATGTGGACTCAGGTAGTTAGAACACTTGCCCAAGATCATATAGCAAGTTAATCACTCAATCAAGTAATATTTCTGAGCACTTAACTCCTAGGTGCTAAGAATATAATGTACACACATAGTTAACGGCAGAGCCCCATCTAGAACCTACACCTTTTATGATCAAGTACAGTCTGTTTTTATTTCCCCATGGGGTCTGTCTAAGCCTGCATACCAGCCAAGATGAAGCCCAATGTCTTATGCAGGAATCAAAGGAATCATAGCTGCCTCTTCCATTATGGGTTCTACATCCATTAATATCACAATTTATTTTGAAGTTAATTGAGGAGGCTGAGATTTTAGTCTTAATTATAGAGAAGGAGAAGCAAGGGAATAAGTTAAAAAAATATTGACCTCAGGCTAGCCATGCAAAATGAACTGTGGCTCTTTCTTAATTAAAGACCACATTTTATTATTTTGACATGGGGGGTCAAGGCTTCATTATCCTCTATTGGTCTCTGCAACTATGATGACAAATGACTAATTAGTATGGAAATTTTGCAAATTATTGAAGGTATCCACGTTGTTTATGTGCTCAGTCACTGGGACA
This sequence comes from Equus quagga, assembly GCF_021613505.1. Lineage (NCBI taxonomy): Eukaryota > Metazoa > Chordata > Mammalia > Perissodactyla > Equidae > Equus > Equus quagga. The sequence continues at coordinate 6,603,112 of NC_060272.1, forward strand.
ACAATTACAAGGTGAACTTGTTGTGTCATAGGGAGTGGGGTATAAATGTCAAACTGCATTTACTATCGGTTCTCCATGCTCTATTCTCACTCGTGCATCTCCAGTATAATCCTAAGTCCCTAGGACTTGGGCCCAAGAGGCCTTGAACATGTTGGGTATTTCCTTTCCCCCATTTCACAGTTAATTGGATAAATGGAAAGTTCAAAGTCCCTGTGTGTAATATTATGATGGTTTTTCTGAAGAAGATTCAGGCTCATTTTCATTCAAGGACCTCTGAGTCAGCGTGAGAGTCAGGTAAGAAGTTATGACTTCCAGCTGGTCCAGTGAGGAAGGTCGTTTGTAGTTGATACTAATACTCTTCACCAAATATTTCCAATTCTTCTTCCTCCAAGCGTGGGGTAGGATGGCTCTCTGTGATCCCTCGAGGGTCTGAACCCGCAGTCGACTCTCTCATGCTAAATTTCATAGTAGTTTTCTTCAATTAAAATCTAGAGAACCAACTCTGATTAACTTAAGGAAGAAAGGCACTTACTGGAAGGATGGTGAGTAGCTCAAAGAATTAAAAGAAGGCTGGATGAGCAGCCTTGGGGAGGACGAGAACACAACCTCTCAGACGTCAGCAGCAAAACCCGTGAGTATTAGCCAGCTAGCTGGTTTTGAACCGGGAATGAACCCTGGCTGCACAGTAGACTCATCTGCAGAACTTTCAAAAGGCACTAATGCAAAAGCTATGGAGAAAAACCTTGGGGTGTCAGGTTAAGGACCCCATGGATGAAATCACTTGACAGATAGCAATACAAAGAAAGTATTCTCAAGTACGAATCTGGAAACTAATATCCAAATGTGCAATGAATTCCTTGAATTAACAATGAATCAAACGCAACACTGATATAAAAATAAGTGCATGCTATGAAAGGATGATCTTGCTAAAAAAAAAATCCTAAAGCTAACAGACTCCTGAAGAGATACTCAGAATCACTGATAAATACCGGAATGAAAAATAGAACAATAACATCTTCTTTGAAGTTTTGGATTGAAAAAAATTAACAAGTCGGATGTTGCCAAGGGTTAGTGAGGATGTGAGAATATATATAAAACATTATGCCTTGCTATTGGGAGTGTGGACTGGTGCAGCCATTTATAAGAGCAATCTGTCATTTAACCAAATTATGCATATAGCACAGTAATTCCATTCTTAGCTATACACCCTAAAGAAATTCTCTCATAGGTTCCTAAGGGAGCATGTTCAAGAATATTTATTGCAGTGTTATCTGTGTTACAGTGAGTTGGTTTCAAGTTGGCTTTCCATCACTGGGAGATAGGAAAGTTAAACTTGATAGATATACACCAAGGAGTCTTATACAGCAGTTACAAGAGGCAGTTAGAGGTGATGGATTTGATGTATACACAGCAACACGGATGGATCTTAAAAGCATTTGCTTAGTGAAGAAAGAAACAATATAACATATTTAGCACAATACCATTAAGAGAACTTAAAATGCATGCATACCAAATAAAAAATACTTACTTTTTCAAGAATAAATTAAACATCTACCATAGAGTAAGAAAAAATAATTAGAATGTATTATGAAAATAAAAATATGGAAAATAAAAATGGAAAATAAAACCTACTGGCTGTGCTTCCCCCCAGAGAAATTATATTAGAATTTCACTACTGACTCTTCTGTCTCTTGCTAATCTCTAATATCTATCTCTCTCTCTTTTTCTACTTATTTTTGGATAACTTCATTAGAGGTGATTACAATGTACAGTAAGAACCACTTACTGAACAGAATGTAAAATTTTTAAAAAGAATAAAGTCTCCAATGGCCTTTACCTCTTATGAATGTCTTTGCCCAAGATTCCAATTCCCGTGTGAGATAACTGATCACCCTAGTATAGGTAATGTCTGAGCCCTTGGGTTCCTCAGCTCAGAGCTCCACCTGACTGCCTGTAGATTGAGAGGAGCTTTTTCCCAGAAAGAAGGGTGCTGGGCAGTCCAAAACTCTAGTTGGCCCTACAGAACCCAATACTAATTTGAATAGATGTTTGGAAGTTTCTGACTGCCAAAAGATGTTTAAGACAAGACCTTTGATTCCAGGATGATAAAGATGAATTAATGTATTGACAATTAATCCCCATAAATTCAGGATTCAATTTATTTCACCTAAAGAAATAACTGAGTATAATCGAGTGCTTAATTTTTACTATACTAAGTGCAGGGGATAAGAAATAAATATATTTTAGATCTTGCCATAAGAAATTCCAGGTTAGATGAATTTCCCTCTGTCACTAGTGCTACATAATGTCTTAGAATGAGAAATTTATCAGATTTTTATAAATCATTAGGAAAAACTGCCTAAGGGAACGTTTTTTATGGGGATTTTAGGCAAAACCCCCAACATTTGTACTAAACTTTCTTGGTAATCATCTTGAATTTCCAACGCTGGATGGGACTCAGTTTCCTATGTCCTCCTCTGGTACTTATGCAGGCAACATTTATTAATCATGACTTTGTGCAAAGCTCCATTTTAATTACTGTGCATGTGTTCAAGCAATAGAAATATCTTTAGATCTGGAGTGATCTTTGATTCTTATTATCTACATTTTTAGTTTTATATAAAAAACAAAACTAAAGTCCAAAGAAATGTAGTCACCGTAGCCAGAAGGTGGGGGAGCCAGGGTCTCATTTCAAGCTTTCACTCTGATGTCAGGACAGTTTCATGGTTCTCCCCAGACTTGTCTTATCCAGTGAATGATGTCTTTCTGGTGCATCCATAGTAGGTGATATCTAATGGTCCAGAGTCTTGATATCTGCACAACTGATACTAAAATGCTCTGTCACTTTCTTTTCACAGCTTATTTGTTTAAAACTTGATGTACTAGTGATCTAATGTTTTCAATCCTAAGTAACAACATTAAATGCATTTGTTCCAATTTGCTTCGTTTTATGTATGTGTGTATATATCTACGTGTATATTGCCACAAATACATGTAAATATGTTTTACATGTATGTATGTATGTGTGTGGATATCTATGTATATATATATATATGTAAGCTTCCATGTCCAAGGCACCATTCTAGACATAGAGAATACCATGATGGAAAAAACATATACAATTCATGCCCTCAAAGAGTTTTGGTTCAGGGGAGATAATTTCTATCAAAACAAGCAAACAAAGCAGACCCTAATTCAGAACTTGACGTGGCCTAGGTGTTGCAGTGTTTCAGGCTCATACTCATGTGCGTGTGTGTGTGTGTGTGATTGAAGGAGGTAATGTGGAGTGGGAAGTGGGATAAAAGAAGTTATGTATTTCTTTTAAAATGGCCTTAGAAATCTGAAGTAAATTATATTTGGGTGGATTTCCATGAATATTTTTATATGGATACCTCTCACCTGCTGAAAATTGTGCTCCTGCTTGGGCTGACTATGCAGGGGCTGTCTTTTTCTTTTCCTTTCCAACATTTCTCACTCTACTCTAGAGCATGATTTACCTACAGTTTCTACTCACTTTGTCTTTTATGAGCTTCTACTCTTTCAGTTTTCATATGAAAATATTTTCCCAATCTTTTCTAAAGGTGTGAGTGCTTTATGTGTAAGCACAGGGAGTTTGGGTAAAACACAGCTTTCTGATTATAATATATTCTTTAGTGCACCTTAAACTCTACAAACAGGAACCTGATTGCCTAGTTGATTTCCTCTCTGGACTTCTCCCCAAGTTGTCCTCAAATCTGTTCTCCATTGTTCCCTGAAATGACACATCCCCATGACTCCAAACAGCCCTTTATGCAAATTATTCCAACTTCCAAATCCTAAACCTTGGACCATTTTCTGAGCGTGAGTCTCATTTTTCAGGGAGGCTAACAAACATTTCCAGCAGGCTATCGCGTAGCAATATACTAATTTTCCCGAGAGATAAACTGCCCTGACTTCTTTACTTATATTGATGAGATAGCATTCTTTTAGTCATTTAGGCTTAAGAACTTAAAATCATCTGAACTCATCTTGCACTTTTACTTCTCATATCCACTCAGCCACCAAATACTTATTCTTTCTTTGCAATCCTTCCTCTCGATGTGGAAAAAGAATCGGGAAGTAAATTTATAGTGGTACACTAGGAAGGGGCTGGTAAGTTGGGAGATGTGGATGGGAACTAGCTCTGGGAAAGATTTTGGTTGGGAGCACCTGCACATGAGAAGATTTCACATGTTTTGCTTTTGTTATGATTTAGCGGCCTAGGATGGCAACTTCACTTGCTTTTATTTGATCTTCTGAAAAATATTTTTGAAATTCCAAACATATACATGTGTTTTGGGGATACTTTGCTATGAATTAGCTATTACTTGTAGCAAATCTCTAGAAACCATTTATTTGAACTTCCTCTCAGCAGGCAGAGGTCAGCTCTCTCCCTCCATTGGTGTGATTGACGCCACTGTTGCAGGCAAGGGTACCCACCTTGATGATCTGCTCCCACATACGAGCCTGGAATGCTGCTCGTACCTGTGGCCAGGCTGTGATGCTCAGGAGCCTTGTAACGCTGGTGCAAATTCCCTGTTCACTTAATAAGTTTGCAGAGACAAGAGACGAGAGAAATCTATTTCATTACTCTCATCCCTCAGCTCAGAGAGCATTTCCTTTATTAGTCCAGCTGCTGCCTGATTCGATGAGCTCACAATGCCACTCTATCTCCCTCATCCGCAGCGCTGGCAAAGTAATGCCTGCCGCAAAAATGCTCTAAAATCTGCTTTACTGTCTCCTCTTTGGGCACATAGAGGCTTATTATTCGAAGACTGCAGATTTGAACATCACATATACTAGCTCTCTTTGCCCTCACTTACGCTTTCAGCCTTGAGTTGCATATTGTTTGATGTGAACATGGCATCTGGGGCTTTCTTTTCATTTTCATTTCCATTTGCTCAGTGTGCCCTTGAAATGCACGTGCTTTAAACTTTTTCTGTCACTTTGTTTTGTGGGGCTTTTGTAAATAATAGAGAGCTATTGTTTCTAACAGAGTTTGATACTCCTTGTGTGTGATATGACATTTTAACCCATTGACATTTAAGTGGTAATGTTATTCTAAATCTTTATGTTGCACGTATACTTAATAATATTTTATAGTTTTAGTTTCTCTTCTTTTGCCCTTTCTTTATTTTCATGACTGGGATCATTTTCTTTTTTTCCTGTGAAGTTGGAGTTTCCAGTATGCTTTCTAAAACTTCTTCATATTTCATAAAAACATATCAATACTAAATAATTTTTGCATGCCCCCCACATTTACTTGCCATCGCCTCCCTGCTCCAAGATGAAATCTTAAGAACACTTTGAATTCCCCATCTCCTCTTTTCTCTGAAAGTCTAAAATTATTTGTCTCCAGAATGTTATTAAACTCACTCTTATCATACGTCTCTTTTGCTTTAAGAAGCATTACATATCAATAATTTTTCAAATTCTCATTTTCATTATCATCATCCGATTAATGTTTAATAATCTTTTGCAAGATTCATCATTCCCCTAGTCCTTCTTTCTCTTAGTGTTCCCTGAACTATCTGCTCTGATTTGATGGTCATTTCCTAGAACACTCAGGATACTGATAGATGGCATACACGGACAATGTATCAGGGTCTTACCAGTGAAGTAGCATCCATGTGAGGCAGTTCAGTAGTTGAGGGACCAATCACAGGAAACTAGTGACAAAGGTGCAGGAAGACACGAGGCAGCCTACTGATCAGCAATAACAAGAAGCAGCTATTTCCCCTAGGGCTGGAGGGATCAGAGGACCAGGTGGTATTGCTAGGACCATGGTGGGAGCTGGAACCATAGAAGAGACAGTCAGTGGTAGTCCGGGATGCAACCTGACGCAGAGTGGTGGAAGAAAGATGCCAGTTTCTCCTTTCCTCCCAGTTGCCTGCCTCCTATCAGGACCTCCTATTACTGGAAGCTTTTGAGAAGCCAGCTGGCAAGGGGGCCTGGGAAGCTTGGTTTGAGGACAGAGACCCTGGGAAAGGACAACAAATGGGCTTAGAGCCAACAAGCCAAGACCAGCCCAGGGAGAATACTTCCAGAACTTTGCAATTCCAAGACTATCTTTATTTTCACAAGCAGATGGTTGCTACCTTGGCTTGCCACAGTATTGTTGGTTCCAGGCCTGGTCTTTCCAAGCTTACAATACTGTTCCAACTGCCATCTAGCTACCAGGCTTTTCCATAAAGAATTGGATTTCATTTTTATTCTTTCATTTTATTTTCCCATCACAAAGTATGTGCTATATTTTCTTTCTTCTTGGAATTCAGGAATTACACCAGATAGGCCCCAAAATTATCCTGGGATTTTTGGATGCCTTCCACATTACAGAGTCAAGCTGTTTTTTCTATATTATTTGGTCTTTTCCTCCCATGTAGGATTCTCAGTACTCATGAGTTATCTCTCCAGTATCTTTCATCCAAGTCTCTTTCATCCTTTCCCTCACAATTGCCATTACATTTTTGCATTAGAAATGTTTTCCACTTGTTTCTCAAAACAAGTAATAGACTTTCTAGCCTAGGCTTTCTCTGAGGTCATGGTGTCTTTATATATCCAAACACAGTGTTCAGCTGATAGCAGGTGCTTAGTAAATATTTGTGGATAAAAGAGTGTATAAATTAGTCAATCATATAATTATTTTCTGTTTAGAGATTACAGAATATGTGGATATAGATACAGAGGTATAGAGATGTGGGTATATATGTGGATGACTGTTCAAATATCAAAACAACGCTGTTCACATAAACATTTGGATTTCTAAGAGTTACCACAGAATATACAAACTAAATAGGACTCTTTTGCATAAAGGAAATCAAGAAATAATGCACAAGCAAATACAGGCTTTTCAGTGGACTTTACTTCTAATTTCTGACTTTTTAAAATTCAAAACAAGAAGTAATGGTACGTACAAATTTCTTGAACATTGTACTTGTAAAAATATATGTGCTTCATCCCTCAAGTAACAGTAGAACTAGACCTTTTGAGTTCTATTTTTTTATTAAATCATTTAAAGGGTAGCTCACTTTGTTTCTCAACTGGGAATGAATATAATAATGCTATTCTAAGGAACAATTTTTTAAATTACATGCTGGAGACTAGAATTTTAAAAGAGGTCTATATAATATTTTAACTATATTAATATTAAAGTCACTTTTATAAAGGATTAGCCACAATATACCGACTTACAATCAATAAAGAAAATGGAAGAAATTGCCTACATATTGCAGACACATTATTTGATTTATAAATGCATGTGGTATGGGATTCTTAATCTTTTATCTATTAACTTGAATTTAGAAATAAAAAATATCAAAAGAAACTACTGTGTGTCTCTTCCTCCTGAATTTTCTCTTTCATTTTATTGAATGCTAGAATGTGATATAGAACACTTGAAAGACTGATTATAAATTACATCTTACTATTGCAGACAGTTTAATTGAGTCACTGAGGTATTTCTATGAAGTGGTTTATTTGTTTAACTATTTATGTATTTATTTACTTAAGATTTATATGTACTATAAAGTGCAGACCTTAAGCATTCATATTGGTGAGGTTTTTTTGTTTTCTGGGATTTTTTGAGGAAGGTTAGCCCTGAGCTAACATCAGCTATCAATCCTCCTCTTTTTGCTGAGGAAGACTGGCCCTGAGCTAACATCTGTGCCAATCTTCCTCTACTTTATATGTGGGACACCTGCCACAGCATGGCTTGACAAATGGTGTGTAGGTCTGCACCAGGGATCCAAGCCAGCAAACCCCAGGATGCTGAAGCAGAACATACAAACTTAACCGCTGCGCCACTGGGCCAGCCCCAGTTTGGTGAGTTTTGACCTGAGTAACCATTACCTAAAACAAGATGTAGGACAGTTCCATCACCCCGTGAAGATTTCTTAGAGAATCCCCAAATGCTGTGCTTTAGTTATTCTTGGGGACGGCAGTGCCCTTCTGGGTTTTGGTCTGTCCAGCATCCCTTTATTTGGCAAACAATCCTCCCACCCCAGTCTGTGGAACTCTGACCTCAGTGTGGAGACGTTGCCCACACTAATGTAAAAAGATTCTCTCACATGGGAGTCTGAGTCCTGTGCCAAGACCCAGAAGGAGTTAAGGCTGTGGGGGATTTTCACTCTGATCACCATGCCAGAAAATGGTAGTTCTTCACTCTGGCTTCACATTAGAATGACCTGGGAGCTCTCAAAAAGACCTTTCTCCCCAGACAGCCTTCAGACCTCAGGCTCTTTGATGTTTCAGTTTATGAGCAATTCCCCCAAGAGAGAAAATAATCAGGCCCCAACTTGCTGGAATCGGAAGGGAAAGGGAAGCAATAATAGCACCATAAATACCATTTATCAAAACTTTTAAAATGCTCCTTGCACCGTGCCAAGGAGTTTAAGGGCATTATTCCATTCACAAGCACCTTTCAAGGTAAATATTATTGTTATCATCCCTATTTGACATAAAAGAAAATTGAATCTTAAAGATGTTAAGTAACGTGCTGAGACATTATTTACCAACTAGTGGGAAATAAGATTGAACTCGGTTCTGTTTGAAACAAAATTTCATGTTCTCAACTACTCTACTGTACTGCCACTCATAACGTTACAATGGATTTACACAATAATGCCATATTTATTCTAACAGTTCTCACTTCATCTTGACAGAGAGAAAATTGAACTTGAAATATGTTTTTCTCTTATAAAAAGACTAGATTACACATTTAATTTTATGCAAAATAAAAGTGTAATTAAAAACACAAATATTTTGGAACTGGCCCGGCGGCACAAAGGTTAAGTTCCCACGTTCCACTTTGGCAGCTGGGGGTCCGATGGTTCAGATCCCGGGTGTGGACATGGCACCGCTTGACAAGCCGTGCTGAGGCAGGCATCCCACATATATAGTTGAGGAAGATGGGCACGGATGTTAGCTCAGGGTTAATCTTCCTAAAAAGAAAGCAAAAACAAAAAAAACAAAAAAACTCAAACATTTTGTTGATGTATTTGAAACCTTGGATTGTATAATTTCTCTTTAAACGCATTAGATTTCTAAATATAGCCTCCATAAAATAGGCTGGCTTCCAACAACAACATTTGTATTAATACAAATTAATTTTAAAATTTAATACAAATTGTATTAAACAAATGTTGTTGTTTAATATGAATATGGATCATTATGTTTAATTTCCAAGTTTGAATTTCTCTCATTGGCCGCATTATCCCTAATGTCAATAGTAACATTCACAGCAAACAACAGCAAACAAGCATTGGTTTTATGTCAGGCATTGTTCTGAGCAAGCCACACTGAAATCTCAGTCTCTGTGTATTATTCACAAGCCCCAGATAATAAACAGCAGTGTGTGTGTGCGTATTACTGTTTGAGTTCAAGCTTATGAAGGTTAGGAAATGAGCTTCAGAAGCACACCTGGAAAGCCAGCGTTGGAGCAGGCAGTGAAATCCATGGAACTCCCCACGTTACTGTCTCTAGATTTTCCTCCTCAGAAGGGATGAGGAACTAAAGCACATGGGAGGTCTCCAGGGGACGATGCAGCCTTGATTTGTTTCCTCTTGGAGGCCTTCCAGAAGCCCAGTAACAGGCAGGTGCCTGCGGAAGGCGGAAGCGCACTGGCCCAACGCGCACCTTTTACTGACCCCTGGGCCTCAGTCCCTGCCCCGTGCCCGCCGGCTCCCCAACTCCCAGACAGTCCTCCCTTCCCTTTGGGGGAACAAGATTGTCAAAATTGTACAATCATTGCCTCTTTATCAATTTTGCATTATTGCCACATCCAAAAATTGTATTAACCAGGATATATTCTCCTTAAAAGACTCACTCATTTTGTCTACTTCTATTGATTCATATAATTTCTCCTAACAAATCTCAATAAATAAAATATTTCCTAATATGCATTAACACATACAGAATTTTTTAAAACAGGATTTCCCACATGTAAATTTAACCTTTTAACATTTATGATAAGACAACAATTGTCCTCCTGATTAGAATTTTCCATCAAAATCTACGCTTTATTCTGGGCAAATGCTATTCACATCAAGTCTTATAGGAGATATTTTACTTTTCCATAATGATTTGTATTTTGGTCTCTAAATGTTGATCCAGTTCTCACTTTTTGTCCAACCTGACAATCTCTATGCTCCTTTCTGCATCTTCAAACAAGAAACACTCAATGTGTTGCCTTCACTAAATTATTCCAGTAGAGTGGTGGCAAAATCATTCCTGCTTAAAGTCCACATAACTGATGACATATGTGTGGCATGAAGAAACCAAAAAAACCTGTCTTTTGAGAGCAATCTAACTCATAATGACTGACATTTATTCTAAGCAGCTCTAGAACTCATTTCCTGAGTCACAATTCCCAGGCCATCCATGCCCTCAAAGACATCCATTAAACTGATTAATAAGAGCCATGAGTGGGCGATCCATTTGCTCAGTCTATAAAAACATAAAAAGCATCCTTTAAATTTTTAAAAAGTACTGTTCCTGATTAAACAGGCCTACAACTGGCAGCATGAGAATCAGACAGATATTTGGAAAATGTAATAATGATTGGAAAATGACATGACAGCTAATGAATGGCACAGAAGAACCCATTTACACTGAACTTTTGTCATGCTTTTTAACTAATTCTAGATTTTCTTCTGGTGACTGAATTATTAAAGTCTAAGAATGTCACCAAATCTCATAGAACTCTGAAAACAAACATCACTATGATAGTTAATGAGGAATTGATTATAGTCTTAATTTTCAACTTATATCTCCTCATTTTCAGGCAGTAAATCAGAATGAGCCTGTCACTTGTGGTGAGCTGTGAGACTAGAACAGTCTGACATAAGCCAGGAAAAATGAGGCCTACTTGGGGGCTTTCCCCAAGATTAAAATAAAATGATACATTTGAACTTTGATTATATTATAGATTCATTTTTTATAATTGAAATTTATTAAAAATAGTTTACTTGGGGTCGTTTTTCTGTGTTGGAATGAATTCCTGTGAACAAAGAACAGATTAATTTGTTATCATTGGTGATCTCTGCAGTTTATCTGCAGAAAAATACTGATCTATGAAAACTTCCTGGGTTAGTCGAAGATCTTTGGCGCATGAAAATCTAATCACATCATAAACTGGAATATTTTAATTTAAAAGCACAGGTGGACATTAGAAATGTAATAATGTTTGGGGCCAGCCCCATGGGCGAGTGGTTACAGTTTCATGCACTCTGCTTTGGCAGCCAGGGGTCCGTGGGTTCAGATCCCGGGCACAGACCTACTCCACTCATCAAGCCATGCTGTGGAGGCTTCCCACATATAAAATGGAGGAAGACTGGCACTGATGTTAGCTCAGGGCTAATCTTTCTCATGTAAAAAAAGAGGAGGATTGGCAGCAGAGGTTAGCTCAGGGTGAATCTTCCTCACACACACACACAAAAGTAATAATATTTACTCTTTTAAATATTCTTTTGTAAGTGACTTTGCCATGTGTAATGCCAATAAAAAGAGAACGAGATAAGGCCAGTCTATACTGAGGCTATTCAGAAACCAACTCTTCTGAGGATCATGGATCTAAATGAGTGAATATCAAATAGGAGCTACCACTCTGAAGGGTCTTCGAATTACTTACGGAAAATTTTAAATGGGCGTAAGTTTACATAAAAAGCAGAAAATAGGAAATAAGGGCATAAAAAATAAATTTTCTCTGGCTTTACCTTTTATATGTCCAAATCCTTATGACCTGTGAAAACTGGATTAGAGGCTTTCAAATTCTTCTTGTTTAAAACACTGAAAACAGCATTCTGCATAGAGGTTCCTAGCAAGCAAGATCTTTGTGTGGTTCTGGGGCTGCTCAGAGCATTGCCACTGAGGGACCCATTTGTGGATGGAAGGCCAGGCCAAAGGGAGAAATGAGACTTGCAGCCAAGAAACAGAGATGGAGTTTAAGACGTGGAAAAGTTGCCTGTTAGTAGAGTTGACTAGATACACAAAGTGGAGCTAAGGACATGATTTACTGAGACCCACAGCAAGCAACCCAAGCTTGGAGTAAAGTTCAGTTAGGGATAAAGAGATGGGACAGGAAGCTACTGGGGTTAGATTGACCAGGCAGCTACAAGATCTCGCTTTTCAGGCACAGTCCAACTTTCCTTCACTGGAAAGGAAATGTATATTAATTTGGGCAATTGATTGCCCAATAGATTGACAACTACTATAGGCTTTTATACTTAAGAAATATATGCTTAATCTCCAAAGTAGATATCAGCTGTGAGAAGAAATAGCAGCAACAGTCCATGTAAAACCAAGCTTTCCCATTCCATGGAAACATTGACTTCAGTCAATTTCCTCAACACGTAGTAAAACATTCTGTTAGGCACACCGATTTGCTTTAAAATACAAAAGAGTTTGGGAGAATATTTACTAACATGTTGCTCATAAAAATAGACCTCCAAATTTTGTATATATATTCCCAGTGGGAATCTAATAGGGCTGCTCAAATATTGTGTCGGAAATAATGTGAGATCTCTAAAGCACTATATAATATAAATTACTATTTCTATAATTACAGTAGAGAAAAGTCACTTGTTTTTCAGGTTTTATTTTAATGTGCACTTTTAAAGTAGTGTCATCTTCCTATTGACCCATTCTTCTCTATTCCTTTTTATTTTTTTCAAGAAAATCTCAATGTCAGCATCCTCCAAAAAGCACTCCCTGATTTCTCTAGCCCCAACTAGTTTCTTCCTATGCCTAGTTCTTTTTCACTATGTCCAGTATTACATAGTGTGGTATGTAATCGCTGAGGCATCGTTCATATACATCTTCTTTTAGACTAGAAGTTTTTGAGGACTGTGAGCGTGATGGTTAATTTTATATGTCAACTTTACTGGCCACAAGGTGCCCAGATTAAACATTATTTCTGTGTGTGTCAGTGAGGGTGTTTCCAGACAATATTAGCATTTCAATCAGTGACTCAGGAAGGCAGTTGGCCTTCTACAATGTAGGTGGGTATCATCCAATCCCTGGAGGGCCAGATTAGAACAAAAGGCAGAAAAAGGGATTCACCCCTTTTGCTTCCTGCCTGACTGCTTGAGTTGGACCATCTCTTCTTATCTTCTCTGTCCCTGAGACTGGGATTTATCCCATAGGCTCCCTGGTTTTCAGGCCTTCAGGCTCAGACTGAATAACACCACCAGCTTTCCTGGCTTTCCAGCTTGCAGATGGCAGATCACGGGACTTCTCAACCTCCATAATCACATGAACCGATTCCTCACAAGAAATCTCCGATATCCTGCTGATTCTGTTTCTCTGCGAACCCTGACTAGTAGAGACTGAGAGCAGGCTTTTAATAATCAGCAAATCTCTCAGAGAATGGCCATAGAAGATTCACTACAAATATGGAACTTGAAATTGACGTTTGGGAAAAGGTGACTTCTGGAAGAAACGTGGCGACATAGGTCACATTTTGCCCTTTCTCCTGAGAACAATACAAAAGCAAAAAGGAAAAGGAAAGAAAAACAGATTTCCATTTCTGTTAAAAACACAGATTCCAAAAGAAGAGCTTGTTGAAGAGCTGCTAAAAGCAGCTAAGATTGGGTAGAAGCCACGTGGAAACGGATTAAAAGAGAAAGAGCAGAGAAGGGAAAGAGAGTACAGTAATATTGATATCTGATCTCGGAAAGTTTGACCAAAACATTTCCTGAAGCCTAAGGCCTCTCCTGAAGTCAAAATACTATGCTGCTTCTTTACAATACTGAGAATCAAACCTGAAATGAGCAGTACTATGAGAAAAGCTTCTCCTAAACCGAGTTTAATTCAGGGATGCTGGGGAAATGGACTACACTAAGACTCACCCAGATAAACCATGGTTGCTAGAAGCAACTGTTTTGAAAGAGCTATTTCAGCACCATGACTCCCAGTGATAGCCCTTCCCCAGTGATCTACAGGAGCGCCCAAGAGTAAGGCGGGGCCAAGGGTGTTTTTTAGGGAGTCACTACCACTTGAACAAGGAACAATGACTGTCTCCCACCAATCAAATAACTCACTCAAACTCCTTGAAAAGGAGGGCAGTGGGACAAGAGGTCTGGAAGTCTTAGGGGAAATACTTTCACTTGGAAACCAAAGCAGAGGGAAATTATCAACCTTTATAACAATAATCATCATTATTCTTACTTTACCATGTTGTTTTATTGGCATTAAAACGGACTGTTTAAGAAGTGAATTTTTTCTTAAATGATGGAATAAAGGCAATTACTATGTTTTGAATACCTACTAAAATAAAAATACTTTCGTTTAATTTTCATCCTGACCCATCTATATTATGAAAAACTTAGTTTTAGACAAGTTTTATCTACAAAAATTATAGAGTAATCAACAGCTAATGACAAGAATTGAACCTATGATGTCTGCCTTTGTAATATTCTATTCATCATATTTTTCTGTTTCCTTCTACATTGTGGGAATTAATGGGGGACTTCCCTTATTTCAGAGAAACTGAGATGCCCTCAGTTAAAAATTACACTATTGTGCACTAGGAAAGAAAATGCACTGCCAAGTAAACTATGATATGCATCAATGATAGGATGTATCTGATTATTAGAGATGTTAAAATATGAAAAAATGTATTAGAATTGATGAATATCTGATATATTTAAGCTAAGGGAAACTTCAAACTTGAAAAATAAATCTCACAACTTTATACGTGAGAGAAATGATTGAATTTGGATTAAATTTGATTTGTAAAAATATTGTGAATCAGTCTAGCCTTTTGATGATAATCACCCAAGGAACGGTTGATTGCTGATTGCTAATATACAGTGTGACTCAATTTCAGGAACGCTGGAAAATAGTTGAGTCATTTTTATTTGTGTATAACAGGAATGAAATAAAAGTTAAACATATAAATAAAATCCTCCTCTCCTATCAATTACACACTTCTGGGTATAGAATGGTTCTTGTTGCTGGATCTTCACTTTCAATCAACATATTTTGAGAATTTTCCATATTGACACTTTACTTAGTCAACTACTTTTAAGTTTCTTTCTGACGACTAAATTAATTTCACAGGGTTTTCTTAAAAAGCTTAAGACATTGCATTGGCTGGAGAAGTTGTGTCATGTTAACTATGTTAAATATATGTTAAATGCAACTTCAGAGAGTCAGTTTCCTGCAGAGAATACTATGAGAGAATAAGATGATAGGAGTGTAGATAGATGCTGAAGTCAAATTCTTTCTAGCCATTGTGATCTCTATCTAGTATAAGGAATTTTGTTGAATGCAGTCCTGGAGGTATGTGTGGGTCATCATAATGACACCTCCTCTCCATCATTTCTCAGCAGAGTGAAGTCAGCCTTAAACTGTAATGCATCTTTTCTAGAGCTGAAACAATTACGGAAGAATATGTAAATCCTCAAGTTATTGTCATAGTCAGTAAGACATTGTACATTTACGATTTAAAACCACTTTAAGTGAATTTAATGCTTGTGAAAGTTGCTGACGTAGTAAAGACTGTGTGTTTTTCTTTATTTGCAGATCAGTAAAGAGAGCATCAGACTCTGTCTTCTAACAATTTACTTCGTCCATAAAGGAGCTGACTCCTTTAGCTCCAAGAAAATTATTCCTTATTTGTGCCAACAAAATAATTTATATAATTCTTCTCACACAGAGCTCAAAATGCTCTTAACTAATTCACTAATATGACATAGCCATAGAAAATGTGTACTGTCTCATGGACAGAACTTTTTAGGCTCGGAGAGTTGATTCAAATGCATTATCATCATATTTTAAGGAAGTAACCAAGTGGACATTCTCCCTAGAGTGAGTTCTCTTCTCAAGTCATCTTAGTACATGTTCCCTCTATTTCAGTTGCCCTTAAGTGGCTTTCAAGTATACAGATTTTTAAAAAAATATATATCCCTATTAATAAAAATGACTGAGGCCTTTCTTCAGTCATGCTATATCATGCAAATTACTGAATTTAAAACTTCTTTACTAATTTTTTAAAAATATACATTGGTTCAGTCTATGTTCCTTACAGAATGGGATTTTATATCCAGAGCATATCCTAGAGACCATCTGGCTCCAGTTCAGGACCCTGAGTGATCAGCCAGACCTTCTGCTAGGTTTAGACATTCTGCTCACCATACTACATGGGCTCTGAACCAGACTATGCCCAGAAGTAAAGACAAATTTCCAAGATGCTGTCTCACTGAGAAGACTCTAGAAAACATCAACAGTATTTTGCAATAGCATTAGGAGTCAGAAAAGCTATAAAACATTAAACCGCCACTGTTGGTTACCTTTTTGTAGGGGAGGAAGACATTTCCTCTACCCACTCTGGGTCCTTTTGGCAGGACAGCAAATTAAATTCACACGAGACAATAACAGGAGAAAATCAAACAAGGCTTTATAACATGTATACATAGGACAGAGTCAGCCGAACTGAGCAACTCGCCAAAATGGTGGAAGCCCTCATCTTAAACACCATCGTGGGCTAAAGACAAAGGAGGATGTTGGGGTTTGGGGGAGTCAGTTATGGGAGATTACCAGAAAAGCACAGTAAACAAGAGTAAGACTATTAAGCAGATTTAAGTCCTTGCCTTCTGCACTGATAAGAGTTTCTAGAGATAATGTCATCCCCCTTCTTCCTTGTACAGAGAAGGAGACACCTTTACAGATGGAGATTTCCTTTACAAATGTAATTGTCTCTTAACAAAGGGTAACTTCTACTTCTGAGAATTCCTCCCTTGTCTACAGTTTTTTTTTTAAAGGTAGCTAGCCCAAAATAATCCTCATGCCAAAGAGAAGTATCTTGGGGTGGTCAGTTCCAGTCCCCTGCATTGTCCTTCCAAGAAAAACAGAAATGCTGTTGAGAGGATTTTTGAGTATCCTCTGAGGGCACCTGATATCTGGAACCAGCCTATGGAAGCCCTTGCCTGAAACCCTTCTGCCGGAGTGCCAGCCAGGCCCAGAGTTAGCATCCAGAAAGATAAACTCTAAGGATATTGTTCTCTCCAAACCCAGGAGGATGTTAAATGCCGTAGGGCAGACTCAAACCATTCAGCAGAAAGGCTTTTTTATACAAATTCTGAACAGTAGGAGTCCAGGATAGAATAATCCATTAAGGTGTTGAAAATCAGAGAAAAATATCTGGACCTTGACTACTGAGTAGACTTTGTCTATTAGGGGGACTAAGCAGGAAGCACTCTGCTACTTCAGTTAAAAGCTGTCATGTCTGTTTTGCAGACAAGAACACTGAACCGTACAGTGGTTCAGGATGCTCCAGGGGATAGTCCAGGGGAGTCAAGCTAATACAAGATAGTACACTTGTCTATAAGACCCTTAAACGGCAATATTAACAGATGAGAATATTAAAAACTACAAAAATGGTAGAATTTGTCAAAACATGTACATACAAGTATTTCTGGCTATTCTTGCTGAGACCCTAGAACAGAGATAATTAAGATCACATTGTAAGGCTGGCATCAGAATGACAGAGATTGTTAAAAAGAAACAGAGCTGATATAAATTGAAGATGGGAGTAGAGGAGATTAGGATCGAGTGGCTGAGATAAAGGGCTTGAACACTCAACATATGTGCCCCGCTCTTGATCGTCACTGTTCTTTTCCAGGGCCTATGCTGAAGGCAGCGTGCTCCAGCAGGCTCCTCAGAGATTAGGTTGTAGCAGCCAGTGGTGGCTACAGATCAGGGAGGCCACAGGTTCTATCTTCCTCCAACCTCATACCCCTTTGGGTAACAAATCAATCACTTCTTGTGTAGAACTCAAGCCACGTGGCTTAGATAGCTCCGACTCTTCTCCCAGTCTTGTGCCGGAGTTGGACATAACTGGGAACTGTTCACAAAAGTCCTGTATCCAGTTGGTGTACAGTCATTATCAAATGGTTTAGCATTTGACCCAAGCCAGGCTGATCAGAATCCTCCAAGGTCATCTGCTGGCACAATCAGGAGTGATGTGATTTTGATTTCCCTGCGCTTGTTAGCCAGGAGGATGAGGTAAGCAGGAACTTCCTGTCTCCATCTTGGCCACCACATCATGGCAGCCTGCCAGAGAATGAGATTATTTTAACCTCTGGGTACAACAGAGCTCTAGGACTGGCCTGTTGCATGCCAATCAATTCTTTTCACTTTTTTAAGGCTAATTTCTCTTGGGTTTATGTCGCCTGAAACTAAAGGAGCCCTAACACAGAAAATAAGAACAAACACAATGACTCCATAACCTTGATATTCACTTTTGCGTCCTAAATTTTGTGCAAATTTCTCTTCTTAAACTGGTTTATTATAGATTTTGATGATGGATTTCTACTTTGCTCCTATTATCTTGCTGTGTTGTAAACATTGACCCTGTCCTATATTTTATATCTAAATCTGTATATCAAGTGTCTTGAGTTTTCTTAATGAAAGGAAATGGACTAATACTTTATGATGCCAATTAATTAACATACTAAAGAGAAATCTATATGATCACTCTCACTCTTCAAAGTGGTTATCCCTACATATCATGACTACACAGCATACACATGGCATTTACACTTGTTAACTCCCTTTATGAAAGAATGTATAAGTGTGTTGTAAGTAACATTAACAAGAAGGGAAATCAAGGGAGTACCCTAACATTATTTTATAAAAGCACAATGAATTGCAGGAATGCTATCTAAGCAGAAAACAACAACTTTCCTCAGTTTCAATCTAATGGAAACATGTTTTAAAACAAAGGAATACAATAAGTATGAGGACACAGAAAAAACAGACTTTTGTATTTTCAGCACATTTAAAATTAGGGGAAAAGGCAGGAATATCTTCAAACATGACTATAATAATCAAAATGTAATATAATGAGAATACAAGCTTATTTTTCACTCAGGAGTGGTTGTCTTCTCATTTTAGAAACATTAAATAACAGATGATGACACAACCTTGTTAGAGATATGAGATAATGTAGAATGAAGCCACCCAACTTCAAAAATAACCTCTTGGGAGAACTAGACACCAGGAAACTGAATTAACCCAAGCCAACTGATGAAGCCTGGCTCATGAGCTACATGGCAGCAATTTCCTCTGGCTTATTCTACCATAGGTTTGCAACAAATCATTTGTAAATCATGATGCCTTTACCATAATTATTCCTAGTCACTATATCTAGTCTCTATCCTGGAACCTCATTGGGCATAATTTATAGCTCATTATTTTGAGTAATATTTATGGTGAATCTGTGTGGGACCTTCAGAGCTTCGTTAAGACTGCCACGATTAGAGATTTTAGAGTAAGGGAAAAAGTGCATAATGGTATTTTTTTGGATGTTTCTTTTTGTCTTCGGCAAACTCAAGTCTACAAACACAAACATATTTGTCACTTTGCAAAGACATTGCATTAGCTGCATCTTACAGACGTTAACAATAGATAGCTTTTATTTACAAGAAGTCTGTGATTTAATTGAGAGGGAGACATACATTCTAAAGCAGACCGTTATCAAATATTTTATATCTATCTCACCCATTGTTTAAAGAACACCCCGGACCAATATTTCAATATTGTGAGTTTCTGTATAAATCTGAGTTTGCCAGTTCTCTTGATTCCCATTACAAAGGATGCTCAGCATCAACTCAGAAATCCTGAGTATTCAGGACGCATAGCCCCTCACTCACAGAGTCTTACAGGCCCCAGAGTGAATACTACTGGGCTTTGCTGCATTTCTATGACAAGAATGAGGAGCCGATAATAATCATTTAAGGGATTTGAATGAGTTTATGTAATTCAAGGTAATGGGACAAAAGCATATCAAACCTCTTATTGATCCTTTGATTTATTTCCACTTGTTTTCTGTGTTAGACACACAGAGTAAATCTCAAAATATAGGAGTTCAAAATATTACCCTGGAATTATTAAGGGGGTAAATTTATGATTTTTCCCACAATTAAATATGTGCGTGTGTGTGTGTGTACCAATCGCCTTGGATATAGGTGATCACCCATGATAATTGTAAAAGTATTAGGTTAAAGTAGTTGGGCGGTCTCCATTGATAACTGTAACATAGAAAGAAATGGCTAAGATTAAAACAACATACTATTATTTTGTCCAAGTGACACTACTGCTCAAGTTAGCGAGCAGGAATATATATCATTACATAGTTGTGACCTTATTTCCAGGTTCAATAAAATAACAACATTAATTGGAGGTACTAAACTGTCACATCCTTTTAAGTTTTCAAGAACCACCCCTAGCATTCTCCATCGCAACGGAAGCCATGCTACTTAACTAGCTTTACCAAGCCTCTTTGACTTAACTCATTTTGCCAAGCGCCTTGGACTAGAACGGCAATTTGTTCATGACATCTGGATATCGGTCTTTTCCATCTTTGGTACCTACCTCTTAACACAACACTCTGATATAAGCATTTGCAAATGATTAACTATTTTGAAATTAATTTTCACTAAGGAAATTAATGGACCAATTAAAAAGCCCCTTTCATTGAATCTTGTCTTTTTGTCTACTAATCAGCCCTATGAAAAATGCTCTATGTCTTGAAAAATGCAATATATACGGTGTTAATTTGGCAACTCACTGTCCTGGGGTCTTTTGAAATTCAGGTAACAATTAACTGAAAGTAGTCCTGCCACGCATAAATTGCCACTGTAAATTAAGAATATTTCAATCTACTTTCAAATGACTTATCATTGAAGTTCTTCTCCGGCATGATTTACAGTCATGAGCCACACAACGACCGATTTTTCGGTCAACAAAACCACAGAGACTACCTCATGAGCACTGGTTTTAAATAATTCTTGCAAATATCTCTTTCGAACACACTCACAATATGTACAAACACAAACCCACAGATACACACACACACACACCACATTTTCCTCATAGATATAGATGCTGTTGTAATTATAGCAAAAATACTTATTTAAAATAGTATTGAATTAGTAGTACAGCTTTATCGTTGCATGTCTTTTCAACTAACAACTTGCATCACTGACACCTGCTAACATTTTGGTCACATTTGGAATGTTTTAACAAAAAAAAGTTTCCATTTGAACTGAAAAGTCAGAAGAGAACTCTCTATCCACAGACAATTGAGCTTATCCTCAATCCTGCAGGAGATTCTTGACTACGTTTCCACAGGGGTGTTTGCAGGTCCTTAGGTAAGGACACCAGGAGCCTGCATGGCCCAGGGGAGAGTTAAGTCAGTATTTTCTTCCTCTGTGCTCTCAGAATAGCCGGTTCACATCTTTATGCTAATATTTACCACATTAGATTGTACATTTATTGTTATTACTTGTGGATTGTGAGTTCCCCAGGGTAGGGACTAGTTTCTATTTGCTTCTGGATCCCCAGTGCCTAGAACAAATTAGATAAGCCCGTATTTTCATTTTGAGCTAGTTCAGAACATAAGAGAATTGCTGTAACCATAATGTATCTAAACCACACCAAAAATTTGACAAGATTTTTCACTAGATCCCTGTGGCATAATGGGAAATATACTCCTTATAATAGCTTGTGCGTGTACACACACACACACACAGACACACATATACACACAGTGTTAAATCCTGTATGAAATCCCTCAACCAGCATTTTCAAGGATTAAGATAAAGCGAGCTTCTTGCATAACAGGGGCTGTTTGATTCCTCCTCCCTGGCCACCACAGGGTGTCTGGCATTTGGAAGACAGGACTGGCCTTCCCTGCCTCTCTAGCCTGCATCCCACTGGGGTTCCTCAGGCCATTCTGTACTACTTGCACTCACCATTGAACCTTTTCTGCTTTTGCATGCACCATCTCCTCTGCCCTTCTCCCCCATTCCTGGTAGCTCCCTCCCATTCATTCTTCCAAATTCAGATTAAGCATCCCTTCTCTGTGAAGACTTCCCTCTCTCTCCTGTCCTCTTGCCTAATGCTCCTTGTTTGTCCTGTCATTGCACTTTGCACACTGTGCTTTAAATCTTGATTTACTTGTCTCTCTCACTAGATACAATTATCTTTGAAAGCAGAGGCTGTGTTTTATTTGACTCTGTGTCACCAGCACTTATTTTAGTTCCTAGCAGCAATATTTGTAGAATTAATGAATTATTTATGAGTGAATAAAGGCAAGTAAGAAATACATTTGACTTAGAAATCTCTTGCTCCAGTGTCTGGGAGGATAATAATAAGATTAAGATAGGATAAGTGGGTGTAGAAACAGGCTTTGAGAAGAAAAACTGAATTCAGTTCAGGCTGTGTTGAACAGGAGTAAACTGTGGAACACCTAGGCAGATAGGTAATGACATTCAACAAATATTTATTCAGAACCTACTAATTGCCAGGCACAACACTATCCGTTAAAAGAGGAGTCACCTTGCTCAGGGGTTATGCCCTCAAACCCTCTCTCAGGCAACCAGTTGGTCAACAACCAGAAGACGAGGGGTTCAGATGGAGGGGTTCTGAAGGCTAGACAGCCTGTAGGATAACTCCCGGAGCAAGTCCTGCTCCAGAGCTCCCCTGGGATCAAACCCAGGCCAGTTTGCAGGTAAGGATGGATTCTTGCTTAGCTCTTTTTAACAGCAAAGAGAGCTCTTTCCAGCTCTTCCCTATAATCCTGAGCACAGCTGCAACTGCTATTGGGTTTTTTCTTTTGATTTACATATTTTTCTGCATCCAAATTTTATACACACAACTATTTTAAGAACCATTGTAAAAAGTTTGCAAAAAGGAAAGCAAAATGCCTACTATCCTTCAGAAGTTTATATTCTAAACACACACACACACCATAAAATACATGGATCATAAAACTCCATAAACATATTTGTCCAGAATGAGCTGAGCACAAATTCTGTTTAATGTTGAAAGACAAGGGACATTCTTGTATATTTCAACGTTCTTTGAAGAATGTCGTTTAGGATTATGATGGCAATTCATCATATGTAATATGCTTCATATTTTCACATTTATTATTATCTGCTGATAAATGCAAATGTGATTATTAAACAACTCTGTTACTTGTTCTATATTACCTAAACAAATAAACAATTGCACTTTGTTTATTGAGATACATGAAGGGAATTATAAGACTCATTACATTCTCCTCTAAGTGACCCTTACTCCTTTGTCACCAACCTGATTTTCCATTTACCACAACATGAATTTCCTACTCAAATTTGTGGATTTTCCCCTTTTTTTCACATTTCATGTACTATTATCCTTCTCTCTTGGAAGAACATTCTTTTCACCCATTATAGAATAAATTTAAGAATTATCTCAGGAGACAATATTCGTGATATTCTCTTAAATATTCATATGAGAAAGAAGGAATATTTCTATAGATATCTTTGTCACCTACTCTTTTGTTAGATTTATGAGCCAATTAATGGAAAGGAAATGTATTATTTTGATATGTAATATTCTTTAACATTTAAGAGTTTAGTAATACACCAAATAATATATTTTCATCTTGAACATTCTATATTATTTAAATAGTAAAATCTTTAACGTAGCTTGGAAATACAAGCAAAACTTTTGCTAGTCTTGAACGGTATAAATACTTATGAATGAACATAGAATAAACTGTATCAACAGTTTTGATGATATATATTTTTTAGAGAATATGAAGACACTCCACTGGAGACATTTAAAAATGTGATAACCTAATAAATCAGTATTCTTTCCTCTGTCCCTCCCTTCTCTCTCCCTCTGCTGTATCGAGCTCATGGAGTAGACATTAGCAGAATGCATGTACTACTAGAGAGATCAGTGAAGTGAATTTCTACTTTTTTAAAAGCAAAGACTTAGGTGGTTTATTTTAACTCTGCATTTATTTAGCACATTTACAAAAATAAGTTCACATGGAAACATTAGGAATAAAATTCACAAGTTTACAGGAAGAGAAGGAAGATTCTTCCTTTTTTTCTCTAAAGGTCTCAGTAATTAGATTGTTTTTCTCATTTTATCTAGTTCCATTGCTGAATAGTTTTATTTAAAGTAGTATTAAATAGTGATGATTTGTGGTAATATAATGACTCACGTATATCTCTGTTTTGACTCATAAATGTATTGATGACAGCTAATTTTGTTTTGCTCATATATAATTTTTATTATGATTTTAATATAATTTTGATATGAGACAAAATAGAAAAAAGACATAATTTTATCACCCTTACACAAACATTGTTAACATGTTTTTAATTATAGGAACAAATACACTCTTTTTTATTGATTTGGTCTTATGTAAATATTTTACCTATGGTTATATCATGATTATATCTTCTTAACTATCTTAACTATCATTTTAAATCATTTTAAATAAAATCCTAATTAACAGAGATAATCTCCTTTACTATTTCATATTATTGAACAATCTTTTTGTTTCTGATTGTTAATTATGTTAAAAATGGTATTAAACCTTTCTGCATTTGTGCATTTTTCATATTTAATAATGTTTCTTTTGAATAGATTACAGGATATGGCGTACTAAACAGCACAAAAATTGTAATGTCTTTAAGTATGTATAGTTTTAGCATTTTAAATGATCGATATGATTTTATAACATTTTTTAGCAAACTCTGAGACAACCAGAGTCGCTACCATTCTGTAGACATTAGGCATTTAAACTTTCACAGATGCTTTGTCAATATGTCAAAAGTTTTCAATTCAATTATAATTTACGTGTCTCTTATTAATGAAGTTAAGTATTTTTCCATATATATGTTTAGTTATTGTTTTTCCATTTATGTAAGTCATATCCTCATGAATTTTATGAATTAATTTTCTGAAGTTATATTAGAATTTCTTCTCAATTTAGAAAATCTTCCTTTGGATTTAAATTTCTAGTTTTTTTCATAGTGGTTTCCTATTTTCTATTTCCTATAATTTTAAAAATCTATGGGCCAAATTTATATCCTTTCTTCCATTGTGGTCTCTTCTATAGATTCTAAATTTTAGAGTCTTTTCTAGTGAACAGGCAGGAACATAGTATGCATTCCTTTTGTCAATTCCCTATTTAATGTTTTCAGTTTTATTTTTTCTAATTGTTTAATGGTGATACTTTCATATTGACTCAAAAAATAAGACATTCTAATTTTGAATTCATGAATATAGAAATATTTTAAATTAATTTAAGAATGTTTGGTCATTTCATTTGTAATCATTGTATCATCTTTATCTAAAGGTACACCAGCAGTCTTTAAATAAAAATCCATGAACATTTCAATATATATGTGTGTGTGTGTGTGTTAATTCCGTTAGGAAATATTTTTAGTCCTTGACATGAGTAAACAAAAATTGAAACAAAGATGTCTCAAGGAAAACAAAATGTTCCATAAATATATGGATAATTTAACTTAAAAGTTTGTATTCTTAATATAAGTCTAAGATTCACATGGCCAACTCAGTCTCTGCACTGCAACACGGATTTTATGAGGCACGGGTTTCCCCAACTGGATAGTCTACTTAAAGGTTTTCCCTCCACTCAGAGTTTGTTGTTGTTTATTACGGAATATTAAAGTGAAAGTAAAAACAGAGAGAGAAACTTAGAAAAATTTTATATGAAGAGATAGCCGGCCAAATGTCAACTTACATGTTAAAAGAACTAGGGGATATGGTGGTATATCCCAGCAAGAGGAGAGCTCTCCTAGGAGATACAGTGTAGTGAACATTATTAAAAATATCTTCACCTGAGGAGGAAGATCCAAGATGGCGCTGTGAGTAGTCCTCTTTGTCTCTCCCCCTTCGAGTCTACAATTATTTGGACACTTATCGCTTGACAAAGGATATCCAGACAGCATCTCAGGACGTCTGAGATACCCACGCGACTATACATCGGAAGGCAGACGGACTTTCCTCCAGGAGGATGTGGAAATAGGTGGAAACTCTCCGACCCCGACCGAGCAGCCTAGTACCCGCAAGCGGCTTTCTTCCAACGGATGCCCCCAGAGGATCTACACACATCTAGGGCAGGAGCGAGCACACAACAGAGGAGCGACGGTGGAAACAGGTGACCAGAACCCTACCTAAACCCCCTGCAATTACTCCTAAACGCAGAGGGAATCTTTGGAGTTGCACACCTGAGCCCGTGGGGAGAGTCTCTCCCCGCCATTGGCGGGGAGACCCCGCCTGGTGTTCGCGGCACCCGGAGGGTCCCAGAGAGAGTTGCTGAGGGTGAGGAGGTCTCCCAGCTGCCGTTGCCCGCCCCGTGGGAGTAGGGATTGCCGGAGATCTCGGAGAGGACCGGGGCTGGGGGAAGTTTCAAAGGCCGGCTCTGCAACCCGGAGGGGAAGCTCCAGAGTTCCGCCCAGGCAGCAGACAAAACTTTCTGTCTGCCATTAGCAGAGGGGCCACGCCCAGCATTCACGGCTCCGGGAGAGGCCCGGAGAGAATCCCAGAGGGCGGGGCGACACCCAGCTGCCGTTGCCCGCCCTGTGGGAGTAGGGATTGCCAGAGATCTCGGAGAGGACTGGGGCTGGGGGAAGTTCCATAGGCCTGCTCTGCGCCCCGGAGGGGACGTTACAGAATTCTGCCCGGGCAGCAGACAAAACTGTCTGTCTGCCATTAGCAAAGGGGCCACGCCCAGCACTCAACTCCGGGAAAGCCCTGGAGAGAATCCCAGAGGGCAGGGCGACCCCTAGCTGCCATTGCCCGCCCCGTGGGACTAGGGATAGCCGGAGATCTCGGAGAGGACTGGGGCTGGGGGGAGTTCCAGAGACCCAGCTCCATAGCCTAGGGGGAAACCCTACAGGCTCACAGCAGCCTTAGGGAAAGCCTTTGCACAGCACCAGTAGAAGGCACCCAGCCAGCAGCCACAAGGCTGGAAGACCCCAGGGCAAAAGCAGCATAGCTAGGTGAACTAACCACAGACTGTAGAAGATGCCAATAGCTCTCCTGTGACCCATAGAGGACAAGTGAGATTTTGTGGGTGCCGACAGGAACGGAGGGACAAATATAAGTGATCCCACCCCTGGCCGCTGGAAAAGCCCATAACACCATTGCAGACCCCAAGGAGGGAGCACATCTAGGTGGGCTGCAACAGTAGGCACCAGCAGCCTGAAGCCCCCCTGTGACGGCCCCCACGGCAGAGGAGGGAATCCAAAGGACCACTGTGGCTATGAGGAGGGGCCCAGGCCCAGTTAGCAACTGCGGACAGGGTTCCTGGTTGGTGCAGTATAAACAGCTGCTCCCCCACCGCAGCAGCTGAAACAAGTGAAAGGAGCAACTAAACTCTGTCTCCATGCGGAGGCACAAATCAACAACATCAAGCAATATGAAAAAATACATTAAATCTCCAGAACAGAAAGAAAGTAACAAATACACAGAAAACAATCCCAAAGAAAATGAGATATATAACCTAAATGATGATGACTTCAAAACAGCCATCATTAAAATACTCAATGAGTTAAGAGAAAATTCTGACCGACAACTCAACGAGTTCAGGAGCTATGTCACAAAAGAGTTTGATACGATAAAGAAGAACCAAACAGAAATATTGGAAATGAAGAACACAATAGAGGAGATTAAGAAAAATCTAGATGCTCTGAACAGTAGGGCCGATAATATGGAGGAAAGAATTAGCAATTTGGAAGATGGCAATATAGAATTGCTGCAGGCAGAGGAGGAGAGAGAAGCAAGACTAAAAAGAAATGAAGAAACTCTCCGAGAATTATCAGACACAATTAGGAGATGCAACGTAAGGATTATAGGTATACCAGAGGGAGAAGAGAAGGAGAAAGGGGCAGAAAGCCTATTCAAAGAAATAATGGCTGAGAACTTCCCAAATCTGGTGAGAGAGATGGACCTTCAGGTGACAGAAGCCAATAGATCTCCAAACTTTATCAATGCAAGAAGACCAACTCCACGGCATATAGTAGTGAAGCTAGCAAAAGTCAATGACAAGGAGAAAATATTAAGGACAGCCAGGCAAAAGAAACTAAGCTACAAAGGAACCCCCATCAGGCTATCAGCAGATTTCTCAGCAGAAACTTTACAGGCTAGAAGAGAGTGGAATGATATATTCAAAAATCTGAAGTACAAAAATCTACAGCCGAGAATTCTCTACCCAGCGAAAATATCCTTCAAATACGATGGAGAAATAAAAACTTTCCAAGATAAACAAAAATTAAGGGAGTTCATTGCCACAAAACCTCCTCTACAGGAAATCCTCAGGAAAACCCTCATTCCTGAAAAATCCAAAAAAGGAAAGGGGCTACAAAACAAAGAGCAGAGGAGATAAGTAGAAGGACAACAACAGAGAGTAGAAGCTCTACATCAGAACAGATTAAACCATGGGACGAGAAACAAAGGAAATTGAAGAAAACCGGAAAACAAGACACAAAATGGTAGTGGTAGGCCCCCACATCTCAATAATCACTCTAAATGTAAATGGATTGAACTCCCCAATCAAAAGACACAGAGTGGCAGGATGGATCAAAGAACAAGATCCAACAATATGCTGCCTCCAGGAAACACACCTCAGCCCCAAAGACAAACACAGACTCAGAGTGAAGGGATGGAGAACAATACTCCAAGCTAATAATGAACAAAAGAAAGCAGGTGTTACTATACTAATACCAGACAAGGTAGATTTCAAAGCAAAACAGATAAAGAAAGATAAAGAGGGACAGTATATAATGATAAAAGGGACTCTCCACCAAGAAGACATAACACTTATAAATATATACGCACCCAACACAGGAGCACCAAAATTTGTAAAGCAACTCTTAATAGAACTAAAAGAAGACATCAACAACAATACAATAATAGTAGGGGACCTCAACACACCATTAACACCAATGGACAGAACATCCAGACAGAAAATCAACAAGGAAATAATAGAATTAAATGAAAAATTAGACCAGATGGACTTAATAGATATATATAGAACACTTCATCCAAAAACAGCAGGTTACACATTCTTCTCAAGTGCACATGGAACATTCTCAAGGATTGACCATATTTTGGGAACCAAAGCAAACATCAATAAATACAAGAGAGTTGAAATAATATCAAGCATCTTTTCTGATCATAATGCTATTAAACTAGAAATCAACTACAAGAAAAAAGCAGAGAAAGGTGCAAAAATGTGGAGACTAAACAACACACTTCTCAACAAACAATGGATCATTGAAGAAATTAAAGAAGAAATCAAATTTTATCTGGAGACTAATGAAAATGAGAACACAACATACCAAATCATTTGGGATGCAGCAAAAGCAGTCCTAAGAGGGAAATTCATCGCAATACAGGCTCACCTCACTAAACAAGAAAAAGCTCACATAAGCAACCTCAAACGACACCTAACAGAACTAGAAAAAGAAGAACAAACAAAGCCCAGAGTCAGTAGAAGGAGGGAAATAATAAAAATAAGAGCAGAAATAAACGATATTGAAACAAAAAAGACAATAGAAAGGATCAATGAAACAAAGAGTTGGTTCTTCGAAAGAATTAACAAAATTGACAAACCCCTAGCCAGACTCACCAAGAAAAGAAGAGAGAAATCGCAAATTAATAAAATTAGGAATGACAGAGGAGAAATCACAACAGATACCAATGAAATACAAGAGATCATAAGAGAATACTATGAAAAACTATATGCCAACAAATTGAACAACCTGGAAGAAATGGACAAATTCCTAGACTCCTACAATCTCCCCAAACTGAATCAGGAAGAAATGGAGAATCTGAATAGGCCAATCACAAGTAAGGAAATAGAAACGGTAATCAAAAACCTCCCCAAAAATAAGAGTCCAGGACCAGACGGCTTCTCTGGAGAATTCTACCAAACATTCAAAGAAGACTTAATACCTATTCTCCTCAAACTGTTCCAGAAAATTGAGAAAGATGGAGAACTCCCTAACACATTCTATGAAGCCAACATCACTCTGATCCCCAAACCTGACAAGGACAACACAAAGAAGGAGAACTACAGGCCGATATCACTGATGAACATAGATGCAAAAATCCTCAACAAAATTTTGGCAAACCAAATACAGCAATACATCAAAAAGATTATACACCATGATCAAGTGGGATTTATACCTGGGACACAGGGATGGTTCAACATCCACAAGTCAATCAACATGATACACTTCATCAACAAAATGAAAAACAAAAACCACATGATCATCTCAATAGACGCAGAGAAAGCATTCGACAAGATCCAACACCCATTTATGATAAAAACCCTCAGTAAAATGGGTATAGAAGGAAAGTACCTCAACATAATAAAGGCCATATATGATAGACCCACAGCCAACATCATACTCAATGGACAAAAACTGAAAGCCATCCCTCTGAGGACAGGAACAAGACAAGGGTGCCCACTTTCACCACTCCTATTCAACATAGTACTGGAGGTGCTGGCCAGAGCAATTTGGCAGGAAAAAGAAATAAAAGGAATCCAAATAGGTAACGAAGAATTAAAACTCTCGCTGTTTGCAGACAACATGATCTTATATATAGAAAACCCCAAAGAATCCATAGAAAAACTATTAGAAATAATCAACAACTACAGCAAAGTAGCAGGGTATAAAATTAACGTGCATAAATCAGTAGCATTTCTATACACTAACAATGAACTAACAGAAAAAGAACTCAAGAACTCAATCCCATTCACAATCGCGACGAAAAGAATAAAATACCTTGGGATAAACTTAACCAAGGAAGTGAAGGATCTATACAATGAAAACTACAAGACTTTCTTGAAAGAAATTGACGATGACATAAAGAGATGGAAAGACATTCCTTGCACATGGATTGGAAGAATAAACATAGTTAAAATGTCCATACTACCTAAAGCAATATACAGATTCAATGCTATCCCAATCAGAATCCCAAGAACATTCTTCACAGAAATTGAACAAACAATCCTAAAATTCATATGGGGCAACAAAAGACCGCGAATTGCTAAAGCAATCCTGAGCAAAAACAAAGCCAGCGGAATCACAATCCCCGATTTCAAAACATACTACAAAGCTACAGTGATCAAAACAGCATGGTACTGGTACAAAAACAGGTCCACAGATCAATGGAACAGAATTGAAAGCCCAGAGATAAAACCACACATCTACGGACAGCTAATCTTCGACAAAGGAGCAGAGGGCCTACAGTGGAGAAAAGAAAGTCTCTTCAACAAATGGTGCTGGGAAAACTGGACAGCCACATGCAAAAGATTGAAAATTGACCATTCTTTTTCACCACACACCAAAATAAACTCAAAATGGATCAAAGACCTAAAGATTAGGCCTGAGACAATAAGTCTTTTGGAAGAGAATATAGGCAGTACACTCTTTGACATCAGTTTCAAAAGAATCTTTTCGGACACTGTAACTCCTCAGTTGAGGGAAACAATAGAAAGAATAAACAAATGGGATTTCATCAGACTAAAGAGCTTCTTCAAGGCAAGGGAAAACAGGATTGAAACAAAAAAACAGCTCACTAATTGGGAAAAAATATTTACAAGCCACTTATCTGACAAAGGGTTAATCTCCATAATATACAAAGAACTCACACTGCTTAGCAACAAAAAAACAAACAACCCGATCAAAAAATGGGCAGAGGACATGAACAGACATTTCTCAAAAGACGATATGAATATGGCCAATAGACACATGAAAAGATGTTCATCATCGCTAATCATCAGGGAAATGCAAATCAAAACTACACTAAGATATCACCTTACACCCGTTAGATTGGCAAAAACATCCAAAACCAAGAGTGACAAATGTTGGAGAGGATGTGGAGAAAAAGGAACCCTCATACACTGTTGGTGGGAATGCAAACTGGTACAGCCACTATGGAAAACAGTATGGAGATTTCTCAAAAAGTTAAAAATAGAAATACCCTATGACCCAGCCATCCCACTACTGGGTATCTATCCTAAGAACCTGATATCAGAAATCTCAAGAGTCCATTGCACCCCTGTGTTCATCGCAGCATTATTTACAATAGCCAAGACGTGGAACCAGCCTACATGCCCAGAAACTGATGATTGGATAAAGAAGATGTGGTATATATACACAATGGAACACTACTCAGCCATAAAAAAGACAAAATTGGCCCATTCACAACAACGTGGATGGACCTCGAGGGTATTATGTTAAACGAAATAAGCCAGTCAGAGAAAGACGAACTCTATATGACTCCACTCATAGGTGGAAGTTAGTATATTGATAAGGAGATCTGATCGGTGGTTACCAGGGAAAAGGGGGGGTGGGGGGAGGGCACAGAGGGGGAAGTGGTGTACCCACAACATGACTAACAAAAATGTACAACTGAAATCTCACAAAGTTGTAATCTATCATAACATTAATAAAAAAAAAAAAAGAGGAAATGAAAAGAAAAAAAAAAAAATATCTTCACCTGAGGAGGATTGAACCTGGAAAACCCTAAAAGCAGTAGAATCTCTATTCAAGTGTAGTCAAATATTTAAATATAAAAAAAATGGGAAATTAATTTCAGAAATAATTTTTTAAAAAATATTTAACCCACTTCATTTCTAGAGTAACTTCAATTTCACACTAGGAGAAATGTTAGTAAAATAAGCATTACTAAAGACATTTATATATTACATATTTTATATATATATTTTTTATATACAATAAAATGCAAAGCTTTTAACTATACAATTTGATGAGTTTTGATCAAAATATACACCTACATCACTATTACCCAACTCAAATGCTCCCATTCCCATTTTTCAGTTGGGTTATTTGTCTTTTTATTATTGAGTTATAGGACTTTTAAAAATATGTTCTGGACACAAGTCTTTTGTCACATATATGTACACAGTAAGTCTTTTCTCCTTATGCGTGGCTTGCCCTTTAATTTTCCTAACTGTCTTTTGATGAAAATTTTCAATTTTGAAGTCTAATTTATCATTTTTTTTCTTTTATGGTTGGTGTTATTTGAATCTTAAGAAATCTTTGCCTACCACAAAGCCACATTCTTTCAAGATTGTTTTTCGGTCTACTATGTGTTTAGAAATTTTTTTGTTTGATATTTGAGTTTCTTTCTTTTTCCCTTTCTCCCTTCCTTCCTTTTTTTGTGTGTATGGATATCAGTTCTTACTATTTGTTGAGGTTTCCTCATTGAAGTACTTTGGAATCTTTGTCAAAAAAATGGGCCATATAATTGTGGGTATATTCCTAGACTTTCAATTCTTTTCTTCTTTTCCATTGGCATCCACCCTTTTTTAAAAAAGATTGGCCCTGAGCTAACATCTGTTGCAATCTTCCTCTTTTTTTTCCTTTCCTTTCTCCCCAAAGCCCCCCAGTACATAGTTGTATGTGATAGTTGTAGGTCCTTCTAGTTCTTCTATGTGGGACGCTGCCTCAGCACGGCCTGATGAGCAGTGCTAGGTCCATGCCCAGAATCCATCCTGGTGAACCCTGGGCCACTGAAGCAGAGCATGTGAAGTGAAACCACTCAGCCACGAGGCCAGCCCTGACATCTGTCCTTATACTAATATCATAAATCCTGGTTACTGCATCTTTACAGTAAATTGTGAAATCAGATATTCTTTTCTACATTTTCATGATTTTTTGACTATTCTAGTCCTTTGCAGTTCCATATATATTTTAGAATCACCTTCAATTTCTACAAAAAAAAAAAAAACCCAAATGATATTAGATTGGGATTGCTTTGAATCTATAAATTAATTTAGTGAGATTTATTTTTATTGCCTATGTATGTATATATGTAGGTATGTATTTTTGGTGCCTTATCACCTTGGCTAGGACCTAATGTATGATGTGGAATGGAAGTGGTTAGAGTGGACAGTCTTGCCTTGTTCCTGACCTTATGGGAAATTATTGAATATTTCATGGGTAATTATGACTTCAGTTGTAGGTTTTCATAAATATCCTTTAACAGATTTAGGACATTCCATTTAATTTGTAGTTTCCTTAGGGTATTCTAAAAAATATTTTATCAGAAAAGGTTGTTTCATTTTGTCCAATACTTTTTCTGCATCTTTAGGTGATTATTTTCATTGTTCTCTTAATTTGATCAGTTACATTGATTAATATTTGAATGTTAAAGCATTATTTCAGGATTTGTTTCAGCTCTACGTGCAAAGATCTTGAAATACTGTCCATACAACAAGAAAAACAGTTAAAGAAAAAAAAACCAATGTCTTCTCTTGGCCCATCAGAGAACTGAGGTCACAGTGAGAATAGCCACCTCAAAATCTGGAGAGATAGGCAAATACAGGGAATCAGAGCTGAGATCAGCTTTCCTGGAGCAGAGCCTGTTGGAGCCATCAACTGGTAAGAACACTTAAAAGGTAACTTTGACCAAATGCTGGCAGTGAAGAATAGGCTAGCGTGAATGAGAGAGACCTTGGAGGCTACATTCCTGGAGGACCCCCACACTTTCCCGGGTTTTACGTCCAGAAATTCCACCAGTGGTATATCATATATATGGTAGATTATCAGTCCAAGTATATCAATATTCACTTTAAGTGTAAACAGTCTAAATACACGAGTTAAAAGGCAAAGATTGTCAAAGTGGATTTAAAAAAAACCAGAATAAACGTGACCCAACAATATGTTGTCTACAAGAAACCCACTTAAAATTTAAAGACAAAAATCAGTTAAAAGCAAAGGGATGGAGAAAGACACTATGCTAAGACTAATAAAAGAAGGCTGATATAGCTATTGTAACTGCAGACAAACACTTCAGAACAGAGAAAATTGTCAGGGATAAAGAAGGGGGCATTCCATAATGACAAAGGGGTAGATTCTCCAAGAAGACATAACAGTCCTTAATGTGGATGCACCTAGTAAAAGAACGTCAAAATGTGTGTCCAAAATGTGAAAACTTTGCTATCTCAGCAAGTATTTTGAGACCCACAAAAATGGTTTATTTTCTTTTTCAAAAATGTGATCATCTCATGTGACAACGTCTCCTTTTCCTTTGGATTCCCTAATTCTGTTTTCCACAAATCAACTCAACATGGCTACTTAAAAGGAGAACAATGACAGCAAAATCCAAGGGCCTCACTTTTGGGGGTGGGGTAATTTTAGAAATATTTTCACTTCAACCTCTGAGATATAATAACTTTAAATTATATTTTAATTAAGGACATATTAATTATAAAAAATAAGAAATTTGCAATATAAGATTAAAATCATTGCAAATATGTAAGACACCAAGAGAAGTTTGTAAGCTCGTGATGCCATCAAAGCTTTTGTTTCTGCTGAGGGACATTTAAAGAATCACAACCTATGCCAGAGACCCTTGATTTTGTAGTAAAAATAACAGTCAGTGTAGAATGTGTCAATTTTATTTTCATGAAAATGTAAACGTGACTTAACATCATAAACCACTCAAAAGTATACAAATTTTGAAGGAAAATTACCAGAATTGTTTT
Source organism: Equus quagga (assembly GCF_021613505.1). Classification (NCBI taxonomy): domain Eukaryota; kingdom Metazoa; phylum Chordata; class Mammalia; order Perissodactyla; family Equidae; genus Equus; species Equus quagga. The sequence goes on from NC_060272.1 coordinate 6,638,471, forward strand.
CAAATAATAAGAAAGAAATTTTTAAATTAAGAACAAAATTCAAGCAAGATGTTTTTGAAAACTCCTTAAAGGTTATTTTCAGAATAACCTTAGAAAATGAATCTCAAATATCAGGGGAACTTTTGGGAGGGCCAGTGCTCTTGATATGTCCCAATTTATTTGATAAGGACACAGGATAAGTCAATTGAAATGGGATCTGAGCTTCAACTGCATCAAAGGACGCATTTTAATGGCTCAAAAGAAAACAAATGGTTAACCAACCTGGAATTTAAAATTACAGTTAAATCTAAGTACTGGCCTCAATAATTACACCATTATATTGGATTTTGTTACTATATTTCTAGCTGGGTCTCTGAAGACCTTAGTTTTACACAATTTTTAATAACATGGTTTAATTTAACGGCCTGTTCTAATATGTGGATATAAGCTATTCCAAGAAATTTCCTTGTCTATTGCATTATGATTGAGAGCATTTGAAAACTGGGAAGCATTGCAAATATGGAGAGGTATGATACAATGAAGATTATCTACATTCCATGATATTTTACATGCAACTGAAAATTTATTATCATGACATTTTATTATCAAAAGTTTAAAACTGATTTTTGGAGCAGATCTGAGTTTTAGAAATGTTTGTAGAAATGTATACAGTTCAACTTCAGACTACCTCATAAGGAAAATACACACTCCTGTTTTTGTGTCTTAGTTTCTGTGCAACATAAATTCTTGGTATCATTCTGGTCGTTGCACACAAGGAATAGTGTGAGGGAGCTGTGAGTCATGCCTATTAAAGAGTTCGTGGCAATGTTACCTGGAATTTTGGCAGGCATGATAATGGTTAAAAGGCATTTGGGGCTTAAACATTTTAGCAAAATCTTCTAATGTAACTCCTTTTGATATGTTGAAGCTAGAATTCATGGTTGTATGCTTCCTTTTCAAAAAACTAAGTACCAAAAATGAAATCAAGCTCTGGAAATGGGCTTCATGTTTAGTGGTCTTGAGGTAGTATATAAAATCAATGTGCTTTTCGCTTAACATCTATTCCAAATCCTCCTCATTCTTTAGAAAATGGAAACATGAAGTACAAAACTTCCACTGTAATTACTACAGATAATAGAAAAGGCTCTTCCGACCTGTTTTTTTGTGAGTGGGCTGCTAAAAAAAGCTTGTCTCTAAACCCAGTGTGGGGAAAGACCCACCAAGAGCTATCCCACTGGATACAATACAGATAGTTTCCTTTATCCTCCCAATTATCCGGTGATGGGCAGGGTGGGCTCAGTCACTTACTCTGTAGAATCTAGTGTTTCAGGATGATTCTCTGTTAAATTTGGTGTATGAAAAATAAGGGAAAGTAACTTATTTCTGTAGTTATTCCTGTTTTATTGGGACTTTTTGATATAACAAGTCATTGCAACTCTAATTTCTAGCATACACTCACAAAATTTGTCGTTAATAATAACTGTGTGAGGATAGGACAAAACATAATTGCGTGGAAATATCACCCTATTCACAATTAATGAGTTATTAACTCTACTATTTTTCTCCCTCCAAATAATGACACTATGACGAGAAAAAAGATGTATCCAGGCCCTAATGTGCTAAGAAAGTACCAAGAAATTTTAAGTAGCTTATCCCTAAAGTCAAAGTTCAACCCATTATCACCCTACTTTTTCACTGGACACATTTGCTTTAAGTTATAGACAAGATGCTGGGTCTCAGAGTGAAGAACCATTTAAGGGAAGAAGTCAAATAAATGAGGTTAAATTGGTCTCCTATTTATTCTAAACCACATTATTACAGAACAATAAATCTAGGGAAAATGTGGCATTGCTCTGTGCCCGTATGTCCAAACACGTGGAAATTCACAAAGACTTGGAAATTTGACTGAGTGCTTTCTAGGTACCAGGCACTATTTCCCAAACACTATCTTCTCCCAAAAGGTTTACGAAGTAAATTTCATCATGCTGAACCTGAATAATGAGGAAACAGGCACAGAATGGTTAATTGTCCAAGGCCTTGAACACTACCTTTCTACCCCTGAGCACAAACGGCTAACCACCATGCTATGTTACCTCCCCATGACGAAGATGATTAGAATTTAAGACATTATGAGAGAACAAAGTAAATTCTTTACAAGTTTTGGTATCTTAAGAAGGAAAATGCCAAATATTCTCACCAGGAGGAGGGAGCTAGGGAGAAGTGAAATAAAAGCCAGAATTACTTTTTCTAAAACAGCAAAATGGCTGGGCAGTTATTTGTTAGTTAAAGTCCTATTGAAGCTTTTATTTAATTGAACTTGTCCTGAGCACACAAAATTGCCTGCATAAATTCAAGCCAAAGAACCATCTGTTTCCTTCCTGTTTAATGACTTTGCCAGCGTGTGTTCTTCCAACATTTGTGCAGAATTCCTGAGAGCCTTGAAGAGACATGCTAAGGAATGCCATGGATTACATTTGGAACACCAGGTAATATTTCATGTTCTGATTACTGTGAAGAAAGCAAGAGGGTTTTTAATGGTGTTAGAAGAAAGGAAGATAAATATAAAAAATCAGCATAAGTTTTTGGAGTCTCATGTAAATTCAAGTTTATTTGACCTGACACGCTCTAAAATTCGGTGGAAACATAAAGTCTTGCAATCTTTGGTTTTAACTACCAGAAAAACATCACACAAAAGGACTTGGTATTTTCATAAAATTTTCCTTGGGAAATTCATAATACTCTGTCAGATAAGCTGGTTTCTGTGATTTAGTCTGTCTTTGACCTACTTCTTATGGCATTCATCAAACTCTCCTTATTCTCAGAAATGTGCATTAGAAATATGGCAGGACTTTCAAAGTTTATTATAAGGAAGGGTTCTCGGTTATTTGGATTAAACCTGATTATATATTCATGGAAATTTATACACAGATACATAAAAATAAATTATACTTGGAGTCATGTTTTACTTTACTATCTTTATATTTTGGTGTTTGTGTGTCTACACAGCACTATGAAGCAAACAAATGTAAGAAGAGTTTGGCTTGAGGTAAGAAAATAGAATCACGTAACAATGGAAGACAATCTGGGACTTATGCCTGTGCTTGAGGCCATCAGGAGTACGTTCAGCCCTCAGTTAGGGCCACCTGCCCTCTTGTTGGCTCTGATAGAAATTACATAAGCAAGCCCAACTTTTACAGTGTGTATGCATGGATACATTTGCCTTGGTGTTTATAAATATACTTCACATAAACCCAGCCATTTATATATAAATGGGTGAGCAATCATTTCTACTGTATCCCCTATGATATAATCAACTTCCATGGCTGTGAGTAAATGCATTTATACACAATGTAGGCAATGTGTTAAGTTTAACATTGTCTACATGCTATTTAATATTTTAGAATATAAAGATGGTGCCACAGTGTCAGAAAAAATGGATTGAAAGAATTCAGTCTGCATGGAATCAGGCGTAAAATGCATATTATAGAGCTATCTGTCATGAGGATGCTTTTCCTGGCTTGAGAAAAGCTACCCTCCAAAGAAAGTGACGGCCAGGGTTGAATCAGACTTTGTCCTCTCACACTTGGAGAGGTAAGGGTTAAGAGTGTGGGTGCTGGAGCTGGACTACTGGGTTCCAATCCAGCCTCTGCGTCTTTTAGGGCAAGCTACGAATGTCTCTGTGCATCAATTCCTTCTTGCAGAAAATGGGTTAATAATAGTCACCTACAGCCTTCTGGCTTACTGCTTCTCATTAAATAAATATTTTAGCACTTCACTCATTGTATTCTCTCCTGTATTAATTTTGATGTTTTCAATATCCATGTAGATAAATCCCTGTAGCATCCCAGTCTCTTATTTTCTTGTCCTTCCTATTTCAATTAAGCACTTGCATGTTTGGAAATATAAATACATGTTATGCTTTGTTTGTAAAAATAGAATACACTAAGCCACTAGAAGTGTACGAAAAGACTCATTCAGCAAGATACTGTTAGACACAAGAATGATACAATAATGATAGAAAAGAATGTATTATACAGTTTTTATATTTCTGCAACCACAAGAGAGGAAAGAATTGAGGCGCAGTTTGGGAAGATTTACACGTAGGAAAATCCTGAAATAATCAGGAAATCGTTGGTATGGCAGATGAACAGGAATGTATTGAACTTGAAGATTACTCAAGATCATCTTGGGCACTGCTCATGCTGGTTATTCCTCTTGCTACATGATCTCAGTAGAGAGATCAGTGCAAAAAACCCAAATATCTGTGCATTACATTGGCTCTGTTTTTCTCTCTATTGCATGCTGCTGTTGCCTGGAAAGATGCTCTAGGGAGTAGGGTAGGAGACTCAACCATCAAAATAGATTTCTTTTTGTATTGTTGACTAAGCAGAGAAAAATCCATTTGAGATGTATGGAAAAATATTGCCACAAAAGGAAATGAAAGTATTTGCCAAGAACACAGGAGAAATGCAGATTTCTGAAACAGATTTTTTGAAAACCCAAAATTACAATTTAGCTTCTTCATGTTCTCAATAAGAGAAATTATATATGATAAAAGTACAGGTCATTACAGAGACAGTAAAAGCAAACTTGAGAATAGCTGGAATGGAAAATGTTAGCAAAGCTTAAAAAAAGCAAAAAACCAAATGAGATGCTTTAAAGAACAGATTTTATATAACAGAAATTGAATTAGTGATTTAAAGAACACATTTGTGGACCAATCACAGAGATGAGAGAAGGGTAAGTAGATGAAAGTTATAAGATAAGATACAAGATAGTTGATACATGATCTATCCTTATACAATATACAGTCATGTACCACATAATGATGTTTTGTTAACAATGGACCACCAATATGGTGTTGGTTCCATAAGATTAGTACCATATAGCCCAGGTCTGTAGTAGGCTATAGCGTTTAGGTTTGTGTAATTACTGTAAGGGAGAAAGAAATTTTACTCTACCATTCTAGGTTATTCTGGCTGGTCTAAGAATTAAGTTGACATGAGACAGATTAACAGGAGAAAAACAAACAAAAGTTTAATAACATGTATACATGGAAGAAACCAGAAAAACAGAGTAACTTGCCAAAAAGGCTGAAGCCCTTGCCTTAAATACCATCCTCAGCTAAAGACAAAAGAAGATGTTGGAGTGGGAGAATCAAGGACTTCAGAGGAAAGGAAGGCAATTCACAGATAGGTGAAAAGGAGCAAATGTTTGGAAAACAAGTGTTTGGCCACACAGAAACAGAAGAAAACAGAGGGTAGCCCAACAAACAGGCTTTTCTTGCTTCTTCCCTGTCTACCACCAAGCTCATGTTATGCCAAGCTGATAGCTCACTGTCTGAGACAGGCTTTTTTATATGAATTCTTTTAGGCAGTTAAGGGGGCAGTAACAAGAAAAGCTTTCTGAGTCTTTTATTTCTTAAAAGTAATCAGCCTAGGGGCTGGCCCAGTGGCACAGTGGTTAAGTTCTCATGCTCTACTTTGGCAGCCTGGGGTTCATGGGTTCAGATCCTGGGTGCAGACATATGCACCACTCATCAAGCCATGCTGTGACAGTGTCCCACATACAAAATAGAGGGAGACTGGTGCAGATGTTAGCTCAGGGCCGATCTTCCTCACCAAGAAAAAAAAAAAAAATCAGCCTAATAGCCAAGACATGGAAGCAACTCAAGTGCCCATTAACTGATGATTGGATAAAGAAGATGTGGTATATACATACAAGGGAATACTATTCAGCCATAAAAAAGACAAAATCATCCCATTTGCAACAACATGGGTGGACCTTGAGGGTATTATGTAAGCGAAACAACCCAGACAAAGACAAACACCATATGATCTCACTCACATGTGGAAGATAAACAAACACATGGACAAAGAGAACAGATTAGCCCTTAAAGAAGGGGAAGGGGGTTGGGGGTGGCAAAAGGAGTAAAGGGGCACATATATATGGTGATGGATAAAAACTACACTATTGGTGGTGAGCACAATGCAGTCTATACAGAAACTGATAAATAATAATGTGCACCTGAAATTTCACAGTTATAAGCCATTATGACCACAATAAAATAATAAAATAAGTAAATAAATAAAAATCAAAGAAAAATAATTAGTCTAATATCATCCTCACGTTAAAAGTCACATTTCGCGGTGACAAATTTTGTTCCCACTTAGTACACTCTGTGATGTTTGCACAATGATGAAATCTCCTAACGACGCATTTCTCAGAATGGACCCCCATCATTAAGTAACGCTTGACTGTATAGGGAAAAAAAAGAACAACTGAAGGAAAAGATGCGATCAAATATAGAGAGGAATAAAAGATTGTATGGTGAGAAAAACATTATTATCTGATTTTGTAGAAGACAACTTACCAAGATTGAAGATCAAAGAAAGAAAAGATTCACACCTGGTCATAATCGGGTGACCACTCTCCTGGCATTCACATTTTTAAAAATCAAATTACGGTTATTTACAAAATAGCGCAAACAAAGTGACAGCATGTTTCTTCATAGTTATTTAACAAACCGGAAAAATAATGACATGATATCTATACACGCTGAGTGGAAACATTTTTGAACCAATACTTTCATGCCCATCACAGGTATCTAACTCATTAAACTTAGCTTCTATTTGCAGTTCCTGAAAATATCATTTGAAGTCTGAGTCACTGAGAAATAAATCAAAATTACTAAAATAATAGTAGAAAACAGACCTGGAAATCACATAAAAATCAAAGTTTTACTTGCCAGTATGATGGAAAAATTGAATGCTAAAGAGTAACACTCTTTAAAAGAATCATTCATGTTGTTATCAAAGTGATACAGTTTACAATTCTAGACAAAACCAATAAATGCCATTTTAGGTGAAGGTTTAAGAAATAGAAGTGGAACAAGAATGTGTTTATTTTTACTCTCCTCCCTGTAATTCACTTGGCTTCTTGAATCTGTGGATTTCTTTCAAAATTCTGGAAAGTTCTCACTTTTGCTTTCAAATATTTCCACTTAACCATTTGTCTTTTTTTCCCCTTCCTTCTGAAATTCTGGTTTGATATTTTTTTGATGTTCTCACTCCTTCCTCCACATCTCTAACCTTTTTTTTAAGAGTGATCAAAATATTTATTCAGCCTTCTCTATTTTAAATGAGTCTTTTAGCCTAATCTCTCTTTTATATTTTCCATCTCTTTATCTGTTCTGTATTGTAGATCATTTATTCAGATCCATTCTCCAATACATTAACTTTCTCTGTTTAATTTGTTTTGTTTTGATTCCTGTTATTGTTGAACATTGTTCCATTCAAGCAAACAAAACCCAGCACTTTGTAAAAATAAGCTTTTACTTTTGTTTATTTAATCATCTTTAAAATGAACTGTGTCATTCACGCTACTAGAAATACCTCCTCACTCCCACTCCCTCCCTTGCTAAAATATTGAAATAGTTGGAATATGATTTTATTTGTTTTTGTAATTTTTGGTTTTTACTTTACAAGGATACTCTCCATCCCTGTACACAATAAAGTCAGAATAGGACAAAAGAACATTTCAAAACTTTGGGTTTCTGAGATCACTTAAAAATTACTGACCTTCTAATAATAGGTAAAATAAAATTTAAAAATATATGGAGTTTTCCATTTAAAATATTGTTAAGGAGAAAAACACAGAAACTCAGTATTATGGGTTGATTGTGTCCCCCTAAAAATATATGTGGAAGTCCCAACCCCCAGTATCTCAGAAGGTGACCTTATTGGGAAATAGGGTATGTACATAGGTCATCAAGTTAAAATGAGGTCATTAGGGTAGGACCTAATCCAGTATGACTGGTATCCTTACAAAAAGAGAAATTTCAAACAGTGACAGACACGTGGAGAGGGAAGATGACGTGAAGACATGCAGGCAAAGAAGATAGTCATGTTACTGGAGTGACACATCTGCAAGCCAACGATTGCCATCCAACAGAAAGCAGAAGAAGCGAGGGAAGAATCCTCTGCTGGAGCCCTCAGAGAGAGCATGGCCCTGTCAATACCTTGATTCCAGACATCTGGCCTCCAGAACTGTGAGACACTAAATTCCCACTGTTTTAAGCCACCTGGCTTTTGGTACATTGTGACAGCAGTCGTAATTAGAGGACGAATACACTTAGAAATTTAGATTCTTTCCCTCTCCACCACTGGAAATTCTCTGCATGGTGTTTTGACTATGGACAATTTTGTGTGTCATACCATCTTCAGGAGTGGTGTTACCTTGATGGGCAGAATTTTCTATTCAAAATGACCATGTTTAGAATATGAGAAAGGAACCCAAGAGAGATAGTATTTACTTTTACTTCTTTACGTAATTCACTTTTTCCTTCTGGCAGTGTGCTCATCTTCACTCGTTTTGTTTTTCTTTTCTAGGTCATTATCCACGTCATCTTCACGTGCGCATGTCTCCTCTCTTCCTTCTCTTCATTGTCAGCTTCCCGCCTTCTCCTTTCTTCCCTGGAGTTCCTATCAGCCTGGGTGGTAGAGGAGGTGTGTGTGGTGTGACTGAAGCAGAGAGAGAGAGAGTGAGGGACAACAGGACAGGCAGTGGGGCCTGATTCTCCCTTCAGTGTATCCAACCCGCCACTAAATCCATCACTTTAGTCTTTAATTTTACTTATTCTATTTTAAGTTTCTACGAAAAGTTCTATGTTAATATTTTTCACATCTGCCAGTTAATTCTTTATAGTTGCTTTGTCCATGTGTTTTCAAGGTTCGTTTTAGTTCATTAAGTACAGAGAACATAGCTATTTTATACTCTACCTCTGATAAATCAAACATCTTGTTATTTAATTTTCTCTCTATTTAATCACAAGGCTTTGCTTATGGAGTCTCTTTTCTTTGTGTTTAGTAATTTTTGTGTCTGGGTTGCGTGTTTTCCTTGATGTTTTGTTTGTGGGAGTATTTGGGGACCAGGAAGGAGAATGCAATTTTCAGGGAGGGTCTTCATTTGCATCTGTCAGGCAACTGGGTGACAGGGAAGGCCAGGACCACTCCAGATAGTGTTCTAGGCTTCATTCAGCATGGCCCTGGACTGCAAACCCACAGGAAGGCGCCTTGTTGTTATATATTCTTAGAAGCAAGTTTTCACCTCTGCGTAGTGCAGACAGGTCATTTCTCTGCACTCCTGGGCGTGAGGGGGGGTTTGTGATGAACGGTAATTTATGTTTATATTTACTCTGAGGACGTAGCCCTTCAGGGTCCCAATTAATGGGAGAAAAATCTCCTATTAGATCCCTCACCTGGTGGGCCCTGGGTTAATCTGAACCCAGCACACTGTGAATCTGAAAAACCTTTACCACAAGTTTCTCGAGTGGGCAAATGCTTTCAGGGGAAAATCAGTTCCTGAGCTCAGGCTACCTCTCTGGGGTCCCACGTTCACCTAGTTTGTTGAATTGACCAATCCCACTTTCCATTCAGGATGAGGACTGATTGGAGCACCCAGCCCACCACGTTATTTGTATCAGAAACACTGTCTTCTTTTGGACAACCGAGTACTTTCGCGGGTGCAGTATTTTCTCTGGAAGAAAGAGGTCCAGTGGGTCAGTGTTACCAGGTAAAATGAGTACCATCAAATCAGATGATCAGAACAGAGTTTAACTGTCATTCATCTGTAAACAGACACTTAGATTGTTTCCATATCTTGGTATTGTAAATAAAGCTTCAATGAACATGAGAGTGCAGATATCTACTCAAGATACTATTTTTACTCTTTTTAGCAACTTGAACGAGATAAGGATGTAGCGCCTCAAGGAGAGCTCCCATACAGCATGAGCAACAAGTAATATTAATTGAACCAGGTTGGAGGTGAGGTGTAAATCCCTTTACATAGCTTCCTCAAACACTTCCCCACCCCGCATGGTAGCCAGTTGTATCCTTCCTCTCTATCCTCTCAGATCCTCCTCCTGCTGTACATTCTTAAAGGGATATCTGAAATTCCAGCCCTCTCAATGTTTTCTCTTCTGGGCTCTCTGATTGTGTAAGGTTATGTTTATTCCTGCTCAAGCGCAAAGTAAAGAACCACATGCCTTCTCCAGTCCCTCCAGTCCTGTGGTAGAATGTTCCAAAGAATGAAATGTTCAGTGTTCTAACCCAGTGTTTCTTCAAGGAACCTGACCGACATTTGGATGCAATGATTCTTTGCATCCATGGCACCACTAGATGCCAACCGTGTTCTGGGGCCATTGTTACAATTAAAAACTAAAAAACAGACATAAAGATTTCCAAGTGCCCTTTGGGCCAATACCATCCCCAGTTGAGAATGGCTGTGGTAAAAGGTATCAAAATCAGTTTAATTAGGGAGTGTCATTTCCTAATTCAAGGAGTGGTTATTATGTGTGTTTGTATACCAGTCTGGTGATCTGAAGAGTGGGTAAGTCATTTGGGGGAGAAAAGAGGAACTATGAAGAAGCAATTTATGCTTGTATGACATGCGGTCAAAGTTATTGTGTTCCTACTGTAGGAAACACACAGATAAGATACAAAGCCTTCTCATATCCCTTCCGCATCTCAAGCTTGTAAGGGGTAAGAGCTCTACGTAGACGTGGAGGAACGGGGCGGGAGGCTAGAGACAGGACATACAAGAGAAGGTAGAACACCTAACGTGAGGTTCAGGAAGTGGTTATAGCAAGTAGAAGAGTTTTGGAGATTCGAGAGGTGAGTGTGGAAGAGTGTCAGGAACACCTGCTGTCCCTGGGAAGATGGTGAGCTGGGCAGCAAAAGAAGAGAAGATTTAAATATTTCCCAGCAGCAAGCATGTACCCCTCCCTCCTCCACTGCCTTTTATAGAGAAATTAAATAAAAGATTGAAATGCTTTTAATTTCCTTTTGAGTGATGTGTGTGATTTGATGTATGTATTTAGAGGTGACGGGAAAAAAACTGCACCAAGACTCAGCTGCAAGGATATTTGTTAAGCAAGCCATTGTTATTAAGAACACTAATGCTACTTTCATCAGCATTAATTATATTTTTGAAGACATGTCTTTGAAATTTAGGAAACCTCATATTAAGGCCATGACTTTTTTTTTACTGGATGTCCATTCAGACAAAGATGTAACAGGAAAAATTTCATTTGAGCATTTTCTATACAGACAATGTAATGTATCCTTTTGGCAGGATAATTATTATTATTATTGAAACCTATGAAAATGACTTTGAAGCTGACTTGACCGTTTCAGAAAAATGACTATTTGAATTTCCTGAAATAAAAGCAGGTGCTAGCACTTTAATTATATGCTTTATTTCTACATAATATACCATGAAGAAATATTTCACTTATCTGGTATAAAATTAAATATTTAAAATTATGATGTGGTATTTAGTAAGATATAAGTAGGCATTGTATTAACATAAAATATTCAGAAATATTGCTTGGCACATGCCTTGGTATTTTATGAATATTAAAATATTCATTTTATTTTGCATATTAAAGTTCTAGCTTTTGTCTCTCACTATATGCATTGTTGTGATTGATTTAGTAATATGCATAGAAATAGCACTAATAAGTCCCTTAGTATAATACAAGGTAGTTTTAGAACGATGATCAGAATATGTTGTATTGTGTGGCATTTAGAATGAGAATGGTTTAGCTGGATTATATTGAAAATTAACCTATTAGTTTACAAACTGGTTGATATTAAGAAGCCCTATCTGTATTTTGGTTACATTATTGAAATTAGTTCAAAATGTATACACTCCAAGGCTGAGCTTCATCATCCTTTACCCAAATACACTGAAGGGGGCCTGTGATAACACATGCACCACTTCTCAAACATTGAGCCTTTAGATATTATGCTCAGTAGTAAGGTGGTTCATGTTTGCTTATAAATATAAATATAGCAACAAATATATTGAGCTCTAAGGAAGAAAGTGTTCGTCTTTTAATTTGTCTAACACTTCTGGGCTCTGTCTAGGAGAAAATCAACAGCTCTTTGGAGGGCAACGGCCTCCCTGGTCAGGCTCACACCCTGTCAGAGCGGGTCTGTTAAATCACTGGACAGCACTGCTCAGGAGGAGGAAGTGGCAGCAGCATGCTGTGTTTTCACAACATTGAAATTCCATCTTTTCTCTACATTTTCATGACAGATTCTGGCAGGGGTGATACAGAACGAAGCACAGTATTTGCCTACAGCCAGTGAAAAGAGCTTAAGAGAAAAAACGGGAAACAACTTTAAAACAGTATCAATTCCAGAAAACAGAAAGAGGACTTTGGGGCCATGCACGTCCATTGTCTGCTCACGCGTGGGCAACCAGGGACAACCTGCAAAAGGAGACACAGTCAGGGAAGGAACAGTGGCAGGCGGGACCTCCTTAGACAGCAAGGAAGATGCGAAATGAACAAGCTGCCCACAGCGCTGTTTGTAGTCACCTATTCAGGCAATCAAGACTTAGGATAACCCTGTGCTTTGGCAGGTATACACTTACCGTCAGGGTAAAAGTGAATTCTAAAAGACTGCCTCTGGAAGAACGAAAATAAATTAGATAGTCTGGAAAGCACTTTCAAATCTGGTGAATATATTCTCCTTCAACTTACTTAGCTTTTCTCCTAACCTAAATAAATGACTCCCAAATTTCGACTTTATTGATACAACCCATCCTAAAAGGTACATGTCATATACCAAGACACTAATTAAAGACTACCCACAGTTGTATTTTGAGAAGTAAAATTAATGATACATTTTCTGGGGTCAAAATTGCACACTGAATTTAGGCTAAATGACATAGTTATGATGACTCTTAAGCTCCAGGACTTTTTGTGTAGTAAAATATATACAAATATTTTCCTAAGGTTTATTTCCGTAAAGTTTAAATCCAGTCTTAAAGATAATTGTAAAACAAACTCCTATTGAATGATTTGCTATTGACAAAGGCATGAAATTCATAGCATTTTACCCAGCTTCTATTTTACAGATGAAGAAATGGAGATTTATTGCTACAGAGGAGAAAAAAGGAGTGAAGGAGGAAGCTGAAGGACATCGTGGGGAGAAAATAATTAAAATCGGAATAAAAGGTAAAAAGGGAAATTGATCAGATTGGAATAGGTGATCTAAGAAGAGCTCTGGCACAAGATTTAGGAATAAAACGCCATCAAAAACCAGCTTCAGGACTTACCCAAAGTTCAGGGTAGCCTTCACATATTGATGTTGAAAAAAATTAGATTTCCAGAGCCTGGAAAGGGGATTGGAAATATATCAACAGGGAAGAAAAATGATTTAATGCAGTGTGAAAAGATAGGTAGTTTATCCTTTTAAGTGGAGTAATTTTTTTTTTTGCCAAAAGCATGATTTTACCACTTATCCCAGTTCTCATGAGGCAATCGTTGCCAAGGACACCACCTTCAGTACCAATCTGCTCCATTTGTGGTGGGTCTGATAGTTACCCACTCCGAGGGATCCTTTCCTCACTGGGCTGACGGTCCTGCACGGAAGAGCTGCTGAGATAAATACACTGTCAGAGCCGACTTTGACCTGACACCCTGTGTGCCCCAGCCCTCTCCATATCCAGGTCATATGGTGTTGCTTTAGACAACTTGCGCAAAATCTAGGGCAGAAAGTGTTCTAAATGTGGAGAATGGATTCATTGACTTGTTGGTTTTACTTCTACTCACTCACAGCACTAGAGACCTGTGTCTCTAGCTAAAGTCCCAGAGAATTAGAGACGGTCTTTTCTTAATGCTGTCGTGGGCTACGGAGTCTTTAGAATTGCATGAATCGCTTGTGGATTTCTCAGTCATTGTTTTTGTAATGAACTGTTACACGAGTCATGATTTAAAAATCAAGCCTCTAAAGATGCCTGAGGGAAATCAGTTGGTGGGTTTCAAGAATGCCAATACTATATGATCATAAACGCTGTAAAACCTAAGTTTCAGTTGACAAAGAATGGGGATTATTTGGTTAAAATGTTGTGCATTGTCAAGTGAGACATCTTAAACTAACACCGTTTTTTCTTCATTTCAATATTAGGAACAACTATGGGATTTTTCTTCCTTTATACACTTTCTTTATACACTTTTCTCTGTTATAAATGCTTCAAAATTAAATAACATTAAATAGGAAACTCTTAATTATTAAAATTAAAATAAAGCAATGGTGACAAATACTATAATAAAACAAATGCAATCTCAGGCCCTGAAATCTCATGTGGTTCTCAGAAACACGTTAGAAACCCAGATGAGTACTTTTTAATGATCATTGAAATGACAGTAAAAAGTAAATAAATTTTCATAAACCATTGATGTTGTTGAAGGAATGTAGTCAGGGAAACATTTACCTAAAGGTGTCGCAAACTTCTCATATCAGAGATTTCTTTTTCAATGTTTGTTTCAGGATAATACATACAACTGAAGAACATGATAGATGATGGAGTTAAATAATTTTTACTGGCTTTTATAATTCCAATAATCTAGGATATAGAGAATGGATACACTTTTGATGACTTATATACAAACAACAGAATTTTGAGGATTGCCTGCACAAAAAGTGAAGGCATTCTACCAGGCCAGGGAGGGGACAGGAGAGATGGTTCTGCATGCCCTGAGAGCCTGGAAGCAGCTGCCTGAGCCTCACAGACACGGAGAGGAAACGGGTCACCAGGAAGAAATGCCTGTGTGTATGTCCAGGGACCCTCCCACGGTGCCTCACCAGAAGTCTCTTGTGGCCCCAAAACACAGAGAGCTGGCCTGGCTGCCTGATCAGACCTTACCGCCAGCTCTTGGCTCAACTGAGAACTACATGGTCTCACTGTCCTATGTTGGCATGACATAAGACCTTTGGACTGTGCCCCAATCCTGTGGGGCAGGGACCAGGAACAATTGAAGCTGGAATCAGATATTAACTTGAATTATAGAAAACAAAGTCATGTAAGTCATAGACATGATGTTAATTAACATAATGCTATCTAAGTATTCTCCTTAGAATAGAAAGGAGTTTGGATGAATGGGCGGCCCACTGGGGTAACACAGACTCACTTCCGTGAATTAGTAAATTAGAATATACTCATTTATTTCTGGGAAAATAAACGTGCGTCATCTCATAATCCTCTTCCTCTGGATCCCCAAGTTCAGAGTCCTAGCTTTCACTATTCCTTAAGGTAAACGTATTGTCCAGATGGTATCCATTTCAGGTAACATTTCATTGTTGTTTCCTTTTTTAAAACCCAATATAATATCAGGATTATATTATTGTGAGAAATGTATTTTGTGTAAGAAAAAAAGTTGATTATCCATCTGCTGTCCACAGTCTGAGAAAAAGTCTATCTGCTGATCTTTATAACATCTACTAACATAACTGCCCAAGGAATAGGGAGTGTCATTGGAACCAGTTTGTTTTGAAAGAGATTACTGGAAAAAATTATGTCTTTTTAGTGTCAATAAGGAAAACTGAATATAACTGTGATATGTTTATGTTTAAAGGTTGTTTTAACTGATAAGCTTTCAGCTTAGGGGCCTTGACGTCTGTATTATTAAGGATAAAGTCAAGAAAACAGGAACCCCAACAGTTTTTTTTTATGAGAGATAATTTCATACAGGATATCAGATAAACAGGCTTTGAAGGCCTGGAAGACAAAGAGGAACTGGCAAGGTGCCACAGTCAGGGGCACCCTAACGGCTGGTGATAAGAGGCTGAAGTTTGGAGTTATCAGAGTCTGGAACATCGGTTGAGAAGCCCAGTGAACAGAGACCTGGATGTCTGAGCTGAGCAGGGGAATTGCCTAATTGGTGCTGGCACTTCATGAGCTTGAGCAAGGCTTTGCTGAGCTGGGACCCAGAATTCTAAGGAAAGGGTGCTGGCAGACAGCTGTTGGAACCTCAAAATCCCAGACAGGAGCTCAGAGAACTGGGACCCAGGAGAGGGAGGTACCTCTAGGCTGGTGCTAGCATTTCTGGAAGGCATGATGAAGCTGTTTCGGCAGTGAGGGAAATATCTGGGAATATTTGGAACCCACAAATGCTGCCAAAGGGAAGAGCCATGATTGGGAGAAAACTGGCAAGACAAATAAAACCTAGGAAGTAGCAGGTCCCTCTACCTCCTCCTGCCTTCCCTTCTTCCTCTAGCAGCCCCTGTCGACATAAGCTAACAGAAAAGTAGCTGGCAAAGCAGTGCAGTTTGCAGTTTATCTCAGGTGTCCTAGAGCAGAGAGTGAGAGATGGTTTGCAGAAGGATAAAGCATAGCTCCCTGCACAATCCACCATGTTGGATACTCAGCATCCATGCACAACCGTCCACATGCATTTGCAATTCCACACAGTAATGATAATTGTATTACTGTTGGTCTAATAAGCTGAAAGTTTCCTTTATACAAATGAAGACCTCTTGGCCTCTCTCAAAAACGTGGAGAGACAAAACAAAGCAGGAGTCTATGAAATCTGTATCCCTTGAACAATTACGTTAAAAGAAATCATGAGGTATTGATTGCTGCTATACAATGTGGGCAGAGAGGAATCTGTCTAGGATCCAGGGATTCTCTGGGGCATCTCTTAAGCCACTGAGTCATGTAGTAAAAGTTAATGGAAAACTACAGCAACCAAAGCAAGTCAGGGCCTCAGAGGTTCAGGCCCTTCAAGAATGAAGGTTCCAGTCAATCCATTAGTGAAAGAAACCCACTAGCTAAGGTTCCAGGAGAGGGTAAGGGGCACATGAGATGGGAAATGGAAGGACAGTAGAAGCACCCAGTTACAGAAACCAGGACAGTGGCAGCTACTCTGAATCATTTCTCTCTTGTTTGTTTGATACAAATGTGTTTATGTGTCTACCATGATCTTGATTGTTATCTCTTTATGTATATGTGTGGGTATATATGGGTGCTTATCATCCGTCTATGTATCTATTACTAACCTGTCATCTATATACTAATATTTTCTTCTCTTCTTCCCTCATATTAATTTGCATAAGGGTTGCAGGTGGTAGGTAACTTTACAATTTAGTCTTTAAATTATAGAATATTCAGTTGGGACCATGACTGAATTTAAGACATAATTAACATTACCCCACTGACAGATACACTGGATATTAATATAATGAACCAATTAATATATGTGTATTGAGAGATGAAACCCTAAATCCCCATGAATTCGACTATTAGTTAGGAATAAAAATGACAACACAGATGAATATTTATTGGTGTTAAAAGTTATTTGTGATATATTGTTGAGTGATTTTTTTTTTTTTAGTACACAAAACCTCATGTAAGATTTCCATTTCATTCCATGATGGTGGCAGATTTGCTTTTTCACTGTAAACTGGAAAAACTGGGCATGATGTGAAACAACCAACTTTTCAGACACTGGAAAACAGGCAGAAAGGAGAGAGAGGATGGGAGTCCCACAGTTGCCCTGATTTTTGTCTGGAGGAACATTCTGAACTCAGTGCAGGAGTGGAAAGCAAGCAGAGCACAGTGGGCTCCCTGGGCTGGTGAGGCAGGGATGACCCAGAAGGATAAGCAGCTGGAGTTATTGAGAGCGAGTACCAGACAGGAGGGGGACACAGGGAGAAAGAACACCAGAAATTTACATACGGTTTCTTTTAAGACTTTGAAAATTCAGCTGTTCCTGTATTGTTGAAACTCTATGAGGTTGGGAGAGCAACAATTACTGTCGTTCAGCTGTAGCTGGACAATTCCCAGAGCTCTGAAGAGGCAGACTGAAGAAACCTTGCTGATCACTGGGGTATTCAGCATTCCCACGTAAGGGCTGCTCTTGGCCCAGGCTTGTAAGCTCACAGCAAGGCTCACCTCCTTTCTTCTGAAGACATCGTGATGTCGGGGCATTTACCATCGCTTGACACTTACTCTGGGCATTAAAGTGGTTTAAGCCCCTCACATATATTAACCATCCTACCCTCAAAACAGCTCAATGAGTTAGCCACTATTATAATCTCATTTCCCCAACAGGGAAACGAAGGCACAAATAAGGAGTCACAAATGGAGCCAGAATTTGTAGGCTGATACCAACGTCCTCCCTCCCAGAATCTGTTTCTCCCCTGCCTGGAAGTAGCCAGACCAGGATATTAGCAATGATCATTTCATTGTGATGGGATGATGGCTATTTTAAAATTTTCTGTATTTTCCTTCTATGTACTTTTAAATGGTTTAAAAATGAAACATGCTCTGATTTTGCAACAAAAACATTTATTTTTAGCTAAGAATATAACAATAGTTGTCAAGAATGTATATAGGTGCAATCTTTTTAGACAGCAATTTAGCAGTACGAATCTGTTACATGTTATTTACATGTAAATAACAGAAATAAAATAAGTTTTAAATCTTATACCTTACTAATAGGGTAACAAAAATAAGACTGTTCCTATCTTAGGTAAAGTGGGGTACCAGTTTTTAAAAAATGCATGGTGTATATCAATTTAAAAACTGAGATGAGGATAGGATAATGAATAATTTTCATTATTTTAATTTTACTTTCCGAGCATTTAACAGATATTTTGTAAGGAAAATATATTTATATTAATATTAATTTTAACCAGGGAAAATGGTATCTTTTAAGTTCCCATTATTTAGCTAGTGAGCTCACTTGTAGAAATTTTTAGTAACAGATTTTTAGGACACTATTGTTTGTGATAACAAAACCTCATAAGTAATTGAGATTAATTAACTAAACAATAACATGTTATGCAATAGAATATTATGAAGAAATTAAATAATTTAAATATTTAATTAAATAGAATATTATGAAGAAATTAAATAATCATATTTTTGAAGGATGTTTAACTATTTGGAAAATAATTCAGCTCTTCCCTCATTTTATTTCAGACAAAACCAGTCACTGATTGCTTTCTCCAGAGCTAGAAACACTTGATTGGCAGAAATACCTATTACTTGAACACAAGATAAGACAGTAAAATTCCTAAGCGATAAAAGCACGTTTTATTTAGAATGATAGAAACTGAAATCTTGAAAATCTGAAAATGCCTTGTGTTTGAATTATCTGAGAAATGAAACAATCATGACTTTTGTGATTTTGATAGACTATCAGAAGTTTCTAAGATAATCCCAGGCCAACATTTTTAATAAATACGTGTGATTAGTCGAGTTCTCGTCTGCATTGTTAGCTAAGGTAGAGTGTGTAGCAATGTAACATTCTCGAGATTGCTGTCACACTGGTGCAAACTAGCAAATGCTTCACCAGCGAAAGTGTGCAAATAGGCTCTGTAGATAGTTTCTAAGTAGCACGAAACATCTACTCAATTCCAATGTTTTTTTTTTCTTTTAAATAATAAAAAAGTGAATTCTGTGGGAGTAAGAATCAACACTGTTGTATCCCCAGCACGCAGTAGGATCTCTGACGGCTGGTGGGCTCCCAGTGGTAGACAGTGAATAGAAATGAATGCGGCACCACTTTAAAGAAACACAATTTAGGCTGTGTCTACATGATGCCACTGTTTCTCAGGAAATTGATTTTTCCTGTTTTTATCAAAGCTCTTAGATTTAAGAAAAGACTACCTAAGTACGTTTCCCTGGAATTTTTGAATTTTGGTAAATTGAGCTTCCATATTCTATTTTTACATGTAAATAACAGAAATAAAATAAGTTTTAAATCTTATACCTTACTAATAGGGTAAATGAACATACAAACATATGACACCTATGGATAAGGTGTCTATAGTTTTTCAAACCAAGATTTAGATTATCTGATCTCACATTTGTATGTTCTTTATGGGGAAACAAAGTATTTGAAATAATGGTTACCTCTGAAAAGCAAGGTTTCTTCTGTCATACTTATAAGTGGTTTCTCTTTTGCATTTGCATTAATTTTTACCTCATGCAAATTTGATATTGTAGCAGAAAAGGTAAGAAAATCTTGTTAAGTAATGCTGTATGTAACATGCAGTATAGACACCCTCAGCAGGCTGAGACAATTCAGTACTCAGCAGCTGCAAAACGGGAATGTCAAAACAGAAAAACTCCAAAGAATTTCAGGGACTAAAAATTTTTTTTGTTTAGTTTAGTTTTTTTATTGTAGTAACATTGTATTATAACATTATATAGCTTTCAGATGTACATAGTAATATATTTCGAATTCTATGTAGATTACATCATGTTCACCACCCAAAAACTGATTATAGTCCATCACCTCTCATGTGAGCCTAATCACCCCTTTTGCCCTCTCCCCTACCCCCTTCCCCTATAGTAACCACCAATCCAATCTCCATTGCTATGTGCTTGTTTGTCCTTGTTTTTATCTTCTACTTATGAGTGAGACCATACGGTATTTGACTTTCCCTTGTGGTTTGGTGGCTTTCTTTAGTGATATGTTTGATTTATTTTGTCTTACATATTTGCTTACTTATTATAGGTTTCTGGTTTGTGATTACTATGAGGATCCTATATAATATTCTATGTATATAACAGTCTATATTGAGTTGATAGACTCTTCAGCTTGATCTCTTTCTAAAAGCTCTACTTTTTCATTCCCCTCCTCCCACATTTTATGTTTTTAAAATCATATCAAATCTCTTGTTTTGTGTGTGTCTGTCCATTATCCTCTTATCACTGAAATATGTAATTTTAGTACTTTTGTCTTTCAACCTTCATATTATCTTCAAAGATGGTTCATCTGCTACTCTTACTATATTTTTACCTTTACCAGTGATTTTATTGCCTGGTTTTGGGAGTTTTTTTTTTTTTGATAATTTGTTTATCCCTATTTGTGGTCACTGCTTTCCCACTTAAATAAGTCCCTTCAGCAATTCTTATAGAACTGGTTTCTTGGTGATAAACTCCTTTAATTTTTGCTTGTCTGGGAAGCTCTTTATGTCTCCTTCCATTCTGAATGACAACCTTGATGGATAGAGTATTCTTGGCTGTAGGTTTTTCCTTTCAGCACTTTAAACATGTCATGTCATTCTCTTCTTGCCTGCAGGGTTTGGGCTAAGAAGTCCGCTGATAGCCTTATGGGCTTTCCTTTGTATGTCACTTGTTGCCTTTCTCTTGCTGCTTTTAGGATTCTTTCTCTTTAATTTTGGACATTTTAATTATAATCTGTCTTGGTGTGGGCTTCTTTGGGCTTATCTTGTTTGGACCTGTCTGTGCTTCCTGTACGTGGATGTCTGTTTCCTTCCTTAGGCTAGGAAAATTTTCAGCTATTATTTCTTCGAATAAATATTCTGTCCCTTTGTCTCTCTCTTTTCCTTCTGGGACGCCTATAATACAAATGGTAGTGCACTTGATATTGTCCTAGAGTTCCCTTAGACTGTTCTCATTCTGTCTAATTCTTTTTCCTTTCTCCTGTTCAGCTTGGGTGATTTCCTCTAGTCTTTCATCTAGCTCACTGATCCATTCTTCTGCATCCTCTACTCTGCTGTTGAGTCCCTCTAAAGAATTTTTCATTTCCAGCATTGTATTCTTCATTTCTGATTGGTTCTTTTTTATATTTTCCGCTTCTTTGGCAATGAGCTCACTGTGTTCATCCAGTCTTCTGCCAATATCCGTGAGCATCCTTATGAGATTTTGTTTGAACTCTTTGTCAAGTAGATCGCTTATTTCTGTTTCATTTAGTCCTTTTTCTGGGGTTTTGTCCTGTTCCCTTGCTTGGAATCTATTCCTTTGTCTCCTCATTACGCCTCTTTCTCAGTGCTTGTATCTATGTGTTAGGTGAGTCGGCTATGTCTCCTGATCTTGGAGAAGTGGCCTTATGAGATGCCTTATGAGGCCCAGCAGTGTGCTTCCCTCTCGTCACCAGTCCAAATGATCCAGGAGTGACCCCTTTGTGGGCTACTTGCGTCCGTCTGCTGTGTCAGGGTTGCTCTTAATGCAGGTACCCAGGGAGTCTAGTCTTTCCCTCCCTGGCCAGCTGTTCGTAAATCAGGTTTGAGGAGCCTCAGCATCATTGGATACAAAGTCTATCAGCACACTCCTGTTGCCATTTTCCTGTTAATTGGGTAGGTACCCAGTGTAGCTGGTTCCTAGGCTCAGGGGCTTACAGTTGCTATAGGCCTCAGGCCTACAGGGCTGTTGTCAGTTCTCTTAGGAGTGCAGCTGAGTGAGGCTGGCCCTAGGCATGGGAGCACTCAATTGTTTCAGGCTTTGGAAGCTGGGGCTGATCCTTTTTATGGCTATTTGTGAAGCACAGGTCTTCTGCTGCTGATGAGCCTCACCCCCCCACAGGACCACACACACCATCAACACAGGTCTGGTCCATGCACACTTCCCAACCCCCTGGAGCATACCCCGACGCCCCACTGCCAAGGCCCCCACCTCTCCACCAATGCCCTCCACAGTTCACCTGGTCCTCACACAGGCCCTGCCCCAGAGAGGCAGACATACTCCTCTGCCTGTAGAGGAATCAAGGCACCCAGTCAATGCAGGCCAACAAGTAGCCGGAGGGCTTGCTTTTGGGCGGGACCAGCCCTAGGGGAGGCTGCCTTCCCTGGCTGAACTGGATTAAATCTGTGCGCTAGTGGGTGTGGAAGACCCCTGGGCTAACAGGCCAGGAGAAGAACCTCAATGGTGTCTGCTGGAGTCTGTGTCAGCACGCCTGGACCAGGGCACAACAACGCCCACCACCAATGTCTCAGTCTCCAGAGAGGTCTCTCCTCTCACGGAGACACACCCAGAGCCCACCAGGTGAGTCTCTTTTCACCAAAGGACTGTCAACCTTCTCTCCGGCGATTTTAGTTTGCTGAGATGGGTGAGTTTGTGCGTGGGCCCTTTAAGACCTGGGTCTTTTCGGCTTTCCTCCAATAGGTTTTCTGGCTGTATCCCTGCTGCAGTTGACAGCTAGTAAAGCCAGATAGTAAGACCCTCGTGTCAGTTGTGCTGAGTCTGAAGGATGCTTATAGCAGTATCAGCCCCCACATACCTTAGGGTAACTCTCACCTGGCCGGCTGCAAAACTTCGCTGCTCCTGAAGGTGGCTTTTTTTCTCTCCAGAAGGAATGTCTACCTCTTCTGCCTGACAAATAAAAATGGCAAGTAATAGGATATATTGGAATATATGAGGAAGCCATTTGGTGTAAACCTAATTCGGCCTGACCTTGTCTTTCCAAAAGGGCCTGACCGAGGCTATTGAGCATGTCTGCTTTAGAGATTCCCTATGACAAGAGCAAAGGCCCTTGAGATAAAGGTGCAACTTCCGTGCCCCTCCCAACATTGGCATCTCCTTAAGGATTAAGTATCTTTCCTTAGGCTAGAAGCTGATTGCTGTGCTCACCTGTGACCGCCCAGGTGGAGACAATAGACTTGCATCTTATCCCACCAAGATAGCAGACCCACTACCTGCTGTGTCCATCAAGTGCTGTGCCGACAGGGCAATCTTGTGACTATTGTGGGAGGGACATTTCAATCATATGTGAAACACCCTCTTTGAGGGTATACAACCACCCTTATACCCCCACTTCTTTGGAGCGCTCTGTTCCTTTGTGGAAAGACTCTCCCGGGTTATAATCCTCAGATTTAAGCTCAGAATAAACTCACCCAAATTTTCATTTATAGATTGGTTATGGACTATTTTCGTCAACATGCCTTAGTCAGGACTGTCCCTTGCTGTGGGGGTTCTTTTTTTCCAGTTTGCAGTTTTCTATCCAGGGTAATTTTTCCAAAAATAGTTGTAACCTGGTTGTGTTTGTGGGAGGAGATGAGTTCAGAGTCTGCCTACACCACCATGTTGACGAGATCTCCCACTGGGACTACACATTTTTAAGGAGGCAATCAGGTAAAGAAGGGATTCTGCTTAGGTGGTAGCAATGATGAGAAATCTGATCTCATGGACTCATCATTTGGTGATCTCTATTGGATAGATTTTGGATAGCCATTCTCTGTTGAGTGAGAGAAGGCAATGAATTCAGTTTGTCAATTTTTTGGGTTTTGTCTACTTGTGAGTTTTCTTAATCAATTAAGATTTTTGTGTCCACTGGGAAGGGGGATAACTCTTTTCGATCTGATGAAATTGTCTTTCTGTAGCTTTCTTTTCACTGCTAGCTGAGGTTGTTGAACTGAAGTTAAACTCTCTACATGTCTGTAGGTCTGCATGTCCGTATTTCAGAACTAGCTCTCATATGATTGTCAAGTATTTTCCTAATTTCAGAGAACATGAAAAAATCTGATGCAATATCTCTTGAATTAAAGATGTTTTCTTTGGTTGGTTTACACAATTTTTTTTTGAAGATTTTTATTTTTTTCATTTTTCTCTCCAAAGCCCCCCAGTACACAGTTGCACATTCTTAGTTGTGGGTCCTTCTAGCTTTGGCATGTGGGATACCACCCCAGCATGGTTTGATGAGCAGTGCCATGTCCATGCCCAGGATTTGAACCGATGAAACACTGGGCTGCCTGCAGCAGAGCACATGAACCTAACCACTCACCCACGGGGCCAGCCCCGGGTTACACAATTTTTAAGTGCATTTATAAATCTAACTGTCCCCAAATTCACAGAAAATAAAAAAACTGATACCTTACATGTGCTAGACTTTTAAGAAAAGCAAAATTCTGCTAGCTCAGAAATATTTGAAGAATACAAGGCAAATAATTAAGGTGAATCTTTAAGTAAATAAGACCAGCTTAATAATTTTTGTTTAAGGAAAACATCTTCTCTTTGATTTATTCCTAAGTATAATGCAGATATACATTTGATTTTAAACATAAGTTCTGGGTTTATTTTCTCATTAAAAAAACTAATAATCTGGGCTTCTTAAACTTTTCTTATTTGTTCACTGATCAAATAAATTAACATCACCACTACATAATATTTAAGATTACAAAAATACATTTTTCAGTTCAACTACATTGAATCATTACTTTGGCAGTTTTTGATATCAGTAGTAATTATGATGTGTAGTATGTCAGCTTGAACATAGTTTGAAAGATTCTTGGATAACTTATAAACTTGGCTTTATAATAAATTGAGTAGATTAACGAATAATCCTTGGATACTTAATTTCTGAGTAAGTTTGAGTACTAAAACATTGATTATTAAGCATTATTTGGTATTTGTATACTTTTGCTTTTTAAATTTTCATGTGCTATACAGTGGCTCTATCTTTGGGTCATAGACTAAACATGGTGTAAATGTAATATCCATGGGTGTAAAAAGTTGTGCAACGTGTCATAAACTTTGCTAATCTGTACAATGATAGTATATTACAGAGAGTTCTCAATGCTATAACTCCCAGTTTTATTTTGTGAAATATAAGTGAGTTGCTTTGGCTAAAAGTTATAATTAATACAGATGATTGAGACTACACTGGGAATTAGAGGGACACACATGCCGCTCTGTATGCAAGATATTAACATGAGGTTTTGTTGTTCAGGAAAGAAAAAGAGTACTTTTGTTATAAAGTGTGGTTTTCCCAGAATAAAAGAGGATAGTGACAGACAAAAACTGATGGACAGAGAAAGTTGTAGAAGATATGCAGAAAGAAAACTTTTTTCTTTAATTTATAATAACTGCAAATGATTCTGAAAAGATGAAATGAAATGTGTTAAAATTTTGCCAAAATTGGCTATTATTCATAAGAAATAAAATATTTCTCAAATTTTACAAGTATTTGGTAATGTAAAACCACATTTTAGCTTTCTCTCTGTTAAAACTATAAGCTGGGCTTAGAGTTATTAACAATGTGTAATAAAGATTATTAATTACCTTCTATGTAATCTTCCTAGGTAGCAGAGATTCCATATCTCACTAGAATAATTTATCCTTTAGTATTGATTTACCGTATCATTGATTATTAAAAAGAAAAAAATATATAACTCCCTCACTTTTGAATGGCTCGACGAGTGGTGCCAGGTCCACACCTGGGATGTGAATCTGCAAACGCCAGGCTGCTGAAGCAGAGTGTGTGAACTTAACCACTAGGCCACCAGGCCAGCCCCAAAGACTATTAGTTTTTCAAATTTCACCTTAGATAAAGAGAGATGCCAGAAATAGTTGGGTTCATTTGGATATGGATATGGATACTGAATTGTTCCCATATCATTTATTGCAAAGACATCAAAAGACAACAAGAACTGTTGATTAGGATGTGGAAAAATTCTAAAACTTGTGCATTGCTAGTGGGAATGTAAAATGGCACAGTCACTGTGGAAAACAGTATGAGAGTTCTCAAAAATATTAAACATAGAATCACCATATGATCCTGCAATTCCACTTTTGGCATATGCTTAAAAGAATTGAAAGGAAGTACCAGAACAGATATTTGCACACCCATGAAGGTGGATGAATCTTGAAGACACTAGACTAAATGAGATAAGCCTGACAAACAAGGCCAAATATTGCATGATTATACTTATACGAGGTACTTAGAATAGTCAAATTCACAGAGACGGAAAGGTAGAATGGTGGTTGCCAAGGGCTGGCTGGAGGAGGAAATGGAGAGTTATTATTTAATGGGTGCAGTTTCAGTTTTGGATAATGAAAAAGTTATAGAGCTAGATGGTGGTGATGGCTGCACAAGGTGAATAACGTCACTGAACGGTACACTTAAAAATGGTTAAAAGGTTAAAAAAAAAAACACCTCTTTTCTCTTTGTGCTTCATTTTAGATAGTTTCAATTGCTACCTATTATGTTCTCTAATTCATTTGTTTACTATGTCTAATTTGCCTTTAATATGATGTGATTTGTATCTCACACGTTGTAGTTTGCCGAACTACAATGCAGAACATTGTAGTTTGACTTAGTTCTCTTATTTTTTCTGTCTCTACTTAACTTTTATAACATAGGAAATACAGTTATGATAGCTGCTTTAATGTCTGTTAATTTTCACATCTGTCAATTGACAGACTTTCTTCCCATTTGGGCCCCATTTTCCTGCTTCTTTGCATCTCCAGTAATTTTTTACTGGTTCCCAGACAGTACGCATTTTACGTTATTCAGTGCTGAATAGTTTTATATCCCTGCAGGTACTATTGATCTGTGTTCCAGGACATAGTTAAGTTACTCGAAAAATCCTTTCAGGTATTGGTTTTAAGCTGTTAGGCAGGACCAGAGCAGTGACGAGTCTAGGACCAAATCTTGCCCAGTACGGAGGCAGGAACCTCTGCACACTCTGCCCATTGCCTCATGAATCCTGGGGATATGCAGTCTGGCTGGTGCCAACAGGCCCCATTCATGGCCCTGTGGAAGATCAGGACACTATGACCCCTACACTCTTTTGGTGGTTTTTCCCTTGACCACGTGTCTTTTCTCATACGCATTTGCTGGTCAGCTGGCTGCTGAAGGGGGACCCTCTACAGGTCTCAAGTGTTCTCTCTCACTGTTGAGCTCTTTCTTCTTTATCATCCTTTTCTCTGAACCCCAGACCCAGCCTGGAAGCTTCTCTCTTGGGGAATCACAGTACTCCTTTTGTTTGTGTCCTGTCTCTCAGGGTTAATGTCCTTTTTTGCCTGCTGTCCAATGTGTAGAAAATTGTTACTCTATCTTGACCTGAAGTGGGATTCTTGTTAAGTTCTTCCTTTAAGCTCTTGAAAAGCAGCAGAAGAACCAGCAGATCTCTAGCCACTGTTTTTCAAAGTTTATTTATTCATTCTCCTTCCCTCCCTTCCTTCTTTTCTTTCTTTAGTTACTATCACCCAATGTTCGACTTGCCAAATATTTCTAAACAATTTAAGATTCTGCAAATATCACAAAATAATTGAACATAACTCCCTGGAAAATACAAATGCTGTGAAGCTAACAGTAACAGGAAATTGCAATGTCAAGTTTTCTGCTTGCCACATCAATATACCTTTTTTTTTTTTGAGGAAGATTAGACCTGAGCTAACATCTGCCACCAATCCTCCTCTTTTTGCTGAGGAAGACTGGTCCTGACCTAACATCCATGCCCATCTTCCTGTACTTTATATGTGGGATGCCTACCACAGCATGGCTTGCCAAGCGGTGCCATGTCCTCACCCGGGATCTGAACCTGTGAACCCCAGGCTGCCGAAGTGAAACGTGGGAACTTAACCACTGCACCACCGGGTCAGCCCCTCTATATAACTTTTCAAGTATGGTATATTTTAACATTTCCGGTTAATCTCTGAAAATCCTTTAGAATAATAACAAAGTTGAATTTATTACTTATTTTGTCAACATGGGAAAATAAATAATAATCAAACAACAATTTTCAGAAGTGAAAAGGAAACCAGCTACCTGGATTCATTTTCCATGGTAACACCCAAAGTTGTGGGCAACTATTTTATTTTCATGTTTCTCTAACGCACACAACTCTGAAAATACATTTTAAAATATTTAGGATCTTTTAGTTTATTAAATCAGGAAAAAAGTCCATCATCAACAGAAGTCAATTAGAGGCTCTAAAGTGAATGGCATTTTACCAAATTTATAATTCATCTGCTCCCCGGGATTTGATCTTGTTAAAGTGCAATGTATGAAACATGGCAGAACACTTTAGCACAGTTTATCTTTCCTGAAAAGATCAGTTATGTTTAATTCACAAATCTAAAACTCTAGTGATTTTAGGAGACGAGGAAAGTAAATGAATGTTTTCTGGAAGGACTCACAATAAAACTAGAAATACTTCAAGGGCAGAGTGCCTGGGGTCCCGGTTGGTAGCAGGCATCTGATGTTTCACATATTATTTGGGAGGCTCAGTTTTTACCTGAGGAATATTTCTTTCAACTGCCATTCATACTTCAAAGCCCCTATATTTTAATGCATGTGAAAAAAGTAGGTGTAGACTTATATAAATAAAATACGCAAGGGGATTTTCTTTTTTTTTTAATATATGAGAAATAAAATACAAATAGTTGCCTACTGAGTTTTAAAAGGGACCCCTGCTGAGCATGTCAGCAATCTGTAATTTGGATTTGAATATCAACTTAAATTTGTAGCAGCTCTTACATGTTAGGGGAGTTAAGCCTGGATTCAATTATGGAAAACTGTTAGTTTGGGTACTATCTAGTACACAACTTACAAGCTTTGAATTTGAAATAAATAATTCTCAATTAAATGTAATGTCACCTTTTCCTTGAAAAATAAAAGTTAAAAAATACTATTTAAAAATCCTTTCATTTTAGAATTGTTTTAGATTTACAGAAAGGTTGCAAAGATAGTAGCAAGAGCTCCCATGTACGCTCTCTCAGTTTCACCCATTATTAACATCTTTCGTTAGTATGATACATTTGTCACAATTAATAAATCAATATTGATGCATTATTATAATTATCAGTTACTAATTATTATTATTATTTTAATCAGGCATTAAGATAGTTATTTTTGAAACACATTTTACACAGTACATTAAATACTTACTTAACTCTTCTTTAGAATATGGGGTCATATTCTTGTTTAACAAACTGAACCTAGAAATGTTAGCCATCTTTCTGGTGTCATATTCTGAAGGCTGGCTTGCAGCAGGCAGCATGGTGAGGTTTATTACATCACATCAAATCTCCAGTGTCATGACTCTCCTTGGAATTTATCTCTACTCCTTGGTCCTTTTAGCATTCACTCAAATAAAGCATCAGTTTCTTTTCCTGGAGGAAAGTTTGAAACAGGAAAAAGCAAGAAAAAGTGTCCATCCATAACTTTGAGAGAATATTGCAAATTTTCCTCACCATCCCATCCCAACTCATTTAATGATTCCCTGGGCTGATGGAAGAGAGAGAATCAGAGGCCTATGGGAAGTGTGTAGTCTTGGTGAAGCTGGGAGGAAGGGAGCCTTGAAATGGGGGGACAGGGGAAACTAAAACGGACAGAAAGGTTTGTGGAATCCGAGAGTGGAGGGCATGCATATCCAATGTCCCAGGCGGGGCCCTGGGAGGCAGCAAGCACACAGAGGAATACCTTTGGGTGTGTCTGGAAAGATGTATCTAAAGCAGCCCTACAACATTCCTCCTCACTCCAGTGGTTCAAGGGAAACACAATAACTTTCATGGATCTAAAGTAGAACTGAGTAAGTTAAGGGTCATAGGGAGGTTGACAGAATTCCCTGGGGTTGCAGTGTGGCATGGAAAATCATCCCTCTCTCCTCAAAAACAGAAAGAGTCATAGGTCCTCTAGCGACCCTAGAGGCAAATCTCAAGTGATAAACGACCAAAGACTAAAAGAGGCCAGTGGATAGCTCAACAGAAGCCAACTGGGACATATGACATCGAGGACAAGAAACTGCTTCCATGTTTACCTGTACCTTGTACTTGCATTGGCTACCACCCACCACCAGCTTATATTCAATCCTTTGGGGGAATAAAACGTTAATTTCCACTGACAAAGATTTCATTTAGAAATTTAGTTGTAGAACTGTGGGCTGAGTTTTATTTTATTTTATATGCTTAAGACTTCACTGAGTATTTTATTTACAAATAGAAATTAAGGATTTTGTGTGTGTGCATCCTTGTGATTGTCTATATTCAGACACCATGTTCTTTTTTTTTTTTTTTTTTTAAAGATTTTATTTTTTTCTTTTTCTCCCCAAAGCCCCCCGGTACATAGTTGTGTATTCTTCGTTGTGGGTTCCTCTAGTTGTGGCATGTGGGACGCTGCCTCAGCGTGGTCTGACGAGCAGTGCCATGTCCGCGCCCAGGATTCGAACCGACGAAACACTGGGCCGCCTGCAGCAGAGCGCGCGAACTTAACCGCTCGGCCACGGGGCCAGCCCCCACCATGTTCTTTTTATTCTTCTTTTGTTTATCTTTTATCACTTTCAAAGGCGTGGAGTATTTAAAGAAGTGTTTAAATTTATCTTGGAACCATTTTTAGATGTAAAAATGTTCTGATTGCTAATGTGATTTCTCGCTCTGCTTAAACAACAGCTGTGCACTTAATGTCTCATATTTTCCTTTTGTATTTTACTAGTTTGAGCTACATCCTGAGAAAATGACAGTACTCTTATTGCTGTGTTATGTTATTGATGAAAACAACTGTAAATGAAGGTTTGAAATTAGGTTAATTTGGTATCAATTTTCCCATATGTATAAAGAATGAAATTGGCAATTAAATGACCCATGCTACAGCTCACAGAGAAGTGGCCAGACTTGTAAAAACAAGTGTATAGAGACAACTCTCTAGATCAATGAAACAGAGACTTTTTTCTATGAGTCCTCATGAGTGCTTTGTTCTGGAATTATATAAAGTGTGTAGACAACTTTTAATAACCCCATCGTTTTCTCTATTTCCTAAGGATATAGGTGATGCAGTGCCTGGAAAATTGCCTTTCACTCACAGGAGCTTAAAAGCAGCGGGTTATAATGTAGCTAACAATAACTGAGGAGTTACGATGTGCCAGATGCCATGATAAGCATTTTCATGTATCAAAATATTTAATATTTGCAATAAACTGTTGTTTTTAATATTCTTCTTTGTTAATTCTGTCCTAAACACACTCACAAGGGTTTTGGATCAGAGGGAGACTTCCTATGTCTCACCTCATAGCAAACCACATGTGACCTAGTCTTATTTCTGGGCCATTGTGATGAGAACCAGGGCAAATGTCTCACACAAACGAGGTGTATTGTAGGTAAGGAACAGAGTGGAACGAGTGTTCCTGCTTAGAATGTGGAAGGAGACCACTGTCTCCCTCTCTCCACTGTCTAATCCTCGGGGATGTAAATAAATCTCCCCAGAGAAGTAACAAGCCGGTGTTTCCAGTTTACGACATAAGGATGTCACCGTGGTCCTGGAATTTCAATGTGGGACTCAAGAGCTAGGTAAATCTCTGGAGTTCCAACGGTTTATAAGAATAGAAAATTACTTCTGAAGCTTGCTTTCAGCTCAGGCCCAAGTTTGAGTAAAATTTGCTTAGAAAGCCCTAACTGTGCAGAAACATAAAGATCTTTACTCACAAGGCCACACACACCCTGTGTTATTTTTAAGACGAGGCAATTTAACTTAGAGAAGTTAACCTGCGCTCAGTCATATTTTAAGTTCCCAATAAAGCCAGGATTTTGACCCCATGTAACTCTAAAGCCCAAACTCTTAAACATTACAGTGTCTTGTTTATCTACTGGTTGGATAAATGAACGAATGCACAAAATGGCCATTCCTAATTGCAACAAATCAACTTTCACTTGACTCTTTTTCAAACTTGTCCCATAATAACGTAGAAAAGTGCTTGTAGAAAAGTGCAATTTACAATCTAGTTTAATATCATTTATCAATTTATGAGAATAAATTCTGGACTAGAGAGAAAAAATGAGTGAGGGCATATAGGGATCATTAAATAGAGGAAAGAATCAAGTACAAAGTTCAGTAAATCTATATAGGTGCAATATAGGTGGAAAAGTGATATTTTCTGATCCCTCAATGGGATACAGAATCTAATAAATAAACTGACAAGCATTGTACATCAAACAGCATAGACGCCTGTAATTAATAAATGAATGAAAAATTAATACAAGAATGACATTTGTTTATAACATCTAGGCACACATGATCATCATAAAATGAGTAAATAAACTTTTATAGGAGAACTTTTGTTATATAAAATCAATTATTCATTTAAATGTAATATTTGGTTTTGTCATCTAACTTTACTCCTTTTTGCTTAAAATTTATCTTGAGTAAAAGATATTTAAAAATGAAATATTTAAGGTGTTTACATTTATTATGCAATTTCTAGGCATCAGTACATTTCTCTTAGAATAACTGACATTTAGAGTGAAGAGTTACCTTAACATCGGGCCATTGGTGATAGGCTGGGATAATTTTTACCTTTTTTTCACTTTGGTTGGTTTCTGTAGAGGTTAAAACACACTGTGGGAGGAGGGTAGGAGATGGAGAGACTCACCTCAGAGCCTCTCAGTGGTTCACATTGAACCACCATTCCCACATCTTGCCAGAACTACAATAATTTCTGGAGAGGAAAGAGAATTTGTGATTTCAGTGCAATCCTAAAACCATATCACCGTTTGCTCTTCAAATTTGGACATAATATGTGGGTTTTAATGCAACTAATATGAGGAAATACCTACTAAAAGAATAACAAATATTGATAGCATAATATTACTATTGTTATTATTATGGACAATTTAATTAATGCCAGGCACTTAGCAAGGTTCCCAAAAATATGTCTTCGGGAATATTTTGGTTAATCAAGGAGAGTAATTATACAGGTCAGAGAAGGGTAAGGGTTCCATGGGGAAGAAGGAATATCTGTAGGAGACAGTAATTTGGGGGGTGGTCCACTAAAATTAAAATCATAACACCTTGAAGATAGAGCAATATATCCAAGGAGATGATTTATCATCTAGATAGAGACAATACTGTAACTTCCCACCTGGTGTCCAAGGAGGGAAGGAAGGCAAAGGGGCCAATGAAGTTGAAATTATTCCTATTTTATAAATGAGAAATTAAAATCATTGAAGTTAAGTACCTTGTTCAGGATTAAGTAAATAGCAGAGCAAGGATTTAATATATTTACAATGTATATTTTTCCTATCACACCAAACTAACTCCAAGAAATAATTCTGCACTTATTATTTGGCTAATCAGTCCTATTTTAAGTCCTCATGGTTATGGAAACAATAACTCAATGTTACTAATAGATATCCTATTGCCATTCTCTCCTAAATGTAACTGTATGTAAGAATTTATAATTTATATTACATCTGACAAAACAGATGTATCAGTGAAAGTCTCAAGAATCAGGACTACTGAAACCATCAATACTGCACTAGAGAATTAGAGATGGCCCTAAAGATAAAAATCAGTAAATGGAGAAATGTGGTTAGAAAATGTTGATTGTTCACAAGGAAGAAAATGAAATATCTGGTTTCCAGAAGAATGGAGCATAATATATGGGAATTTACTGAAACTTCCTCCAAGATTCTTTAAATTGCAGTTAGAGAAGAACAAAGCTGTATATAGCATTCCGGGCTATTCATTCCTCAGGAAACTTTCCACCATTGCGTACAATCGCACGTGTTTAGATTAGTGCGCGAGGAAACAGCCTCAGCACCCCAAACTTTTATCGTAGGAAGGTTTAATGCATCCCCTTGACTGCAACTAAAGTGTTAGGAAACAATTGTATGAAATCAGAGAACTATACTAACATACTGTTTATTCTAACTAATGCAGGATTTTCTTTCCATTTTCTTTGCTAAATCCTTTGCCTGCTACCTGAATCTGTCACATGCCGACATAAAAACCATGGAACACTAAATCTATTAAGACCAAAAATACGCAAAGGGGCCATGAAGTCAGATGCCTGAGATGATTTCTTTGTTATTTATCGATAGAGCATTGAAGGGGAAAAAAGGAGGCTAGAGGAGAGAAGCAAATGAAGTATAATTCCAAGAATGGTATAAATTAACAACTTGACGTGCTTTATATAGCTTGCATCAGGGAAGGTTAATATCTTCATAATTTGCAATACACTTTTGATTGATAACATTGTTTTCGAAGGACAGAAAGTTGGATAAAAACGTATTTAACTGATACTAGAGATAGATCCAAGTTTTACAGGGCCTGAAGCCTGTATAATCCGGACAGACAAGTTTAAGAAAACATGCAGAGCCAGAAATAAAAACACAAGTATAGGGACTTAGAGGAAACCTGTGTAAGTGTGGGAGCTTGAAGCTTGAATACATTCACCTCGGACTGAGACACACATAAAATTTTTTGAGATTATGTTTTACCCTAAAAGGAACCTTTAAAAAAATTTTAATAGGGAATTTAGTAGTAAAGGTCCTAGAAGCAACTAGATTCTCTCGGTCAAGGGCAATTTACCTAATTTTGTCTGCAATCTATGTTGCTCTAGGATATCACTCAGGTTTAACGAACTGGAGTAATCACTGCTCTGACGTCATGAGTAAAATCTCCAATTTGTCACCTGTGGATGATGGCACCTATTGAATGATAATTTGACATTTCTGGTTTGACATGGAATGAAATGCCATGTATCAAAACAAAACTATGATGCTAAGGATATGTTACACATAATAATTTATTAATCATCTTCAGAATGGTTGACATAATATAATTTCAATAAATAAAAAATGTACCTAACTTGAAATGTTAGTGGCGTTTTAATTCATTTTTTACATTTTTATGCATTTTTCATTTTTACTTTTAATTCTAACTTCATTAATTTTTCATATTTTCTAAATTTTCTCCAAAAAGCAGGTAATTATTATTTTATAACATATTATTATTATTTATTTTATAAATAAAATATTCTTTAACATTTAAACCACAGTGAAATGTGAGATAAATGTTAATCCATTAACTAAAAATCAGTGAATAATAATTATTCTAGTGAAATGGTGTAAGTGGAAAGTCTGTTGAATCAACAGTGCATTGCACTTTCAAAGAAAATTTGTAATATTGTGTCTTCTGAACAAGTAAAATGTGTGGTA
This sequence comes from Equus quagga, assembly GCF_021613505.1. NCBI lineage: Eukaryota > Metazoa > Chordata > Mammalia > Perissodactyla > Equidae > Equus > Equus quagga. The sequence continues at coordinate 6,673,706 of NC_060272.1, forward strand.
AGATATGTTAAAGCATTCACAATTTTCTTGGTGTGAAAAAAACTTCCAATTTGCCCTATTTTTATTGCTTTTTCTATGCAATAAAAATACAACTTTTTGGGGCCAGCCCAGTGGTGTAGTGGTTAAGTTTGTGCACTCTGCTTTGGCAGCCTGGAGTTCGCAGGTTCAGATCCGGGGTGTGGACCTACACACCACTCATCAAGCCATGCTGTGGTAGCCTCCCACATACAAAATACAGGAAGACTGCTACACATGTTAGCTCAGAGGCAATCTTTCTCACACACACACACACATACACACATATATATATATAATATAATATTATATTATATATAACTTTTCCTTAACTGGCATACATACATAAATTTACTCTATGTTAGAAAAGAGAGATTAAATCAGAATCCATTCTGCTTTCATCTTATATAGTTTCAGTCAGCTGTCATGCTCCCACAGAAAAAGACTTCTAATCACTTTGTAAGTTTGAAATTACCCTTCTTTTTAACACAATATAACCTGAATTTAGCACTCAGCAATCTGGTACACACGAGTTTCTAGCTTACACAGTGGTTTAATTGTAGAACAGTAAAGCCATGTGTTGTTTTTGATATCCAATATATTCCAATGAGTAAATAATTGTCAAGAAGACATTATAGGGAGTTAATAAACATTAGATATCCATATCATAGTTTTATTGTTGCATCTAAAACTCTAACAGGTTATTAATAGATTTGGTAAAAGGCCACAGGTGCAAATAATGTTAAAGTGAATAAATGAAGTCCATTTTTCTAATAATAAAAAGAAAAAGAAGTCATCTGAAAAGTATGGCATCTATTAAATATTAAATATTAAAATATGGAAAAACTAAGTTTTAGAATATATATGGTTAGGGAAAAATAGGGAAGTACTATTCAAGATATTCTCTCTCTCACTCTACTTGTTAAATTTATTATGAAAGCATGAACGCTTATCAAAGTTTATTGAGAAAATTCTAAAAAGAAGACATATCTATGCATAAAATTTGTCAATATCACTCCAACTTCTTTCAAAAGATGAAATAGAATAGATGACCAAAAACTAAATGTAAATAAGTACAATTTAGACGATAAACTGTTAATTTCTATAATATGGAAAGTGCTCTCTCATAATTACAAGAAAAACAATAGATAGAAAATTAGATAAAGATCTAAATCTGCAAGGTCCACTATGATAACCAGTGGACATGTGCGCTCATTTAAATTTAAATTAATTAAAATTAAACAAATTAAAAAATTCAGTTTCTCAGTCACATTGCTACATTTCAAGAGACTACTTCTACTTTATCAGAAAATTCTTTTGAAGGGTGCTGCTTTAAATTGTCAGTATACAGAAGAGCAAATACAAATGCCAACTTGCAAACAAAAAGTCCCAAATTCACTAGCATAAGGGGACAGTGATTAATGTAGCAGAGTATCACTTTACACTCACCACCCAAGCAAAACTTCAAAAGAAGAATATTCTCTTCACCTGGGATTAATTTATTTTCACCATAACAATAGAACTATGACTCAGCATACTATTTTTAAAAGTGAAACAGTGTTTATTTAACAACATATTTTATAACATATATATGTATGTATATGTATAACATATATGTACGTATAAGCTACGCATAAATCCCTTGACGGTAGTATCATTCCTGACAATCTCTCCCATAGAAATAAAAGTCCAAGTACAAATGACATATGTATGAGAGTGTTTATGGAAGTCTTGCTTGTAATGGCCAAACACAAACAAAAATAAAACCTAAAAAGAAAGAATTGCTCATCAATTAAAAAACAGCTTTATATATTACGTTATACTCACATCTTGGAATACTCTGCAGACATTGAAAACAATAAGTTAAAACATTGCAAGTTGACTTGGAGTGATGCCCACAAAGAGCTATGAGTGAAAAATGAAAGATTTAGGAAAACGTGCATGATATGAACGCAATTTTTGCAAAGCAAAAATGACAAATACATACATTCATGCACATATATGCATATACATATATGACAACATATGCATATACACATATGATTATCTGAGTATGGAAAAATATGAAGAATATACATTAGACTTCACTTTGCTAATACGTTGTAGAGATCAGGAAGGAGAATCTGATGTGGGAAAAAGGACAGTAAAGCATAAGAGCACTTAAAAAGATATGATTAGATTATTCATGCAATCATGTACAATTATATATGCTTATATATATGTAAAGACATTAAAACAATTTAAAAGAAAATTCATGCTTTCTAAATCCAGGGAAAATTTGAATTATTCAGATTGAATTTTAATGTACATTTCTTTTCCAAAACACCCAGATAAGATTTTTCTTGCAGCATATTGCTTAATTGCTTTATTTAGGTGTCAGTTATGGTTTTTCTTGTTTACATAAAGATGTATCTAACACATCTCAGGAAAAGCATAATTTTATTTAAGTAACCATGATTAGAAGGATTAAAATACTAGTGTAATACTGTCCAATAGAAATACAAGGCAAGTTGTAAGTGAAAGCCAATGTGGAATTTAAAATTTTCTGATTGCCAAATTAAAAAAGTAAAAGGAAACAGGTGAAGTTAATTTTAGTAATATGGTTTTTTAAAATTTTTTTTAAAGATTTCATTTTTTTTCTTTTTCTTCCCAAAGCCCCCTGGCACATAGTTGCATATTCTTCGTTGTGGGTCCTTCTAGTTGTGGCATGTGGGACGTCGCCTCAGCGTGGCCCGATGAGCAGCGCCACGTCGGTGCCCAGGACTCAAACCAACAAAACACTGTGCCGCCTGCAGCCAAGCGCGCGAAGCTAACCACTCGGCCACGAGGCCAGCCCTAGTAATATGTTTTATTTAACTCCAGAAATCCAAAACATTATCCTGTCAACAGGTAGTTAATGTAAAAATTATTGAAACATTCCGTATTACTTTTTCACATTACGCCTTTGAAACTGCGTGTCTTTGACATTTTCAGCACTTCTCAGTTTGCTTGGCCACATTCTAGTGCTCACAGCTGACGTATTGGACAGAACAGTACGAGACAACCGGAAAACAGAGGGGACTGATTCAGAAAGGCTGCAATAGTAAGAAATTCGCTCATGAAACAGAGTCATTGAGAACTATCTGGTCTTTTTTCTGTTCATTGACAAAACACATATAAGTCCTATACAGCATCTCCAGAATAAAAATGGTGCCCAATGCTTCACAAATGTTTTCCTGTCTTCTCCCAGCTTTAATGAGATGTTACTGACATACAGCACTGAATAAAGTTAAGGTGTACAGGATAATGATTTGACTTACATATATTGTGAAATGACTACTGCAATAAGCTAACATCCATCATCGCATATAGTTTAAAAAAAAAAAAAGAAAATGTTTCTTTCCTTGTGATGAGAACTCTTGGGATCCACTCCCTCCACTTTCAAATATATCATAGAGCAGTGTTAACTACAGTCATCATGTAAAACTGTTTCTAAGGATCCATGAGGCCATTTTTCCTTGGTATCTGCGAAAGCTGCGCTTCTCTCAAACAAATGGTAATTTTAGAAGTTGGAGTGTCATGGAGAAATGTGTGTGTGTGTCAATGTGTGTGAGTGTGTGTGCACGTGTGTATGTGCTTCTTGTAGACTGTGAACTTTCTCCTTTAACTAAGCAATTCATTACATTCATCTGCAGAATTTCTCTTAAAGTGCAGAATCTTGTGCCCATTCAAACTCACAGAATGAGAATTCCCAGTGGGGAGGTGAGTCCCTATGGTCTGATTTAATAAAAATACTTACCTCCGGATTCTGAGGCAATAATCTAAAGACTGGTTTTTGATAAACCCTGTTTTAGAGGTTCTGCTTCCATTTTTGGCCTGCAGACATCTCAGCACCCAGATTATAAAGACATTTCTCCTGTGTTTCAGTTTATCCCACTGTCATTTCCCTTCACCTTGAACATGAACTTTCCTAACCTGATGCTGACCCACAGCAAATTTTCAATATAAGTTATTCAACAGAGAAAAAAAATGATAATATGCATTAATGTGTCTTTGTGAAATGTCTTTACCAAAGTTCGAATTTAGGCCTTCTCGCCTCAGGCAGTTCATTTGCCTGCAGAGAAAATTATTAAGGTTACAGAAGGAATACAAATAAAAGGTTTCTGCTGTGAAAAATAGAATTGTGCAGCAAAACAATTTGCTGTGCAAGTACATTTACTGTGTGGCTAAAGACTGCCATTTTTCTTTCCCTTTTCATTAGCTTTATTCTCAACAACTAAACCTAGTGCTCTATGCCCTTAGAATTCTCCCACAGTGTAGAAAGCATGAGTGTGCTTCTGCCTGTGATGTACAGAAGTAGGGGGTGTGACACGGATGGAATAAAAGAAAAGTTGAGGGGCCTTGGAAAGGAATCAGAGAGGAAGGAGGTGGAGGCACTTGGTTTCCTGATGCCCAGAGGGGAGGATATGTTCAATAATTGAGGGCAACACTGAGATCTCCCTCTTAGGATTCTGGACAGCAGCTTCTTCTGAGGCCACCACATACCAACCTAGGGAACAATGTTTACAAGGAACATGAGGCCCTGCAATGTGGGCAAGTAGCAGGAGACTTGGGGTATGTGTTTCCATACTGCCCCTAGTTCCATGTGATATGTACTGTGTCTGGCCAGGTGGACTAGAGAGGATGCTTAGAGAGAGAGCAAGGTGACCATAGGGAGGGACAGAGCCTGTGCTGCTTGGACAGGGAGAGAGTGGGAATCAGAGCCAGAACTCAGAGAACTGTACAGTGCCTGTGCAAGGTGAGACGTGGGCCATGGCAGCCAATGGGCAGCTCCTGGAGTGTCCTCAAAGCTGAGAGGAGCCAGGTGATGACCTGCAGCAAGCATAAATGTTGATCACCGCTGAGTGAGCAACAATGGGAGACAGGCGGGGAAGGGTGCAAGAACTGTGCTCAGTGACCAAAGCTTAACAACATAACACTGTCTTAAGGGAGACAATCAGAGGACTAAAGATGTTCATCCAACAGAGACTGAGAACTGCCTAAATGTCAGATTAGAATATACTTTAAACCAGATGTGACATATAATTATTTGCCTGCTCAGAAGAAAGGCCAGATTACTTAAATAAAAATTTAAATTAGTCTTTCTGCCTTTCCATTTTGTACCGAGAGTTAATTTTTGACTTCAACAAATAGTTAAAGGAATGAATAATTTAATGAAATCATCATCATCATATGGATATTTGAACTGTGATGAAGGAATCACAGGCACCGCAAAGCAAGAATTTTTAAGGCAAAATGCCCTTTTCTGCAAATTTAAATGAAACAAAAAAAACCCACTTAGTAAATACAAGGTATGAAATAAAATATAATTATGGGAAATCAAGTGTGACAGTTTCCACAGAATACTGTTACTAGTCAAAATATACCCAGGAAAAATAAAATACAGAACCACTCACTGGGCTTTATTAAGATACACTTCACTGTGTCTCTTAGCAGCTCAACCCAGGTCCAGAGAGACTCCTTACCTGCCTACTTAAAACAGGACTTCCTCTGCATAACATTCAAAATAGCGTTTGGTAATGTACTTCTCATTCTCCTCTTCTACTAAGTTTAAGGATACTTATTGCCCCAGGAGAAAAGATGATTTTAGTCTTTTTTCTAAGTTGTACAAATGGTATTTCCATTAAAAACGTATATCTAATTGATAATGACATCATTGTCTTGTAATTCTTTGAGTATGAAACCACAGATCTATTTTTCAGAGATTAATCTTGGATAATTACAATTCATTTTCTTTTGCTATATGTTTTATATTCAGGACTTTTCTAATTTGTATATAAAAGTTCATTTTCGTTCAGCGTTTTTAGCTGCTCAAAATGTTCTTTATCTTCATCAATAAACATTTACTAAGGACTCTGCCAGGTACCATGCTAGTCAACGAACAGCCTGAAAAGTGATTCACACTAAAATAAACTCAAAAAGAATTCAATTTCGCATATTCCAAAGCATGGACTTGTAGTATTTCAGAAAAATTATTTTATCTGTAACAAAATTTTATGGAAAATTTCAAATTTATTTCAAAAATAAGAAAGACTAGCACAAGAAAACCCTACGTACTCATCAACAATTATTTCACGGCCACTCTGCTTTCATTCTCACTCCACCACTTCTCCCACTCCCAGATAATTTTGAAGCAAATCCCAGACTTCATATTATTTCATCTAGTAAAGATTTTTGTTCTGGGAGGTGCATTAAAAGCAGAAGATTTAGCATCCACAATTATGATTATTAACCTTCATGACTGGAGGAGAAAGGCTTTAAAGGAATTTATTCTGGAACTATAGTGGGCTAAATTCCAGAAAACCCACATACTGCATCATTCCATTTATATAACATTCTTGCAATGATAAAATTACAGAAATTGAGAAAAGATTAGTGGTTGTCATGGCTTAATGATGGGTTGGGGGCAAGCAGGAATTGGATGTGGCTATAAAAGAGCAAAATGAAGAAGTAATCTGTTGATGGAAACGTTCTGTGTCATGACTGCATCAATGCCAAGACTTCGTTGTGACATTGTACTATAGTTTTACAAGATGTCACCATTAGGGAAAATTAAGTAAAGGATACGTAGGATCTTTCTGTATTATTTCTTACAAGTGAATGTGAATCTACAATGAGTTCAGATTTAAACAATCAAGAAAACAAAAAAAACCACTAACCACACTTGAGAAAAGAAATCTGCTGTACATGGAACTGTACAAAGTTTAATATCTTTGATTACTACAATCATTAAAGAAAAAAATAAACAAGCTAGTAGAAAAATGTGAAAAGATATAAATAACCATTTGGCCATCTCAAGAGTAAAATCACATGACCATTTTTTAAATATTTAATTTCAATAATACAAAATATGCAAAATAGATACATAATTTCATATCCACCAAATTAGTATATTAAAAGAAATGTTTTGAAACTTATTGTTTGTGGGCATATGGAATAAATGGAACTCTGTTTCTGAGATTGTATATTGGTTCTTCCACTTTGTAATTTATTTGGCATTTATGTGTGATTAAAGTTGTGCATATTCTATGACCCAGCAATTCCAATCATATGCATATTCACCTAAGAACTGCTACAGATATGTACAAGACAACATATACTACTAGAATGTTCTCAGCAGCATGGTTTATAGTAAAAAAATAAAAAGGAAACCACTTAAATGTTCATAGATGGAGAATGAATAAATTACATCTTCAGATAGAACAATATGGCAATGAAAATAGATACAGCATTTCCATCACTTAAAAACAGATCAAAGTGGACAATATAAACTTTAGGGATTAAATATTCAGTGAAATACAACAGAAAACAAAGAAATGACTAAAACGAAACTGAGTGTTGGTTACATCTGAGTGAAGGAAGTGTGATACAGCTTCAGAGAAGAATTCAGGAGGCTTCAGAATTACTGCTGATTTTTAATTTCTTAACTGAGTGGTAGGCACAAATATATTAAATATTATTTTTAACTGTGTGTATGTATGTGAGTATATACATTATACATGTATACATTATATACATGCCAAATACATACGGCATATATATGTATGACATTTTATAAATATATATATTTTAAAAGTATGGCATTTTAAAAAATAAATTAAAAAATTAAGATTATAAGCTTTGCATTATTACAAGTCTGAGTTTGAATTTCAACTCAGCCACATTCCAGATATGTGATCTTGAGCACTTGTTAACCATCATAACCACTTTTTCCAAATTTCTAAAATGGGAAAGATCCTTAATTTAAATGGAAATAGTCAAGCAAAACATTTTTTGTTTCTAATATTCCCATTTGCTTAAAAATCTTTTTAACATGAAAAAAGTGAGGCTCGGCAGTACACTGATAAAAGTCCTGCAGGTTGGGTTCACTTCCTCCCTGCATGGTAGATTCATGAACAGCACTGAACAGCTGAATCGGGGGTGGGCTCTGCTGTCAAATATTGGCTCTACTTCTAAAATAGCTCTCCCAAAGACTTTGTAATCAACTGTTGTCCCCTTTGCAGTAATTTAAGCTTTGTTGTTATTGGTCTTGTGAAGGGGATTCAATTTAGATGGAAATTTAGTCTTTGGAGCAGTTTGCCTTAGATTGGCAGCTAAATTAAGGTCTAAAGACCTTAGAAGTCTTTTTAAGTCTAAACTGAACTCCTTAATATTTCCACCACACGTCTCAGCAATCTGTTCTTTAAATGCTTGAAATAAAATTAAATAGTTAGATGCACAGCCTCTCCAAAGTGAAACTTTAAACATTAGATTCTGTTCACTTACAAAATCTACATAGAATATTGCTTCAAAGATTAGCATGTAAGTGGGACAAACACAAGTCTGTGTGATTCACTAGATATTAAATTGCTCTTCTTTCACAAGAAAATGGATTTATTCTTAATTTCTGTGATTTTCACTTTCTTCTTTTCCTCTTCTACAGTTCCTCATGTGGGACGTTTTATGATGTGGCCATAACTCTTGCATCTCTCAGTCCACACTAAGTGAATATGCAGCTAGAATTCCGCCCACTGGGGAGGTTTCAGGGACATTCCAGAGAGGGCCGTACCCATGCAGCAGTCCACTTCCCATTGGGTGCTCACGATTCACATTTTCACTCCTCAGTCAACTCTTCTTAGGGAATTCCCCATGAGGCACTGGCCTTCATTCAAGCCACCAGTTCATGCAAACTTATTTGGACCTTCCAGACCTACTTAAGCCTGATCTCTTAAACATCATTTTTACATCGTTATGGATTGCTGTTGAGCACAACCAGCCTTACCGTGTCGGGGTCTGAGAGCATCAGTTTATGATGGGCCAAGGTTATGTAACGTTTGATGACAGATGCATTGAATCTCTACCAGATCTCAGAAGTTAACTAGAAAGTTTCCTTAAAGGAGCATAAGGTGTATGTGCAATAGGAGATAACTTTTCCCCAAACATTTAGAGGTCTGCGCTGGTACCATCCCATTGAAGCTTGCGAGAGGCAAGTTCATTTGCCATAAACACTTCAATTATCTTTGGATATTCTGGGTTTTAAGGCTTAAATATCAGAGCTTTCACCAGCCTGGGCCTGATGCAGAGCCTTCTCTTGTTCTATGCCTCACAGAAAATAGCAGTGGAATGGGATATATGGCAAATAGGTCAGACGAGCCCCATAAATGTGCTATACGTTGACTACAAAGATAAAGACATACATATATAAAATGCCACATTTTAGTAACAGGAGGTGCAATGTGCAGCATCTTATCTACCACTGTGGAGGGGTAGATAAACATTCTCCATATCCTGGACACTTAGAAATTTCCATGAGCTGGTGGGCTTCTGAATTTTCATGGGGTTTATCCCACACAACTCTGGCATTCACCTTTGCTACTAAGGCATTTTAGTCTTTGCTACTCCCTGATCATTATGTTCAATTAACATGACATCACCAGTGAAGTGGAGCAGTGAGATGTCCCATCGAGAAAATTTATACAGACTAAATTACGGTTGTGTCAGTGGGTCCCTGCAAAGTAGGAGAAAGAAAAGAGTATTTTTCACATCAAAGTCAGGGTTAAAGGACTTATGTTCATTTGCTATGTTGATTAGAGAATGAGCAGTAAAATTAAGCAAAGGAGATCAGAATAAAAGAATGCATAAAGACAAAATGTAATGAGTTAGAAAAGAGAGACCAAGGAGAGTAATAAATAAACCCAAAAGCTTGGTTTTTGAAAATTAATACACAAAATACGTAACTTTTTATCTAAGAGAAGAAAAAATTAAAAAGCTCAGATTTTGAAAAAGAATGAAGTAAAAAAAGTAAGGATGGCAAGAAATAAAATAACTTAAAAGAATCATAAAGAAACAACTTTCTTAATATGTTACTAATATATGTTTTAATCTGGGTGGAATAAATGCTTTATTGGAAAAATAAAATTTTCTAAAATGACTCTAGAAATAATAGGAAACATAAGGAGCACAATTTTTATAAGGTAAGTAGGAGAAAATTTCAATGTTTTACTTAAATACAAAGCATCAGATTGCATGCGTAGTGGCCAAACAATGTTAAATAGTACATATTTAGCCTTTTCTTCATGTGTTCAGTGTTCCCAATTAAATTTGATACTGTTTCTTTTGTTTTCATTGTATTAAAAGTATACCAGTCTATTGCTATTTTATCATTATACATTTTTATCAAAACAGATTTTGAATCTTTTGTTTGTTTTTAAAAGATTTTATTTTTTTCCTTTTTCTCCCCAAAGCCCCCCAGTACATAGCTGTATACTCTTCGTTGTGGGTCCTTCTAGTTGTGGCATGCGGGACGCTGCCTCAGCGTGGTTTGATGAGCAGTGCCATGTCTGCGCCCAGGATTCGAACCAATGAAACACTGGGCTGCCTGTAGTAGAGCGCACAAACTTAACCACTCAGCCATGGGGCCAGCCCCCAGATTTTGAATCTTAAAATACTATTCCAGTATTAACGGAGATCTTTTACTTTTCACTTTAGATCTATGAACACGATAAATTATATTAACACATTTCTTAATTCTAAAAAAATCTTGCATTCTTGGATTCACCCCAATTTAGTCAAGTTCTATCATTCTTTTAAGGTGTTGTTGGATTCTATATATTAACATTTAGGATTTTTGTTTATTATTTATAAACGAATTAGTCTGAAAATACCTTTTTGGACAAATGTTTTTCATTTTTATTTTACTATTTTTTTTTTCAAATAAGTTAGCAGCTTTTGTTCCCTTATATAATCTGGAATAGTGCTGCCTACCTCTTTTAAGCCATGCTTCAGTAAAATCCTTGGTTGCATTAGGTACACTCTCATCTTATTCACGAAAAATGTTAATGTGATTTCTTTAAATCACATAGTCATAGAATTTGACCTCAATCTTTCAACAAAAATAGTACATTCAGGATTGGCTACAAAATTTGTAAGACCCAGTGCAAAATAAAAAAGTGGGGCCCCTTGGTTAAAAATTATTAGAAATTTTAAGATGACAACAGTAGAGCACTACACTAAGCACAGGGCCCTGTAGGATTGCCCACGTCACACACCCATGAAGCCGGCCCTGGCGACCCTACACATCTCTTTCCGAAAACCACAAGATTCAGAGCCAGAAGGGACCTGGAAATTGTGTCTTAATTTCACAGAAACCTGAAATAAGCAGGTTATCTTAAGTTATACTTTCAGAAAGTCTTGCTTTGTTACATTAGTGGGGGTGGGAGGTAAGGGTGGGGCATGGTGGACAGCAGTCCTAAGCCTTCTAGACCCAATTTCTGAGCTTTACTCCATGTCTAATTTTGGTTTTGCCAGGTATATCCTCGTTCTCAGTTTGCAAGAGATCGCTGATTGAATCACTTACATATTGGGGAAGATTGTTCAACAGCCACTCTGTTCTCGATGCTATGCTAACTTAGGAGATATTTATATTCTCTTCTCCACTGGCATCGTTTATACCATCGATCACTAAGTTGTTTTCACATCACACGGATCTCAGTTTTGGTACTAGCGATCTCTTTAAAAATGACGACCACATAGATTTCTGAAGAAACAGAGTAACAATACCAATTCTGCCCTCTGAATTTTTGTCGGGAACGTCAACAGTTAAAGCCAGCTCATGTAAAAAGGCAGGTGTGAGGGTTTTAAGGGCAAGCTTAATAACAGTTCTTAACTCATGATCTACAGAATGGAAGCCACTCCAAAAATAGCAAAATGAGGTTGTTAGTTTCAGCAAAGATGGCTGGTCCTGATAGGCCTTTTATAAAGAATATGGTGGTTTATTACAAGCAAGCAAGATTTTTGTTAACTAAGTTGTGCTTTCTGATTATTATGCAGAATTAAGGCATTGAACTGCAAGTCAAGATTTGTGTCAATGAAGAATATTTACTTTAAACCCCTCCATCTAACAATTCTAAGCCCTCTGAAGGAACTAAGCCCTCACTTTTACTTTAAGTGGTGTTAGGACATTTTGTCCTTGATGAGTTATTGTCATTTGGATTCTAAAATGATTTTAAATTACTAAACATATGAAACTGTCCATAAGAAATAACTAGCAATTACTCTTCCATTGAGAAAGATGAGAAATTATGGTATAAATCCCTTAAACCCTCCACCGAATTTCAAACCAAGCACTAACATTCTAAAGTACCACACAGGTCTTTTAATCTGCAAGAGAAGTTATCTATGATATTTTAAAGATTTGCATCAGTTTAGTTTTTAACTTTTTTTTTTTCGCTGACAAAGATAGGACCTGAGCTAATATGTGTTGGAATCTTCTTCTTTTTGCTTGAGGAAGTTTGTCCTGGAGCTAACATGTGGGCCAATCTTCCTCTGCTTTGTATGTGGGATGCTGCCACAGCATCACCTGACCAGTGGCATGCAGGCCTGCACCCAGGATCCAAACCGGCGAACCCCAGTATGCCAAACGGAGCACTTGAACTTAACCACTACACCACTTGGGCCGGCCCTTGAGTTAACTTTTAAAACTACATTGTCTAAACTTTTTTGCATATATAAGGATCACAAAATATTATCATAAAATTATCTTTCTTCATGGTTACAGAACTCAATTTGGACTAAATAATCGAGAGAAATATATATACTTTTCAAAATGGAGACAAGATTTTCAGCTTAGGTTTGTACGATATTAGTACAAGTACACACATTTCTTGTATCTATAGGTTACTGGACTGGTGAACCTAAGAAACTAACTAGAGCAACCTCCTCATTTTACAGTTAGGGAAACTGAGGCCCTAAAAATAAAGGGACTTCCTCAAGAGATGCAATGGTGCCTGGAGAAGCACTAAGACTTCTGACTTTAACTCAGTGCTGTCTATGACTTAGTCTGCCTTGATAAAATGCAAAGAAAAATAAATCAACCTAACATTTTTTGGTGTGTGTAAAGAAACTTGTTCAAATTCTTCCCTGATTGATCAGGAGTCACATTAATGAGATTTAACTCCCTGGTTGCTTTAACCATAATACAGATAGAGTCTCAAATATCAGACAGACTAGGTTATAGCTGAAAATTAAAAAAAAAAAAACATGAAAAGAAAAGTGCTCACAACATTCTAATAATGGTGTTGAATTCTGGAGACAGAAATAGGTATGTTTTTCTTTTCTGACTTTCTGAAGCATCTTGCTATCATTTTTTACAATTTCTTAGGGGCTGGGAAGGCAAAAGCACCTGGCAGAGCTTCTTGCCACAGGTGAGTTGCAGGGAAGAGGAACAGGGGTCCCTTTCTGCACTGGTGATGTGGAAATATGGGCTGTCATAGCTGAATGACGATTAGAGAGGAGGCAGCAAAACTCCAGATGGCCAGGTGATCCATCTCTATCTCCCCAAGTCTTCACGGAAGTTATTAAATTCATGAAAGCATGAGTGTGACAGAACTTTCAGCATGGTAAAATAGTAAAGGAACCCAGATCTGCATATCAATCAGCATAAAGCTGAATTAAAACAGCGCACACAGAGGCAGAAGTGGAGACGAAGACCGAGAAACTAGAAGAAATGTGAGGGGAGGATGCTGAAGTCACAAATGCCAGGAAATTGAGCATTTACCTATCACTCCAGAGCAGGCTGCCTCAAATTGAACCTGGGTTATAATTTGGGGTCAAGAGAGAGGAAAACTTGGAGGTATGTTGGAGGGGCTAGTGAGTGACTCTGAGGAGGCAGGACTGGTCCTTGGAATGCTATCCCCAAATCACAGGTAGGATGTGGAAACCATGAGGTTGGCATCACTGGTTCTGAGAAGACGTGCTGTTCAGGCACGGTTATCTCAGGCAAAGGGCCTCATACGGACTTACTAGAGAGAGGGAATCTACTAGGAAGGAAAGAGAGACGGGAGAAACGTAAGAAGGAATGTAAGGGTTCTTATCATGCTCATTTGCAAGTAAGGGAATGGGAATACTCAGAGGGTGAGCCACCTCCTCAAGGTCTCACTACTGGTGTGTGGTGAAGTAGAAGTGGAATCCAGAGCCCATGTGCTTCGGCATTAAGCTCTTCCGGATGGCAAGAAGGGAATGTGGAAGTCAGAGAGTGTCACAGCTTGGCTGACAGGCACGTGTACCTAGAGAGAGATGGGATGGGGGAACTATGGTCCAGGCCAATGCGACTCAACCCCCGAGAATGCAGAGACTGCAGTTTCCAGTGATTCCTGTAGCAAAACCACATTTTCTACACTGAGTATTTATTGCTCAAAAAAGAAAGAAATGAGAAATACAGCGTGTTTATTTTTTAAAAACATACATGTATGGCACATTAATTCATGTGGACATTAACTTGTGAATTTTCTCTTTGAGTTTTTTCCTCCCTTCTGCCACATATGCAGCCAGGACCTTTCGTTCCCTCTTGTCTCAGGTATATTAGAAAAGTAATATGTGCTTATAAGCACTGAGCAATCCAAAAATGAAATTAAGAATAAATTTCCATTCGCAACAGCATTAGAAAAAGAACATTTATGAATCATTTTAATTAAAAAAAGTGAAGACATAAACTAAAAAACATATAACTTTGCTGAGAGAAATTAAAGAAGATATAAACAAACAGAGATCTATTTCATGCTCGTGAGTTGAAAGACTCAATCTTGTTAAAAGAGCAATTCTCCTCAAATTGATCTGTAGTTTCAATTTAATAACTATCAAAAATTCCAGCAGGTTTTTTAAATTGTAGAAATTAACAAGCAAATTCAAAAATTTATATGAAGGGGCTGGCCTGGTGGTGTAGTGGTTAAGTTCACACACTCCACTTCAGCAGCCCAGGGTTCAACAGTTCAGATCCTGGGTGCAGACCTACACACTGCTCATCAAGTCACGCTGTGGTGGCGTCCCACATAGAACAAGAAGGACTTCCAACTAGGATATATGACTATGTACTGGGGCTTTGGGGAGAGAAAAAAAAAGAGGAAGATTGGCAAGAGATTTTAGCTCAGGGCCAATCTTCCTCACCCAAAAAAAGTATACCTTTAAAAGAAAAAGAGGGGCTGGTCCTGTGGCTGAGTGGTTAAGTTTGCACGCTCTGCTTCGGTGGCCCAGGGTTTCACTGGTTCAGATCCTGGGCACAGATATGGCACTGCTCATCAGGCCATGCTGAGGCGGTATCCCACATACCACAACCAGAGGCACTCACAAGTAGAACATATAACTATATACTGGGGGGCTTTGGGGAGAGGAAGGAGGAAAAAAAAGAAGATTAGCAACAGTTGTTAGATCAGGTGCTAATCTTTAATTAAAACAAAAAGAAGTTAACAAGCTTAAAAAAAAATTTATACGGAGGGGCCAGCCCAGGGGTGTAGTGGTTAAATTTGTGCACTCCACTTCAGTGGCCCAGGGTTCATGGGTTCAGACCCTAGGCGTGGACCTACACACTGCTCATCAAGCCATGCTGTGGTGGTGCTGCACACATAAAATAGAGGAAGATTGGCACAGATATTAGCTCAGGGACAATCTTCCTCAAGCAAAAAGAGGAAGATTGGAAACAGATGTTAGCTCAGGGCCAATATTCCTCATCAAAAAAAAAATCATCTTAAAAGTTTATATGGAGAGGCAAAACACATGAAATTGTCAAAACAATTTAGAAAAAGATAAAGTCGGAGAACATTCACTTACCGATTTCAAAAGTTAGTATAAACCCCCAGTTATCAAGATAGTAAAGATAGACATATGGACAAATTGAACAGAACTGAGAATCTAGAAATAAATATTTATATTTATAGTCAATTTATTTTTGATAGTGCCAAGAATATTCCTTGGGCAAAGGAGAGTCTGTTCAACAAATGGTGCTCGGATAACTTGATATCCATATGCAAAAAGATGAACTTAGAGCTGTACCTCACACCACCCACAAAATTGACTCAAAATGGATCACAGACCTAAATTAAATAAGTAAAACAATGAAACTCACAAAGGAAAATGTAGAGAAAATCATACAGACCTTGGGTTAGGCAAAGATTTCTTAGCTTTGACATTAAAAACACAGTCCATAGGAAAAAAATGATAAACTGAACCTCACCAAAATTCAAAATTCAAAAGTTTCATTTCGAGTCACCAATAATACACATCTATTAGAATGGCCAAAATTTAAAACACTGATAATATTAAATGCTAGAGAGGATGTGGAGCAGCAGAAATTCTCATACACTGCTGATCAGAATGCAAAATGGTACAGATGCTTTGGAAGACATTTTCGTTGTGTTTTACAAAACTAAACATACTCTTGCCATACAATCCAGCATTGGCATGCTCCTTGGCACTTACCCAAAGGATCTGAAAACTTACATCTATTCAAAAACCTGCACACAGATGTTTACAGCAGCTTTGTTCATAATCGTCAAAATCTGGAAGCAACCAAGATGTCCTTCAGTAGGTGAATGGACAAATAAACAAACAGTGGTACATCCAGACACTGGAATATTACTCAGCACTAAAAAGAAATGAGTTATCAAGCCATGAAAAGACATGGAAGAACCTTAAGTGAATAAATACTAAGTGAAAGAAGCCAATCTGAAAAGGCCACATATTGTATGATTCCAACTATATGCCATTCTGGAAAAGGAAAACTATGGAGGCAGTAAAAAGCTCAGTGGTTGCGAAGGGGTTAGAGAGAAGGGAGGGATGGATAGGTGGAGCACAGAGGACTTTTAGGACAGTGAAAACACTGTATGATAACTATGATGGTGGATGTATGTCATTATACATTTGTCCAAACCCGTAGAATGTAAAACACTAAGAGTGGTCTCTGCTGTAAACTATAGACTTTGGGTGACTATGATGTGTCAGTGTATGTGCAGCAATTGTCCCAAATGTACCACTGTGGTCAGGATGTCAATAATGGGGGAGGCTGTGCATATGTAGGGACAGGGAGTATATGGACTATCTCTGTACCTTCCCCTCGATTTTGCTGTGAACTTAAAACTGCTCTGAAAAAATAAAGACATTAAAGAAAATCACCATTAAAAAAATGAGAAGTCAAGCAACAAATTGGGAGAAAATATTTGTAAAACATTTATCTGATAAAGGACTGATAGCCAGAATGTGCAAAGAACTTACAACTCAATAAGAAGATAAATAAACCAATCAAGAAATGGACAAAGATATGAACAGATATACAGAAGAAGGTATATGAATAGCTAGTAAGCATATGAAAAGATGTTCAACACCATTAATCATTAGGAAAACGCAAACTAAAACCACAATGAGATACTATTTCACATCTAGAAGAAGGGCTATATTAAATAAGAGAGCCAAAAACAAAAGTTGGCAGGGATGTAAAGAAATGAACACCCTCATGCATTTATCGTGGAAATGTAAAATGGTGCACCCACTTTGGAAAATACTGTAGCAATTCCTCAGAAAGATAAATATAAAACTACCATATGACCCAGCAATTCCACTGCTAGGTATTTACCAAAGAGAAATAAAAATATATGTCCACGTTAAGGCTTGCATGTAAATGCACATAGCAGCATTATTTATAATAGCCCCAAACTGGAAATAACCTAAATGCTCACCAACTGGGAATGGAGAGAGAAAATATAGTACATTTATACAGTGGAATATTATTCAGCAATAAGAAAACAACAAACTAGTGACATATGCTACATCATGGATAAACCTCGAAAACATTATGCTAAGTAAAAAAAGCCATATGCAAGAGAACGCAAGTTGTATGATTCCATTTATATGAAATGTGCAGAAGAGATAAATTTATAGAGATGAAAAATAGATTAGCCATTGCCAGGGCTCAGGGTGGTACTGGGGATTTACTGTAAACGGGTATGAGGGATGTTATCAGGGTGATGAAAACATTCTAAAACTGATTTTTGATGATGGTTGCACCACTTGCTAAAGTTACTAAAAATCATTGGATTGTATACCTCAAGTGAGTGAATTTTATGATATACAAAATACACCTCAAAAAAGTTGCCAAGAAAAGTAAGATAATCATGGCAGATGAATTAATTTGGATATTGTTCTGTCTCTCGATAGACAGACAGATAGATAGAAAGAAACAGAAGTCAACAGGTTCTGCATGCAACAAATTATGAGTGTGATTGGATGTTTAGCAGAAAATAGTAAAGGAACACAGATTTGCATATCAATCAGCACAAAGCTCATATATTGGAACACACTTCATTTGTAAAATTTCACATCCTTTGTATTTAATATTTTTAATAACGAGATTATTCCTTTACTCAGTAATACTGATATCAAAATGCTAAACCAATGAAAAATTACGCCATTTAAGATCATTTCTGAATTATTGTTTAATATATTATTACTATATATTAAATATACCTAAAAATAATGATAGTTAATTTTCAAGTCATTTATGTCCGCTTTTTTCTTTTACCTCATGGAATTCTGAATTTATTTTAGTTATCCTTTCTGCCTAGGAAGAATTTAATAATTTGTCAATAGTAAATAAATTAAAAACTGTATTTAATATTTATCTCTCACTTTCAAGTAAGACTATGAATAAAGGGAAGAGTTTGTCCATCATAAAGTAAAAAAGAGAAGGGATTATCGGTAAGTGAAAATGCTAGATCCAACAGTGATGAAATAAAGAATATGGTGAATCAAACTATGATGGTACAGCTGGCTTCATGGGCACAGAACCGTGTGGTCACACAGGCCCCTACTCAAAAGGGCCCACACTTGGTTTAATGCTCTGCTGTTGCCATCTTGGTATTCTTTATCCTTTGTGAGCAAGGGGCCCCACATTTTTATTTTGCACTGGGCTCAGCAAATCAAGCAGCCAGTTCTGCATGAAAAAAACAGGAATGTGAAGGAAGGTGGCACTTTACCATATTAGCTCTGCTTTAATTGTCCTCATATGTTGAAATGTTTCCTCTCTGTAGGCTTAGAGTTAAATAGAAATAAAAATGTGTGCCTTTCTTCAGCTGCACTCAAAGAGCTGAAAGAATTCATGCAACCTTCTAACTCAGAATCATCACCTTGTTCACTTTATTTCTTTGCAGACATTACAGTATAGTAATCAATTTCTTATTAAAAGACTTAGAGAAGGTCAGACTGTGGTACCCACCCAGCACTACATCTGTTTTCCCAGCAAGCTCACGGGAGCGACACACCACCAGTGTCTTTGCTGAGTGGGAGAGGAAGAACAGCTGTCCAGAGGTCTCATTGCTGGAGGCTACTCCACTCACAGTTGACACTGTGACAGAGAAGTAGGAGGAGGAAGAGGTGCCAGACAGGATAAATAGGACTTATTTTGAAACTAAAATCCATAAATTCTTCTCTATTAAACACACTTGTGAAAGCAAGCTGGTGTCATCTGCTAATGATGGCTTAGCTGCTGAGAATTACATGAAGGCTATCAAAAGCTCTTTGTAAATGAGAAGACATTCTGGAGAGCATATATTTTCTAGGAAGCAAAAACTTATTTTCTCTCATCTTCTTATGAAACGATGCTCTTTTTCCCATCTTTTCTCATTCTTGAAATCCTTACTCATTCCATCTTTTTCAGTCCTTCGGAAGGACACTACCATTGTGAGACCTCCACAGTCCCTTTTTACTAACACACGCACACATGCACACACTCATGTCACCCCTGATTAACTGATAGTGGCTGCCTCAGTGCTAAGATGAGGACTCTTAGCTGCATCCTCGTTGACAGGAAAGTGAGTTGTGATTGAATAGTGATGTCTCAGGAGAGGGAGTGATGCTGAGATGATGGGCCTGGGGACACAGGGAAGGGAGGTTAAGGGAACGTGTGTGTTTATGTACTTGCTGATCTTAAAGGAGGATCTGTTCTACTGCTACCAACCAGTCAAGTCCTTAATGCTTGCAATTCCTTTACATTTTTTGCAGAAGCTTGCATTTGAGAAACACCGATTTGATTAAGATGTCGATATTTTATATTCACTTGCAGCTTGTCTGATGTTACAGAGGATGAGAGGTGGAAATGAAACCGGAACCTAGACTGCAAGCTTGAGTGGCGCAGAGAGTGTGCCCGAAGCATAAGGTCACCTGGATGAATATTGAGGACTCTGTATTATTTTTCATGATTTTTTTCCTCTAGAATGCCCTTATTCATGGAATAATTGCATTCATTCTTAAAATGTAGCTCAGAAGTCATCTTCTCCAGAAAGTTATCCCGCCTTTTCCAACTCAGGTCACTGCACTCTTATCTTGTTTTTATTTTTGCTCTTTGCATTGTCAATAATAATGTCCTATTTTCAAGACTGGCTTCTATTCTAAACAGTGAGCCTCACTGAGAGGAACTAAACAAAGTTCAAGAAAACTTACTTCTCAAAAGACCTGTTAGAGAATGACCTGGAATCTGGCCTCTCAATGTGAACCCCAAAGGCCTTTTATACTGAGTTATCGGTATGATTTTATTTTACTTAACAGGGTATTAACAAGAACTGTTCACAAGGTGTCAGCAGGGCCATGCTCCCTCTGAAACCTGTGGGGGACAATCCTTTCTTGTCTCTTCCTAGCTTCTGGTGGTTTATGAGCCACCTTTGACATTCCTTGGCTTGCAGATACATCACTCCAATCTTCGGTCTTCACATGACTGACATTTTACAAGGATACAGTCATATTGGATTAGGGACCCACTCTACTCCAGTATGACCTCACCTTAATGCCATAAATTATATCTGCAAGATCCTATTTCCAAGTAAGGTCACATTCAGAGGTAGCGAAGGTTAGGATTTCACCATATATTTGGTGGGACACAATTTAACCCATAATGGACTTATTTATTCTTCAGTGATTTTATTAATATTAATCTATACATATAATATTTCTAAAATACTTCCTACTTACAGCAAGAATACCCTAAATTCCAAATTTAAGATTTTTTAACACTGATTAAAAACTCTAACTTGATTGCATGAGTTAACTATAGAAAATTATTGGGTTTTTTTCCCTGATTTTAAAACATAGCTGGACTTTACTAAGATTTAATAAATGTTAACATGCATGTTTACAAATAAGAATAATTTAGTGTACATTTCCAATAATTAAACATTGTTTTCAATTTTTTCTGACAGAGTAAATCAAGGTTTGCTGATGTCACTAGCAGATGTAGTTTGGGCAACATTCAAGCATCATGTAATGAACAAATCATGAAACATTCCATAGGATGTTAATAAAATAAAAATGAACGTTTTGAATAATTTAGAATCTACTCATGAGTAGTATTTCAATCATTTTGATACAGCATCACTTTGCCTTTATTACCTAAATAATTACTTCAGTTTTCTACTTTATATTTTGCATAGTTTTAGCACATTTTTCTCCAAAAAAATGCTAGTAGAAAACAATACCTTTTAGCATTCCTTTCTCCATTTTTGCAAGACTTTTAAGCATATGAAATGCTAAAAGTCAGAGCAGTCTTCAGCAAAACAGCTGTATCATATTAACTTGAATGACGCTGTGATTAATAGCCATGTTGGCAATCACTGAAGCCTAGATACTCAGATAAAAATCAATGGAAGGGCTCATGATAACGTGCCATTCATTCTGTGACCAAGACATAAATGAAAAATGTGACAGCCAAACTGTCCCATACAGTATAGCATCTATGCAATTCTGCTAGGTTCATTAGGAAAAATGTGTGAGTTGTAATTTAAGACTAGAGAAACTGACTCTAACAACGGAAGCAGGTGTGACCACTGACAACTTGAGTCTTAGACCTGGGCACAGCCTCTGTGCTAGCACATTCATTAGTAAGGAAGAACAAAGTGCAAATCAAGGCCCCAGTGTAAGCATGAATCAAGAGGAGTTACCATCCATTTCACAAACAGTACTTCAATTCAGTGTATAAAGTTTGCTTAAAGTGTGTTTTAAGTAGTAATATGTTGTTATGCCTTTTTCTTCAAGATTTGAATTGAAAAGGCCTGCAGTAGTCATCATCATTAAATTTTAATCATGGTGACAATGATGATAGCTAACACTTGGTGGGTTCCAGTGTTAGTTATATTAGACCAGAAGCTGAAAGTTTCATCACTTCTATTTCAAATGCTACAGAATGCAAACAAACCCTCTTTCTAAATGCTACTATGTTTTGTTTCACATGAATCTGGCCAAAAATGGTTGGACAAAGATAACCACCTACCCAAACAAAAGAGCTACAAGATAATCATTGCTCCACAAGCTACCCCAGAAAACACATACCTAATAAGGTACTCAGTACTTGATGGAGACTGGCTGATCCAATCAAAGGCTCATCCCAAAAAGAGTTTCAATCTGGAGGAAATGGAAACACTTGGTAGTGGCCAGAAGACCAGAGCTAATAAAAAACAAATACAGAGAGTAACAGATTTGACATTCGGCAGGGCACTAGGGTGGAAGCAGGAGACAACTTCTTTGCCCCATCATGGCCATGCATGCATTGTGTCTGAAGCAATTCTGTTTCATTGAGGCTTGTCTGTGCCACTATCAATGTGGTTTCCTATCCTCTATTTATTCTTCATGTGGCCTTAAAATAGATTCCAAAAACTGAAGTCACTTCAGTGTGCTGCTGGTCTTTAAAACTGATACCTGATGGTACAGTTTACAGAAGTTGCATCATCTCACCATCATCACTAACACTGGCATAGCACACTCCATTTGAGTATGGAGGAAGTGAATTTCAAGAAACCTGCCAGAAAGTATTCTCCTACTTTTGGTGTTTGTATTTATCTTTGCCACTACAGCATTGGTCTTTAAAAGTTCTAATACATGTGGTAGTAAGAAAGAAAAATTACTGAAAAAAATTCTGAAAAGATCATGTCCATTTCTAAATAAAGATTTGACTACAAATGCATAACTGAGTAATTACAGGGAAAATAAGTTCAGAATCTATTTGGCAAAATTTTATTTCTATTTAAAAAAACTTTATCAAAATTTTATTTGTTTTTAAAAAATACACATTGTCTTTATGTATTGAGTCTTTGGCTATATATTTTCTATATAAGATTATCTCAAGTATGTCATCACTAGCATAGGGATTATTTTCCCAAACACTTTATAATGTAAAATGACACCATTTGACTTACCTAATTCTTAGGCCCCAAACAATTAATAGATCACCCAATATTTAGGGCTTACTATATAGTGGTTGAAAATGTACTGAATAGCTCATAAGAGATGGATTCTAATTTTTGCTTACCAAAATTTGTTGTAGGGTTTTGGTTAAGTTACTAAACGAAAAATGAAGAACCTGAAGTCTCAGGGTTGTTAAACAACTTTGATTAGATTACCACTAAAATTCCTAACAGTATTTAAAGCCTCTGATTCTATGATATAAACTGGTCTACTATAACATCAAATAGTACTCTCACTTTTATTAGTTTATTGTTTGACTAGGATTTACTGCTTCATCATCCAAGCAAAACATAATTAATCTACAAAAATGCAAGGCAATGGATTCTGAAATGTAATCACAGACTACAAGGTGAAGCCTCATCATCGTTCTTTGATACAAGCATGATTTTAATGAGCCTCATAAGATTTTAGAGTCATCTGCTGTGCTGTGTGCTATGGCTGCCATAGATGTATTACGGTATTGTTCTTCATGTCTATCCCTTTTAAATACAATAATAGGTACGGTACAGTCTCTGGAGACTGTGAAGTACCTATGGCAGGTGTGTTACTAGGGTGTACCTGTTCAGAACATCCTGGTAACGTCTTAGTATTCATTCCATTTTAAGTGAAAATAATAACTTGCTCACATGCAATTTAAAATCTGGATCTCATTAGTAACATTAACACCTCACGTAGCACCACCTTTGTCTTTATGTACCATACACCCCCTTATGGTGTATAACTGCTCATCTCCCATTGCTTATACACTTTCTCATCTGAAGTGTTTTATAAATGATTCAGGTAATTACAGCTTGTTTAGTGATTTGGTGAAGTCACTAGCAATGAGAAGAACTGAAATTGTTTTATGTTTAAATAAATTTGGTATGATTTTAAAATAAACTCACCAAAAATTCCATCCTTTACCATTCAAACTGAGCAATGCTGCTTTGTTTTCTATAACTGCAGTTCCCTGAAGAGGTCTGGGGACTAGAAGGTGTTCGGGAGACACCATCCGGCCCTGAGAGGAAAATGTGCCTTACAGAATAAGGATCCTGGGCTGGAATCCCTTAACATGCTGTGAGGTTTGAAGGATTTATTCTCTCATTCTCAGCTATAAAATAAGGACAAAAAAAATACAGAAAACAATTTATTAGATTCAAGCAACTTTGAAAAATATGGGAATGAGATGCACGTTCAAAGATCAAGGACAGACATACAGAGTAAAGATCAGATGCCAATATGATTTTCAGAGGTACATTCAGAAATAAAAATACTTTATTGAGGATGAGATTGAGCAAACATTCCAAAATAAAGTGAATACTTAAAACATTGGCTTATATTACTGTTTGTATCATTAATATTACTGGTTATATTTGGAGATCTTGAAAGTAAGTTCAATGATTTTCAGAAACTCATGTGATCAAGATTGATAGAGTTCTTGGTACCAGGCCACATTGTTTATGACATAATCATAATTCAATGACTCATACAGGAGTAAATTTGGTGTGTAGGATGCTGTTTCTGCTTTTCATGTATCAGCATTCAACCATAACATGTGCTTAAAGATTAAATTTTAGGTTAAGACCTACAAGGGAAAATTATATCATCTTTCAATATTGAATATATATATTTTCCCAATCATAGAAAGGGGATTAATTACACCCAGTCCGTCTTTTAGACAAAGTAATATTGCTGTCAGATCCTCACTGCTCCACTGCCAAGAGTATGTTGTGCATATATCATGAGGCCCACCTGATACTTGCAATGATCCCTGCATCCATGCTGATAGAGGGTCTACATCCAAGGAGTAGGGAGGGGAATATTATGGATTCAGTACCTGCAGTAATGTTCCAAGTGTGAGGGCAGTACTATGATCACAGATGATGTAAACTTGTACAGATCGGGGTGGGAGAGTAAAAACAGGAGCAATCCTTGGAACTAGCCAAAGAACTTTTTTGTTGGGATCTTATATTTGGTCCAACCATACCATGACTAGACCTCTTGACATTCTGTCATCTTCTCCCTTCAATTTTAATATGAATTACGCTTTATAATTGGGTCTTGTCAGAACTGTTTCCTAATATACTGCACTAAAGTCCAAAAAGTACAAAAGTACACACCTCAGAGCTGTTAATTAAAAGGGCCTGCTGGTATAAATAAACACATATGCTGCTGATTAGCCACCCTTTAGGGGTCAACAGTGGGGAACTCCTGCTGGGCTTCTGTTAATTGTTGTCCAAAATCTTAACAGGAGCTGTCTAATGATCTCGTATGGCTTTGGCCATCTGGCCATCTGAGTTCACTTGCCAGTGAATAGCCAGACTTTAGAGAAAGAGAGAAATATCTCTTACAGAGGAATATCTTATAAGCTACAAGCTAGCCATCCACTTGTGTGCATAAGGATTGATTTACCTTAATTCACTAATTAAGTCCTATACACCTAATTTAAATTGGCCTTTAGATTTATTCTGATATCATCTGCTTTAATACTAGCTAAAAGCTGCGTGTTTTTGCTTCTCTTACATAAGCAGCATTAGATGTAATCAGGAGTTGTTAGTATTGCATATTATATTTATGGTCATAAACAATGAAAAAATGCTCCTAATAATAAATACTTCTGAATCGTACCTGACAGTGTTAAGTGGCGGTGCATCTATTCCTTCCAGTGAGGTACTGTGGAAGTGATGACCAGGTGCAAAACCTAGTTTCATTTATTCTAAAATCGACTTAGGATTTTGGTTGGTATTAGTTCATTAAACATTACAAAGCTACACTATTAGCTGGTTTTTCACTATATCATCCCTCCTGTTTTTAGTTGAATGTTACATAACAGAATTAACCGATTTAAAGAAGCTAAAAAGAAAAGAGTGTTCATTCATAGTAAGATATTGTTTTGGAAAATCTGTTTTGGTTGTCTCATTTTGAACAGATGAAAAGTCTGGATATAGGGGAAGAGATCCTTCCTCTCAAGGTGCATATTATTTTTGAGATAATCATGTGTGGAAGAGAAGAATATAACTGGCCACATTTACTCTCATATGTTTAACCTACTAATTCACTTTGAAAAGACATCTGGCAGTACTCTAAAATTTATCTAAGCAATGCAGATGGAAGTTATTAGGGTAATGTTTTTCGTTTGTATTTTACCTTACTGGTGTCTTGCCTTGTCAAATAGATCGTTTTCTTTCCAAATTTTCAAACTACTCTTCTTCCCAAATGATCCATTTTTCACCTAGAGCTTTGCTTGATTGGTAAGTATTATTTAAAAGAAACTAAGCACAGACAGGCAATATTCATGGAAATGTTCATGTTGACATATGACTGGTCAGTGAAACAGCATGGATGGTGAAACCCAGTCAGCCCGAGACTGTCAACTGTAAGAGATATCATGATTGCTTCTTAGCTATGTTGCCCTGATTCTGAAAAAAAAAAAACCTGAAAACAATTTCTTTTGCAAGTTTTACAGACAAAGTTCACATAAGGAACAGAATGTCAACCTCTTTCAGGTTTTGCGTTTTATTCTACCATTCTTTCTTCCATGACACCTGCTACCAGAGCTGACAGTTGGACAGGAAATGAAGAATCAACTAAACTAACCACCAAATTTTCCTAGAACTCCCTTCATCCAAAAAATTTCCTTCAGAACACTTTCTAATTGTAAAGTCAAGCATTTGTTTCTAGATATGATTAAAAATCAAAGAGAGGCCGGCTCGGTGGCATAGTGGATAAGTTTGCACACTTCACTTCAGCAGTCTGGGTTTCATGGGTTCGGATCCTGGGCGCTGACCTACACACCACTCATCAAGCCATGCTGTGGAGTCCCACATACAAAATAGAGGAAGACTGGCACAGATGATAGCTCAGCGACAATCTTCCTCAAGCAAAAAGAGGAAGATTAACAACAGATGTGAACTCAAGGTCTATCTTCCTCACACACACACACACACATAAAAATCAATCAATCAATCAATCAATCAATCAATCAAAGAAACAAACCGAAGAACTCTTGGATGATTAGGAACCTCTAACTTCTGCATCCCTCCAGAACCTAGAATCCAGGTTGCCTGCTATCCTACCTGTTTTGCTGTCCTACCAAATCCTGGTTGCATTACTCGTAATCTCCTTGGAAAATCAATGAATCTTGTCATATTCTTTTTTTCCACACATTTCTGAGACTCATTGTGTCCAGGGTCTCTCTTCAGTGTCACTTAAATACTTACTGTTTTTTTGATTTATCTTTTCTCCTAGAAATTTTGCCCTCGTCAACAGCATAGAAAAAAAAAATTCACTTTTTAGGGTGTAGATCTCTTATCACGTTTAATCTTTTTTAAAAAAATGTCGCTTAGGGGTTTCTATGAAAAAAACGATCAACTAAACTCACAAAAAGTTACTTATTACTGAAGTTAGAGTTTAATAAATGTATTCAAAAAACATGAAAACTGAAGTTATTTGTCAATAATAGAATGATTGTTCACTTCAATAGGCTAAAAAAGATATGGTAATTACTTATATTAATATTAATTAATATTGCATTTCCATTGATGTCCAAAAATAAGTAAATTGTACTGAGTAGAAAGAAATAGAGATTTAGATGATATAGGAAATCACTTCAAGTTAGTATTAATAGAGAAATCATTAACATGATTTGTGAGGACCTCCATTGAACCTTGAATTTTTTTTTTAAATTGAGATAAAAGTCACATAACGTAAAATTCACCATTTAAACCATTTTGAAGCGTACAACTGAGTGGCTTTTGGTATAGTCACAATGCTGTGCAACAACTGCCACTGATTTCATAACATTTCCATCACTTCACAAAGAAACCTTTTATCCATTAAGCAGCCACAACCCATTAACTGCCCTACCTTCAGCTCCTGGCAATTGGTAACTTATTTTCTCTCTCTATGGATTTCCTTATTCCAGACATCTCATACAAATGGAATCACACAATATATATGTTTCTTCTTTCATTGAGCACATTGTTTCCAAGATTCATCCATGTTGGAGCATGCATCAGAGCATGCATTCACTCTTCTTTATAGTCAAATCACATTCAGTTGTATGAATATACCACTTTTTGTATATCCATTCATCACATGATGGACATGGGAGTTGCCCCCACTTTTTAGATACTATAAATAATACTGCTATGAACATTCAAGTACAAGTTTTTATAATTGTTTTCAATTCTTTTGGGTATATAACTAAAAGTAGAATTGCTGGGTCACATAGTTAACATTTTGAGGAAGCACAAAACTATTTTCCATAGTGGGTTCACTGTTTTACATTTCTACCAGCAATATATGGTGGTTCTACTTTCTCCACATCTTTGCCAACACTTGTTATTTTTTTTTTCTTTATTATAGACATCCTAGTGGGAGTGAAGTGTTATCTCACTGTGCTTTTGATTTCATTTTCCATAATGACTAATGATGTTGAGATATTTTTACGTGCTTATTGGCCACATGTATATCTTCTTTGGGAAAGTATTTATTCAAGTTATTTGCTCACTTTTCAATTGGGTTATTTGTCTTTTGTTGTTGAGTTGTAAAATTCTTTATATATTCTAGATATTTCACTTCTAGCACATGTATGATCTGCAAATATTTTCTCCTATTCTGTGAGTTGTCTTTTGACTTTCCTAATAGTAACTTTTGAAGCACAAAAAATTTATAATTTTGATGATATCCAATGTATCTGTTTTTCTAATTTTTGCTTGTGCTTTTGGTGTCATATTTAAGAAATTTTTGCTTACTGAAAGGTCACAAAGATTTAAACCTATGTTTTCTTCTAAGGGTTTGATAGTTTTAGCTCTTACATTTAGATCTTTGATCCATTTTGAATTACCTTTTTATATGGTGTGAGGTAGGGTTCCAAATTCATTATTTCCCATTTGGTTATCAAGTTGTCCTAGCACCATTTATAGAAAAAGACTATTCTTTCTCCATTGAATGGTCTTAGCATTTCAACTGTTTTTTCAATTCTTTTTATTTCTGCGTAGTCAGTAGTAACATCCAGTTTAAGTTCTGATTTTAGTCATTTGAGCCTTCTCTCTTTTTTTGTGGGTCTATCTACTTAAAGATTTGTCAATATTGACCTTTCCAAAGAAGAAACTTTTCATAATGTTGACTCTATTGTTCTTCTATTCTCTATTTTGGTATCTCCACTCTAATCTCTATATCGGCCCTGAGCTAACATCTGTTGCAAATCTTTTTGTTTTCTTTTTCCTTCCTAAAGCCCCAGTACATAGTTGTATATCCTAGCTGTAAGCCATTCTAGATCTTCTATGTGGGATGCTGCCACAGTATGGCTTGATGAGTGATGTGTAGGTCGGTGCCCAGGTTCTGAACCAGTGAACCCTGGGCCACTAAAGCAGGGCACATGAACTTAACCACTCGACCATAGGGCTGGCCCTGAATTCATTCTACTTTTTAATGTAGGTGTTTACTGCTCTAAATTTCTCTCTCAGCACTCATTTTGTTGTTTCTCATTTATTTCATTATGTTGTATTTTATTTTCATTCATTTTACAGTATTTTCTAATTTGTTTAATTTCCTCATATTTGTGAAATTCCATACTTTCTTATGTTAAGGATTTCTAATTTCATTCCATTGTGATTGGAAAAGATACTTTCTGTGATTTCAATGTTTTTACATTTATTGAGATTTGTTTCGTGACCTAAGATAGGACTTATCTTGGAGAATGTTCCATGTGAACTTGAGGAAAATGTGTACCTTGCTGTTGTTAGTTGGATCGTTCTGTATGTATCCGTTAGGTCTAGTTGATTCATAGTGTAGTCAAGGCCTCCAGTTCCTTGTTAATCTTCTGTCTAGTTGTTCTATTTTTACTGAAAAAGAGATAATTCATTATCGTAAGATGATAATAGTTGGATACTTCAATGTTGAAGGTATCCAAGTGTCCCAACTATTATTGTCAAATTATCTATTTGTCCCTTCAATTCCATCAATATCTACTTCATATATTTTGGATCTCTGTTGTTTGGTACACATATGTCTACAATTGTTATATTTTATTGATGAACTGACTTTTATCAATGTATAATATCCTTCTTTGTCTCTTGTAACAATTTTTGACTTAAAAGCTTTTTATATAATATTAATATAGCCACCCTAGCTCTCTACTGGTTACTATTTGCATGGTATCTCTTTTTCCATCCTTCCATTTTCAGTTGATTTGTGTTTCTAGATTAAAGTGAGTTTCTTGTAGAGAGCATATATTTGGACCATTTTTTTCATTCATTTTGACAATCTCTGCCTTTTAATTGGAGAGTTTAATCCATTTACACTGAATGTAACTTCTGATAATGAAGGACTTACTTATGTCATTTCAATGTTTCTTTTCTATATTTCTTTTATCTTTTGTTCCTCATTTTCTACATTACTGCCTTCTTTTGTACACAATTGATTTTTTTAGTGTAACATTTCCATTCCTTTCTCATTTCTTTTTCTGTTTTGTTTTTTAGTTATTTTTCTTAGTGGCTACCCTGGGGGTTACAACTGATATCTCAACCTTACAACAAACTAGTTTGAATAATAACCTAGCTTCAATAATATACAAAATTTCTGCCCCTATACAGCTCCATCCCTCCCCCTTTATGTTGTTAGTGTCACATACTGCATCTTCATACACTGTATGCATATTAACACAGATTTCTAATTATTGTTGTATGCATTTAAGAAAATAATTGTTATTATCCCAAGAATTGTGTCTCCTATCAAAGATACTTGTGATGTGGCTTTATTTGGAAATAGGGTTTTCACACATGTAATCAAGTTAAGATGAAGTCATTAGGGTGGGTCCTTATCCAATATGACTGGTGACCTTATAAGAGAGGAAGATGGCCATATGAAGACACAGACACACAGAGGAAATGCCATGTGACAACTGAGGAAGAGATTAAAATGCTGCAGCTACAAGCCAAGGAATGTCAAAATTCTCGAGAATAACACCAGGAGTTAGGAAGAAGTTTGAAAGGATTCTCTCCTACAGGTTTCAGAGGAAGCAAGCCCTGCAGACACATTGATTTCAGATTTCCAGCCTCAAAAATTGAGAGACAATAAATCTCTTTATCTGGTATATATATAAAACCTACAAAGTACCAGACACTGTCAAGATTTGTCTTAACATTTACAGATTTTACCCTCAACTTGAGTAGGAATTACTATGAAAACATCCAGGCAAAATGACATTTTTATTGGACATAAATTATGTCATGTGTGCAGGAGGAGAAGAGGAGAAGGATGAACCAAACTGCTGATCGAGTCAGAAAAATCTTGACAGTGGAGAAAACATTTTGGTTAGGACTGAAATGGTGACAAGTGGTTAACCAGGCTGAGAAACAAGGGGAAAGAGTTCTAGATGAGAGGACTTGCATCAAACCATGGAAGTGCGAGACGACATGAGTTGTTTTGGAAAGCATAAGAAGTTCAATATTGAAAGATATTAATGTTTGAGATGCAGATGGGAGGATGCATTAATAATGATCAACAGTTAAAAAGATGAAAAAACTCGCCTCAACTGAATTTAGGGGGAAATGGAGGAGTACTTGTATTCATATACCTTCAAAGAATGTGGTTCCTGGCATACTGATATCCAGGGATTCAAATCACATCATCTGGACTCTCCTTTTGTTTCCATCCCTTGTCTTTCTTCTGTGTTGGGTCCATTCTCAGTGAACTGACAAACACAGTAGCCAAAGCTGGTGATTCCCACCCATCAGCTTAGCTACCCTAGAGGATAAGAATTTTTGTTGCTGTTGTTATTGTCATTCAGGTTTTCCCAATTCTATAGTAAAAGTTCTACGTAGGAGGCAGAATGGATTGGCTCATTTGGGGTCATTTTCTGTTTCCTGAATTAATTACACTTGCCAAAAGTATGGTATGCTCTGAGTTACTGAGTTTGATCCCCTATGCCTACCTATGGAGCAGGACAGAGGGTAGGTAGCACCCACATCCTACTAACATATAATATGAAGAGAATTATTGCAAAATAATATAGGGGGATAACATCCAAAATGGATTATGAGCAGAGGAAGAAAATATGGAAACATAATTTTAAAAGCCCCAAAACCAAACAAACAAATACCAACTCCTGAGGAAATAGAAAATGAGTATTATACATGGGCAGAACCAGACACGATATTATGAAAAGGAAATATGCCTTATTCTGTAGGAAAGGAAGAGACATTGAAAAAAATCGGAAAGTGCAGTGACACAATAGCATCTTCATGTTAGAAAAAGAACTCTTAGAACTGCATGGAAGACATGTTGGAGATGGGTGTGACTGAGGCACTCTGGCCCCTGCCAAATAATGCACTTCAAGTACAGACTTACTTTCTTATCTGGTTGCATTTTCCTAATATTTTTCATATTCTTCAGAGGCCTTGATACATGCCACAAAAATACTGGGCCATATTTAGGCCAGCTATTCAAATATGATTCAACTGTGAAATATAAATGATATATAAAATATACATATAATATTATATAATATTGGTTTTGTTCTTTAGAGACTGCATTTTAGAAAAATGCTAATGCTTTCCTTCTGAATTGAGTATTTCTGTCTCTAAAAAATTTCCTGTACACATTCATGTGTTTATGCATATATAATGAAAACTGTACTATTTTGGTATACACACTTTTTATGTAAGCATTGTATATTCTAAAGAAGATATTTTGAATAGTCAAAGCAATAGCCTTCTGAAATGATATGGTTTAGACAGGGTAAAATCAACCAGAATAACAGTGAATATTCATTACAATTCAACATTTGTTAATATCATATATCACTTTTTAAATCTAATTTCTTGGTTATTTTTCCTTCCTTTAGTGTGTATCAAATACTAGCGGACAGTGCTAGCTGCTACTCTTTACATAATGAAAGATTTCCTAAATTCCAGCAGGGTCTCACAAATATTTATATTTATTTCAGATCAGTAATCACATGCGAGTTTTGTGTAAAAATACATCACAGCATAAAACTAAAATAGCTTCCAACCCAGACATCTTGTAGCAGAGTACAAACATGAAGACCAACACTTCGAAATTCCTTTGTAAACAGAAAGACTTGTATTCTCTGAACCACAAAATATGTCAAGAGAGTGTGTTTGCTTATTTACTTTTCTGATGCATATTAGATTGGGCCTTTTTCCTAAGTTTGTATTTGCACAGTGTTAGGCATGCAGACAAAGGAGTGTGTCTATTTGCATTTTTAACATTCAATATCCTTGGCACAAATTCCTCATATTCCCTCAATACATTTCTTGTCATGAAAATATCTCTCCAGTGACTCACCAGCGTGGTGTGTAGAAGAAGCCAGAATATTACTGAGACATTCTTCATATATCAGTTAAAAGTTTAGGCACTTGGTTAAATCTACATCTCAAATGTAATTTTGAAAACGTGATGAGCCTTAGTCCAGCACTCCTTCCCTAGAGACCACTATCCACCACTTCCAACCATTTCATGTGTTTGTTGATAGAAACCTCTCCCTGACTCAAATATCTGTTTCTAACCATGAGAAATGATGTCACTTGGAATCTTACAGTAGGTCAATAATACACTGATTCATTTAAACTAATCTCCTAAGGCACAGAGCACTCGGAATGCCAACAGGAGAAACAAACAAATAACAGTGGTACGTTCTGAAAATAGAAGCCAGAACTGAATGTGAAGGTACAATTCATATATGCATTACATAAAGACAGCAAGATATAAAGGCTTCACATACAGAACAGTGGGCTTACATCTCAGCTTTGATGCTAATTCATCAGATGAATTTTTGTCAATTTCTAATTTATTTTTTCATTTTCCAGCCACAAATCATTTATTCAATAACTATTTAAAACAGCCTATACTGAAGCAGGAATTTACCTACTCGAATCTCATGTTATTACACCTATCCCATATCTTTGTTTTTAATATTGTATTAAAAGTAATATATGTGAAGTAATTCGCAAAACGCATGGGACACTGTGGGAGATTCAATACATATTTGTTGAATGAGTGAATGGATTAAATAGCATTAACTAAACATGAAAATTATTCTAAAATAAAAGAACAACTTTCTTAGTTTATGAAACAATCTTTTTAGCTAAGAACACATTAGATTGCTTAGAGCTATTTAGAAGTTCAAAGAGAAACCAAACAAGTAATGTTTGCCATTTTTCCACCACTCCCAATAGTTTAATTGTGTATACTCTGGTTTCCAAAATAATTGTGTGCCTCAGGTTTACAAGCACTATCGTATTATCACTACTTTGACAACTTTATATAATTTTTTGTTAGTGTATTTAAAATATCAAAAACCAGGGCACAAACTCATCAAATCCATCATAGGTTAAAAAACTGCATGTTGTCTCAGGATAGAATAACAAAGCATGTCCTCTCATGTAATTTTTTGGTTATTGGCAATGATGAAAATTTTTCTCTAGCATGTACTTTGGTATTTATGAAAATATGTATGTTGACATCCATTAACCAGAGAAATTTCAACAACTGTAAAAATTATTTGGTTTTAAAAATGTTGGGAAATATATTGTGCATAAAAATGTGTATGACAAATATGTAAATTAAAGAAAAATAATAAAATGAACCCCACCAATCAATGCTTCACTAAAGTAAACATGTTAGTACTTTGGAGCATCTTGTGAGCCACTCCTGAATTTTGCTCCCATCATTCTCTTACAACACTATCACTCTATTGAATTTGGTGGTAACCATTTCCTCATATTTCTTTGTAGATTTATCACAATAGCAGATATCCCTGCAAAATACATACACGTTTTCATTTTGCTTGTTTGTCTGCTTTATTCAAATGGACTGGTACTCTATTTATTCTTCTTTGACTATGCTTTTTATCTCTCAGCATTGTTTTTAGATTCACCCAGGATGATTTGTGTAGCCCTATTTCAATCATCATTGAAACTTTTGGTCTCAGGACTCGTTTTTCTTCTCTCCTTAACAGATAGTAAAATTATTTTCCCTGCCAATTTCAGTGTAGCATTGTTCATATCATCCCCCCAACAAAATGAGCATGCTTTCCAGTTCTCATACTCATGGTCTCTTTCTCCATTCTTGCATGCTCCACCCCTCCTCAGCTGATGTATGATAAACACATCTAGAACTTTGGATCTAAATTGCTAAGTATATATGTCTGTTGTTTGCTTTTTTGTTTTATTCTGTTCCTTGCTTTGTGAGGAAACATTAAATTTTACTAAGTTACGTGAAACCATTACTCCCATTGGCTCTTACTGTCCTCCATGATGCTGCTTTCTTCTTACTCAAGTACTTTCTTCCCCCAGACTCTCTATGAATAGATCTTGGTAGGTAAACCATCTGATGCCTTGAAAGGATAAAAATTTCTATAATTATTAATCCAGTGATAATTGAGCTGAATATAAAACTACAGTTTTAAAATCATTTACTTAAAATACTTGAAAATACTACTCACTTTCCTTTTCCATCAAAATCACTGTAGATAATTTGAGGTTGATCTGATGTAATTTGTTTTCTGTCCAGGGAAGATTTCTTTCCTATCTGGAGGTTTTGAAATACATTTCTTTGTCTTTCATTTGCTTAAATTTCACAAAAACGTTTCTAGGTGTGATGCTTTGAGGACTCTCAAGCTTTTCAATCAGCTAGCAATGTTTTTCCTCTTATCCTTGGAAATTCTAAGATAACATCCTTTTCTTAATTTTTTTCCAGTCCTTGAGTACTGCTTTTGTTGATGTTGATGCATTTTTTTCTGTCTTCAATATTTCTAAACTTCTTTTTGCATTATCCACTTTATCTCTTCCTGACACCTTCCAAGAACCTAACACAATCTGAACTTGGAGTTCACTGATTTGTCTTTAAATTTATTCTACACTTCCCCAATCTTAGTTACTTAATCCTCAGTGTTAATTAAGTAACTACTTAATAATAAAAATAAAATAATACAATACTGACCCTTGGTTATCCTTTTAACATCATGTTCCCTTATCTCCTTGAGAAAACTTAATGGGACAACTTTAAATTCTTCGATGATGTGTTCCATTAATTTTACTTTGCCTGGTATAAGTGATTCTGTTTTTTTGTTTTTGTTTTTTTTTGGGGGGGGGGGCAGTGAGGAAGTTTGGTCTGAGCTAACAGCCGTTGCCAATCCTCCTCTTTTTGCTTGAGGAAGATTGTCCCTGAGCTAACATCTGTGCCCACCTTCCTCTATTTTATATGTGGGACGCCTGCCACAGCATGGCTTGATAAGCTGTGCGTAGGTCCACACGCAGGATCTGAACCTGCAAACACCAGGCTGCTGAAGTAGAGCGCACAAACTTAACCACTACACCACCTGGATGGCCCTAATTTCCTCTTTTTTCCATTTTTTTCTCAGTGCTAATTTAAGTTTTCTTGACGGTGTACAGCTTATGTGATTTTATAATTATTAGTATCTCATTTGATCCCCTGCCCCCATCATTCCTCCCCTTAGTCAAAGAAAGAAAGTTAGGTTCAGGGTCTTACCCAAATTCATATAGGTCATATTAGTGGAATCTCTCAGTTTTGAAGGCATAATGTGTGCCCTTCTACTGAGCAATGTCAAAATTTTAAACTCAGAAGAACACTGCATATAATTATACACTTTTACAAATGTGCCATCAAAGTTTACAAATAGGACACGTAGGGCAACATGGTGTTCCATGTATTTGACATTCTGGAAAAGGCAAAGGAATAGGAACCTAAAACACATGTTAGGAGAAACAAACTCTCTTGAACCTTGATTTTTACGTGTGCAAAACTTCCTTCCACCACCTTAGGATCCTTTTTAGTAAGAACTGGGGAAGAAGCACACGGGCCACGACAGGTCTTCCTTGGAATTCAGTGTGAAGTCAGAAAACGCCCTCCAGGGCTACACCTGCCCTCATGCCATTCACATAACCCGTGAGAAAGTGATAGGGTCCCGAAGCGCATCTTTGAGTTGACACAGAGCTTGGGGTAGCTGTGGTCTGCAACAGAAGGCTGCATCTAAAGATCTCTTAAGTGGGATTTATCCCAATCCCTGGGCATCAAGCATGTCCTTCCGGAGCCAGTCTGGAGGCCATTTCCAGCTCTTAAATTTCCCATCTCCGTTGCGCCTGCTCGCTGGGAAACAAGTTTAAAATGTAATGCCTGTCCCACTCTGGAATTTTCTCTGATGCGACCCCAAGTGATTGAGGTGAAGCATTGAGAGAACCCAGAACTCATGTCATGAGCACAGGCCCCTGGGACACAATAATCTCCGATGTCGCCTAAAGCGCTCTGCATCAACAAGCACAGTTTCACGATAGTCTCTAAACCACCAATAGTGTCAAAGAGCGACTCCGCACTTGTCCCAGCCTCAGGAGTCCCTCAGGCGCCCACTGTCCCGCCATCACCCTCCCTGCCTTCTCAGCACATTACCCCCAGGTCTCAGCAGCACATGCGCTCACCACGCCCGGCTCCCCCACCTCAGAGCCTGGTCCAGAGCAGTTTGGAGACGGTCGCCTACCCTATTCTGGAACAGGACCCACCCTGCATACCTCCACTCCGTACATAGTCTGTGGAAAACGGCGAGCTTGGTCAGGCCCTCCGCAGCACCACGGTGCCCTCCTTCACGTGACTCCCAGAATGCAACGCGCACCGCCTCCAAAGGAAGTGGCGGGAAACTGAGAAGTCCCACCTTCCCTGCAGTGCGCAGGCGCAGGAGGTGGACCCGCCTCTTCGGCCCGAGGCCCCGCCCACTGCTTCTGGAGGGAAGAGGCAGAAATGAGTAGCCGCGCTCACGACCTAAAGCAGCTTCCAGTGCTTTCCTGGGTGGCTGGGTGGTCTCTGTGTGGCTGGAACCGTGGGGCGTGAGGTCCCGAGGCCTCCGTCCTCCCCGTCCGGGGATGTTGAGAGCAGCAGCCCTTCAGGCCCTGAGGACGACCCCGCCGGGCAGAACGGCGCGGAGTCTGGCCTCGGTGAGACCTCAGGGTTCTGGGGTCCGACCTAGGGCACCGCCGCCGAGGACCTGGCGGCTGGGTGAGGACGACAAACCTGGGTGCCCTCTCTGTGAGCAGCTGCGCTCTGAAAACGCCTCCCCGCTGTCCGCGTTGGCCCCTGGGCCCTCGGCTGCGCTGCGCTGCGAGGGTCGCGCCCCTGCCGGGCTCAGGCTCCGGGGAGGGACTGAGCACCCGGGGGCGTGTTGCAAGACAGGAGTTCTCTGGCTTTGCACCACTGCATCACCGTCTTGCGCTGCTGCTTTTCAAAGGTGGTCCTCAGTTGTCATCGTCTTGCCCCTGAGGCGTGGAAAGAGATTTAGGATGGAGTTGATGCCCAAAGGTCTGCCAGGTAATTTGTGCCTGTTGATTACTTCTCTCCACGCCAAGCGCCACGCTCATGTGATGCGGCCAGCGGCCTGCCAGCAGCAGGAAAGAGCGCGCCAGAAACTCTGTCCCCCGGGTACTCCCCTCCCTGGTCCTAGCCTTCCTGCACTGTGGTCTGCAGCCTCCTCCGCATGCCATCAACGGAGCTGTTTCTCTGCCTCCTACACTGCTCACGGGCCTCTTGTTAGTTGGCAAATCCATCACTCTCCCTCCAGCTCTTGGCATGGGTGTGGGAGTCCCTGCTGCTTCACCATTCTCAGAAACATCAAGCCCACTGCTTGATGAACTTGAGATAAGTGACTTTGTGCCTTTGACATCCCGGTCTCAGTGACTGATGGATGAAGAGGGGAAGTTAGGTTGGTAATGCTCCCACGCTCTTTTCTTTGGTAACTATTTTTATTTTACGACAGTGGTAATAAGATGTCTGCATGCCATTCATCCAGCGTGTTAGATGATCAGACAACTGAGGCAGGAGATGATCCCATCTCCAGTAGCAAAGTGGTACTAGATAAAACCCTCCAGACACAGGGAAATCATTTAGGGACACTGCACAGCATTGTGCCATCCAGCAAGAGACCTGAGAGGATTTGGCCAGAAATCAGATTGATACACAGCCACAGGCATGCATTTGGTAAAGGAAGGTTTTTATTTACGAGGATAATCAATAGATAACTCCAACAAGAGATTTATAAAAGTATATATATATTTTTTTTTCTTCTGGTGAGGAAGATTGGCCCTGAGCTAACTTCTGTTGCCAATCTTCCTCTTTTTCCTTGAGGAAGATTGTCGCTGAGCTAACAACTGTGCCAGTCTTCCTCTATTTTGTATGTGGGATGCCGCCACAGCATGGCTTGATGAATGGTGTGTAAGGTCTGCACGCTGGATCTGAACCTGCAAACCTGGGCTGCCAAAGCAGACTGCACGAATTTAACCTCTATGCCACTGGGCTGGCCCTAAGATTATATTTTTTTTTTTAAGAAGAGAAAAATAACATTGCCCTGAAAGCTCAGATAAGTAGTTCAAAATTTGTTCCTTTAGGAATTGAAAAATGTAATTAAGAATGAGTGTAGGAACCAATTGAAGAGATCCTAGAGCTGAGGTAAGTTCCCAGGTGACCAAGCTTGGCTCAAAGGATGTTCCGTTTCTGGAGAAACTGTCTACCCTCAAACGGGTTTCACACTCTTGGATCAGAGGCCCAATGATAAGGAGACCAGCACAATAGCCAGAGGCCAAAGACCTTCCAGACCTTCTGGAATGATAGAAATTTGAGGTACCTCTGATAAAGAGACTTGATAGGTAACCCTGAAAACTACACTTCTGTACAACGTTGAGGAGAGGGCTCTTAAGGCAGAGTTGATTTGATTGCATAAGTTAAAAAGTGGCATTTCTTATTCTTTAAGTGCTGTAGAGAAATCTAGACCTGACACACATGCACACTTTTAAAAGATCATAAGACAAAAGTATCAAAAATACCAAATGTTCAAAACAATGCTTCTCTCTTATTAGTGAGAATAAGGGAAGCAATTATTTTCTTCTTACTTTTATGCGTTTTCTACAATGAGCAATTATTACATTTGTTATTGGAAAAATACTGTTTTTAACAGGAAGCATGGAAACTAGCCTATAATCATTCTTTCTACTTTCCTGCAAAGCTGTTGGAAAAAGCCTGCCATGATTTCTGCTGAATGTAATATTCTTTCTTTTATTAAGGCTAATGTTCAAAATGAACTATATTGGTAGTATGGATGTTAATTTGCAATAAAGGAAAGAAGAACAGAGAGAGGATGTACCACAGTGTAAGGGCCATGTGTTTGGTAGAACACGGCACTGGGCCATTTCTGGTACACAGTAAACCTAGCCCAATCTTTGATCTGTTCTTTTGCCAGTGCTCCAATCCAATGATCCAGTAGATTTTGACGTCCTTGGCGTTCAGTTTAGCAGCTTCTCCTGCAGACATGACCCTGAATTTTACGTATTTGCCATTCCAGCAGTAATCATGTAACAGAAATATCTCAGGGCAATGTGCTGCCCAATTTGTTTAAACTGTGAACAGACAGCCATGAAGAATGAACACAAAACAATAAAGTTTGGGTATACATATTTCGCTCTTATTCAAACCATCATATGAAAAACAATGTAGTAATTCATCCAACAATTGTTAACAGTTAATTGTTAATAATTTTATGTGACACAAACTCTTCCAGGTACTGGACCATCGGAAAATGTCCCTGACCTTGCAGAGCTAACATCCTAGGGGCAGAGGCAGATAGCAAGCAAGCGTACAAATAGGCATCCTCAATCATGATTACATGAATGACACCTAAGGACATGTCCTCTAGCACCTAAACACATCATGAGGACTGCAAGGTAAGTCCAACAGTTGACAACCCCAGAATGTTATGTAGAAATGGAAATCTTATCACTTTGACAGAATCAAGCCTCATTTTGTTTTTAACCTTTTTTCCGTTTAAACTTTGAGCCAAAACTGTTTAATCCCCAGACACATACACATTCAAGGATAAACACTCAAGATATTTAGCTTTTTATTCTGTCCTTCTCTTTGCTTCCACAGGTTTTGGTCCCAGGGGCATAACTTAAACATCATTTATGCTAAACTGTCACAGACTATGCTTCTCAGGAAACTCAAACGGCAACACACAAGAAATTAGGTTCTGGAAACAGACTGGTCCTTCATAGTTGTCTTGAGTTGGAGAAGATGGCCAGGGCTTTGTAGTCTCACGTCAAACTGTCTTTGGATATGGGTCTCCTAGGAAGGGGCATTGGCCTCGGGCAGCTCCCTTCTGGATGCAGCCTACTAACTCAGGCATCCTTACCCTTGGCTGATGTCCCTTTCCTCTTCCTCCTCCCAAGGAGATAGTGCCCATAGGGTTGAAACTTTAGTCTGTGGGGTTGCTGCAGGAGGGAAAGAGGTGAATCCACAGGAAGATGGGCAAGACTTTTGGTGAGAGAACACTCCCTGAATGTCTCTTGAACTGTGAAACCCTCTGGGTTATGTTCATGGAGGAAAAGAAGGATGTAAAGGAAGAGTACAACCACGCCCATAGCCCATCCTGACCCCATCACAAAATGATTTACAAACGTGTTCACTAGTATGACCTCGGAGAAGAAGGGACTTTTAGTCCTCCCAAAATGATCATGTCCATCTTCATGTAGTGAACTTCTTTCTTTTATTATAAAGTTAAAGATTAAGATACAATCATTAAAGTGGATATTTCACATGCAAGTAAAAATGAGTTTAAGTAAACATTGCCAATTTATCAAATTCTTCCCTGTTTTGAAATAGGCAGGGTTTCTGAGGATGGCATTGATGACTAGAAGAAAAGATAAAATGTAAGAGAAAAGCAAGTACTATTAAAAACATGGTTGTTTTTTTAGCCGATCTTCATTTTTAAGGGACTGCTTTAAAAAAAAAGCTGAAATAAAGTTAACATGCATTTCCTGAATCTATACTTCTAATAAGATACTGTTTAAGAATACAAAGACGTGATGTTGTAAGGGAGAGAGACTACCTACCCTCATGACTTCAGACCTGGATAAATCAAGAGTCTATTCTTAATTATTTTACCTTTTAAGATTGTTACTTATGGGCATCTTTGAAGGAAACCTTAACTTTTTTGGGGTACAAAGTGGTGTATAAATTTAAAAACACAAAGAATGAACAAATATTCATAATATAACTTGGAATTAAAAGTGCCATAAGAGTTCAGTGCACCATGACAGGTGATCCAATAAGCTACAGTGATAGGATGTTTGTGATGAAGTTTAAGGAATGAAATAACCCTGACACTTGTGGAGAGTAGGAGAGTTTTACCTTCCAGAGCCAATGCATTGGAAGGCAAGAAAGACTGGAATATGTCCAGGGTTAAGAGTTTGATTTGATTGGAAAATGCAGCATATGTTCTAATAGAGTGGCAGGTAAGTCTGCAAGGCTAGTTTGAGGACCATATTTCAGAAAGCTTAGAAGGCAATATGGTATGCATGCTGACTTTGAGCCAGGGGCTAGTATTCTCAGAACTATGCTTTATCAACATTAATGTAGGATCAAAGTTTGGGGTGAATTTAGGTGGTTAGAAGATAGGAGGTTGACTGAATTGTGAGGATAAGTAAAATGAGCATTGGAATGGGCATGGAACTACACGGTGGCTCCCTGATTTGTACCTTATGTGACTCTGGCCAAGTTTCTTAGCTAGTCTCATTCTTAATTCTCTAATGTCTATAAAGGGAAACAGACAATCTGCTTCACAAAAGTTCATTTAAGCAAACAATATGACAAGATTTGTAAAATATCTGAGTGTATGTTCCCAATAATTTCTAGTTCTGTCTGTTCATATCAATCAACCATCTAGGATTCTGTCCCGTATAGTGTCCTGTGAGTAAAGATATTCTGGAGAGCGTTAGTGGTGAGGATGACCAGGGGAAAAAGAACACTTAAATAGCCTGCATCTGTGATAGTGCCCCCAATGGAAAATGATTCTTTAAAATAAACGGCAATTGTCAAATTGTGGCAAATCATCCCAGAACTTCTTTTTCACTGAAAGTTATTAGTAGAATAGAGAAGCCATGATGCTTTCATAAATGAGTGATTAAAAACCTTTACTATCTCATGCGTTTCACCTTGTCATTTTGTCATCATGGAAAATTTGTGGCCAAAGCAATTGTATATATGGAGTTTGATGATCTGAATTGATGCCAAACTTAGGGCTCAAAATGAGTTCCGAGAATCGTGGGTAAATTTGGTGATTCTGAAGACATTTTGGCCATGCATCAAATGGATAATCAGAATTCAAGGAGTCATTACCAGGGGAATTCTGTCCTTTCTTTGTAAACAGCATTGGTCGTTGGTTATGAAATGTACCAAGTTTAAACTATTGCAAGAAAGGAGATTGTTTTTAAGCTGTCTTATTTCATTTGTCAGTGTTTTCACACATAAGAAACAAATTACCTCCTCCACTTCTTCCTTGCGATGTACCCAAGGGCTTACAAAAAGAGA
Source organism: Equus quagga (assembly GCF_021613505.1). Classification (NCBI taxonomy): domain Eukaryota; kingdom Metazoa; phylum Chordata; class Mammalia; order Perissodactyla; family Equidae; genus Equus; species Equus quagga. Next base: position 6,717,155 of record NC_060272.1, read on the forward strand.
GAGAAGAAAGCAGTAAAAAGAGCAAAGTAACTTCAAAACCACATGGTAGAATTATGTAAGAGAATAAAAAATAATGTAAATGTTTATTCATATTTATTTATATAGATCCATAAGGTCATAGTATATTATCTTATTATACATAAATATCAAACAATAAATGTATATAGCTCTCAAAATTTTGAAGTATTGTTACACAGCCATGTAGAAACACACACACACATACATACATATATGTGTGTATGTACATGGTCGTGTAAGAATATTGCAAAAATGTTATTTGATATATATACATACATATATACACATACATATATATGTGTATGCATGTGTCTGTGTAAGAATATTGCACAAATATTATTTGAGTCCATACTTAGGACAGAGGACCAACAGGCCTAGCAGTACCAAAGGCATAAAAGGATAATAAATAACAACTTCCTAGAATTATGTGGGCCAAACAACTTTTTATTTTACTTTAAAAATAATGTATTTTAAAAAATTAAAAATATGAACTAAAACAAGGACAATATACTGTTACTCAATGATAATCACTTAAGTATTGTGATGTGTCTGTTTTCTTTGAATATATATGTAGATTCTTAAGATAGTAGTATATTAATTATATGTATATAAAATTTTACCTTTATGATTTAACATTATATCACCAAAAAAGCCATATTTTAGTATCTGTTTTAGAGAAAATGTTTTGTAGTTTCTTCATAATACTCTGTTTAGAGACTATATCAACAATTTCTCCGTACTTAGATATTATGATTGCTTCCAAATTGTGACTGTTATAAACAATACTTCACATAATCATATTTGTTCCAAAAATAATTAATGGAACTTTTAAATGAATGTGCTAAGCTACCAAAAGTGGCACTTTTTTAATAACAGAAAACTAGAGAGATCAAGCTCCTTTATGTGGGCCTCAGTTTGCAAAGGGAAGCAGAGTGTGTGGCTGCTGCTTATACTCAGAGCAGTTAGTGGGTAAAGGAAATCTGTGCATAAAGAAGAATGAGTTAGCCTGGGTTACTGCAAAAAGGCTTTGCAGTGGTGTTTCACATAATATTATTACTTAGCATTAATTGAGTAGTTAACATGTGCCAGGCAGTATTCTAAGCTCTTTATATGTAAAAACTTATTTAATCTTCACGTTAACTCTCTGGGAGGTACTATCATGTACCCTCATTTTATAGGCTTGGAAAATGAGGCACAAAAATATTACATAACTTACCTAAGAACACTCGGCTGCCAAGCAGAAGTGTCAGATATAGATCAGTTTGCCTGAGAGCTTTATTCAAGACCAGGTTCCTATCCTGCAGTGGTGTCAGGCTATTTAGTACTGACTGTGCTTCAACAGATTGATCATGAATTACATCATCAGAATTCTTATTTGTTATCTTGAAAGCTAGAAGGCAGTGGAACAATGTTTACAGATAATTCAGTTACAGAACTGCCATCCAAGATTATACACCCAAGACAGCAATCATGTGTAAGGGCAAAAGAAGGATGTAATCTCAGGGTGCAGATGCTTAGTAGGAGTACCGTCCAGGGTAGATTCTGAAGGGACTGACCAAGTCAGTTCTTTAACCAAAAGGAAATGGCATCAAAGCAAGATTGAAAGGTAAAAACAGACAGCATGTGTAAGAAAAAGATGTGTCCAAGGATTTTTATGTTCTTAGCTAAATTTAAATGGATAGAAATTTGCTCCTAGCCATGTTGGAGTGACAAGGACTGGACTTAACCTACTGTCATAACTAATTAGAAAAGTGGGAAAAATACATGAAACAACTGTTTCCAGACACTGGATAACAAGGAGCCACTTGCTGATCTTTGAAAGAAAGCAAACAAATGACGTGTGTCCTATGATTGTTATCCACCGTTTTGCCTGGAGGCAATTTTTGGACCAGGAGCAATAAGGAGGGGGCATGGAGACAGAGTCCAGCATTCTCACTGGGTTGAGGAGAAGGACATAGGAAATTAGAGAGGCTGTGGAAGCTGGAAGTTGTGGGACAGAGCAGTAGAGGAAGGAGTCTCAAGGTGAAAGAGCACCAGAGATTGGTACAGGAGCATCTTCTTGATCACAGCGTTGCTGAGTGCTAGGCCACACCTGGGAAAGGTGGACCTCGAAAAGGCTGGGTAAAACATGACCGAGGGATGGTAAACTGAACACTTCCCAGAGCTGGTAAAAGGTAAGAACACATTCAAATTACAGCCAGACCAGTCAGGATTCTCAATGATTCATTGAAGCATTTAGCAGAAACCCCAGAACAGTCACTATTTGTAGAAGAGCAGAACTTTGTCTGGAGTGAAGGCTACTCCATACCATACTAGCAAAGCATGAGAGTAGACTGCAAATGAAACAATTTTTTCAGCAGGAATTTTTTACGGCAAATGAATTTTTAAAAAATGTTCCATCCAGTTCTTTACACAATTTTGGAAAAAATAAGTGAAATTACCTTCATACGTTAAAAACAGGTATATGAAGTAGTATATAATTTATAAAGAAATATTTACGTATTGGGTTCATGCTTAAAATTTTACTGGAAACACTGTGCAATCTGAAAAGTTGTAGACTAATTGTTCATAATGTCAAAGAGTAGGATTTAATCTAAGGGTCCAAAAATGGGCCATTTAAAGAAATTAGGTGTATCTATTTAATAGATTACTATAAAGCCATTAAATTAACCATTTAATTACATGGAAAAAGAATTGTATTTCACAGTAAGTGAAGAAAACTTAAGAAAGCCTATATAAATATAATACAAATGTTCAATGTATATTTATATTTTCATATGAGTTACAAAATGGAAGGTTATATAATACAAGGAATACAATTTTAATTCTGTGTATGTATGTATATACTTTATTTTTTACCTTTTTCTATGTCATTTTTCTACAGTACCTGTAAGTACATGAAATACTTTTGTAGTTAAAAAAGATAGAAGCATTTAAAAGGCCATGTCATATTCAGATTTATGACCTGCACATTCTCTAGAATACTGTTAGCATTTAGTTAATATTTAATGAATCCATATATGGATAAATGAATTAATAAAATTTTTATTATTCTAAAAAGTTATTTCTCAGAGATAAATACATTATTTGTTTTTCTAATTAAGCAACAATATATTAAGTATTCAAAAGTTATAATTTAAAATTCTGAGTAGTCATCTTTTGTTCTTTGCTTAGATATTTTAAAAGATATTGATTGTGGGGGCCCATCCAATGGTGCAGCAGTTAAGTTTGCACACTCCACTTTGGCACCCTGGGCTTCTCCAGTTTGGATCCCAGGCGCAGAGCTAAGCACTGCTCATCACGCCATGCCATGGCAGGCGTCCTACATATAAAATAGAGGAAGATGGGCACAGATGTTACCTCAGGGCCAGTCTTCCTCAGCAAAAAGAGGAGGATTGGCCGCAGATGTTAGCTCAGGGCTAATCTTCCTCAAAAAAAAAAAAAAAAATATTGATCTTGTGCTCAGCTCTTTCTCCTTGCACAAAATTTTAAAAGAATCTGATGATCCTCCCTTGGTTCATTAGAATTGAAGGCCTCAGCAGTGTTAATTGATTGTTTGAGGACCAAAATTTGATCCTGAGCATGGACTGAGTATTGATGATGCTTTAGTTTCTCTTCTGTTACTACAATTTTCATGACATTATCTTTATAAAATGGAATTGGTAAGTGTGATGGACTTCATGACTCAATAAGTTACTGGTGAGTGTAGGGGAGGAGAGGCAAGAAGACAAGGGACAACAGACTGTATAAACCCTAGATTCATCTCGGATCAACAATGTGAAGGAAGGGGCTGGCCCCGTGGCCGAGTGGTTAAGTTCGCGCGCTCCGCTGCAGGCGGCCCAGTGTTTCGTTGGTTCGAATCCTGGGCGCGGACATGGCACCGCTCATCAAACCACGCTGAGGCAGCGTCCCACAACGAAGAATATACAACTATGTACTGGCAGGCTTTGGAGAGAAAAAGGAAAAAAATAAAATCTTAAAAAAAAAAAGAATGTGAAGGAAAAGAAAGTAAGGAATGAGGAGTGGAAGGAAAAATGGGTATAGGGAGAACACTACAGTCAGAAAAAACAAATTATGTTAATCAGAGTTGTAAGCTATTTTCATTCAGACCCGCCATGTTTCATGGTATCAAAATTCAGTGAAGCCTCACTCATGACTTCCAGCCCACTTCATCTAATACAGTTTATCAAACCTGAGAACTGATTACAGAACCATCCAGAAAAATACACAGTTGTGCAGGGATACCAGCAAGATTTGCAATATAGAAAGAATACTTTGTGGGAAGAAATCTTTATAACTAAAATAGGTTAATATTTCTACATAATTACTATTAATTAATAAACTCTATATTTATTTTTAAGATATTTCTGGTATTCATTTTTGGGCTTATATAATTAATATGTCAGAGAAGTGTAAACTAGAGAATGTACATAACATAAAGTTTTAGTTGTAAAGTTGACCACCACAACAAAATTACAAAAATTCCAAATAATAAGAAAAACGTACACGCTAACACACAAACACAGGCAATCTGTTAAAAAATAATAAGAAAAATGAAAACAGCATTACATAAAATATTAATGCAAAACCAAGAACAGCCACATTTATATCAAGAAACTTTGATTTGTTTCAACTCATCTATTAAAATAAAAACACTCCCAAATGTAATTACAGAATAAAATGCAGTGACTCAAAAATACTGAGAATAGTCAGATGTTTAAAGCATGCCAGGTACAAATTGAAAGCAGTAGTGGTGATATCAGTCAGTGTTAAATTTAGAGTTATTAAACACTATAGGACACAAAGAAGGGCAAATTGTATTCATTGTGTGAAATCTACAACAAAAAATCTAACAGTTATTATGCATGTAATAAAATGTCAAACATTCATGAAATAATAACAAGAGGCAACTCAAGGAGAAATAGAAACAATGCAGTAGGCATTTTGACGCATACCTTTCTTGTGGCACAGGGCGTGTACAAAATATTGATAAAGGTGACCTAGATAATTTGATGAACAAAAAGTTCTACTTGCTATAATGTATTCTGTATCTTGAAAACAGAGAATATGCCTTTTTGTCAAGTGACCATATGCTCATCCACAAGCCCAAGGAAACTATAGGTCATCTGAGGCATTTTAAACATGACTCTTGTAGCTGTCTGGAAAATTGTCCCTTGTCCTAGTTTTCAGACACTAAATTCATGAATTGACTCTGGCCAGATTGTACAGCCTGAGTCAGTGAGTGATGGATGAGAGCTTCTTTAGATCTGAGGGCACTATTACCATGAAGTGATGAATTGCACAGGATACCTCAGAGACTGATGAAGCACACCTAGCCCAGGTAAGATGTTCTCTGGCATGGGATTCAGATTTGACTGTTAGTAGGATTTCTAAAGCCTAATATACCAAGTTGGAACCAGGAGAAACTCTGAAGCTCTGAGGAGTTCTAGAGTGCAATAAGGATGAATGAATAAAAATGAGAAAATAAAATACCCTACTACCTAGAATTTGAATACTCTTTTCAACGACTTTTGGCTAAGGCTGGAGTGGGTAGAGGTGATGGCAGGGAGAAAAAAACATTATTGCAGAATATCTCCAAAATAATTATACTAAAATATTACAGTTTGATCTTTGAAGGAAAAAAAATGCACAATAAATTATACAAATAGTTCTCTCTTTCCAGGAAAAAGGGAGGAGAGGCATAGCACAACTATTGAAAACTACATACCATAAGGAGAACTAACCAGACAGGAAATTTAGATTCATGCAACTTTTTCATTCACTGCTAAGCAAATGATTTTGAAAATGTGGGTGAGATGCATTATTTCTTAGAAAACTAGAAATAACCAAAACTGGTCGTTGAAGATATAGAAATTGTAAACAGATCTATTGTCTTCGAAGAATTAGGGAAAGTTGTCAAACAGCAAAAACCTGAAAGGGGTTAGTCCCAGGTGCTTTTGCTAGCAGAGAGCTGTGAAGTCAACGCAAGTAAAATACCTTGATTATTAATATTTTCCGGTGTAGAAATGAAAAGGACTTTGATGAAAAAGCCTTTTTTTCTGACATCTAATTCTGGGTATTCTAAGTCTTGCATTCAAAACCTTATAAAAAATACCAATTAAATAAATGAGTTGCTGGTGAGAAGCAGGAAGTCTGCTGTGAATTCTCTAAAAGAATAGGATTCCTGGGCTTGGAACAAATGAGTTGCAGCCCAGTAAATGTTTTTAATGAATGAGGTGACACATTTAAATGGAAATCGCATCACAGTAGGCATCTGGAGAGTTGGGCTATGCACTAGTTCCATTACCCAATGAGCATTTGACCTCAAACAAGTCATTTAACTTTTTTTTGTGAATTTCATTTTCTTCATTTGTACAAATGGAAGATATTTGGGTTTTTTTTAAGGGGCATTTTTGGTATATTAATTGGTTTCCCACCAGTGTTTGAAGGATACTTAAACAGTAATAAGTTGAAGTATTAAAATAATAGAGAAAATTTAATGTCTTGCACACATAACTGGAGGGACTAAGATTGGTACCACTCCTGTGTGGGAACCTTGCCTTGGATTGCTAAAAATATATTATGGCAAGGTCATGGCTTTATCAATACCATACTTAAATGTGCAAAGTAAACTTAACTTCTTTCCTTATTTCTTATTTGAAGTAGATTCCTTTCCCTTATAGCTCCTTTCCTTCTGGGAAGTGGGAAAATAGAATTTAACCCCAATGTATTAAACTCAGTCCCATGGGATAATTCAAACAGTCCTTTGAGGAATCACTCAGTGCACTTAGGAAAACATATTCAGTCTCTAGTATTACCGCATCCTCATTCCTCTGCCCAAGATGATGCCCAGGCGTACGAGAAGGCTTGCTCTTTCACATGGCAGGAGAAGAGTAAGTGTCTTCCATTCACCATTGTGTTCTGTGGTTTCTTACTGATCTTCTCTATGAAGTAATCAGTTAAGGCCACTCCCTGGGCATTCTGCTGGAATTTCTGCTAAAGACATGTAGCCCATTTCCTTTTAGATTGACGAAAGCTGGTCACTTTCCAACACTGACTTTTCACAGCTGGATACTCTCGCAGTTACCTCCACTTCCACTTTCCATCTCCTGGCCAGGCTATCAATGGGACAAAATTGACTGTGAAGTCATTCTTACCTTCAAGAGTTCACACCCCACAAGCAGACCTTAACCTTACTACCGACCTTGTAAGGAGATCCAAGAACTTCTGGGATAGTCACCATCATTCAGGAAAAACAGGATGACTTGGGAAAGCTAAAATCTAGCCCAAGGGAAGAAACAATTACATGTATAGCCAAGTTTGCTTTATTTTGTGAATCTCCTAAATTGGTGTGGGGTGAAGAAAAGCAAATCCAAAATGCCCTAGAGGCTCATTTCTTCCTCCTTTTCAGGAGTCCATCAGAATCTGGCTCAATGTGTACAAGTTGATTCAATGGAAGAATAACTCCAGAAACTTTTATTTTCAAACAAGGTTATTTCCTCACCAGGAGGCTCCCATTGTTATGTAGTAGATTTCATGTCCTCGGTGCTCCTTTCTCTATGTTACACGGAATGATGGGGAGGATCATATCTTTTCATTAGTACACTTCTTTGGTATGGTCAGCTCTGCCCAACACAAGCTGCCTCTACAGAATGGCAAGAGAATATGGAAACATTGCACTTTGCTACTTCTCTGCCTCTACTTTTTCTCAAAAAACCCTAGTTTTACAGATAAAAGACACAGCAAGCGTGTTGCTATGTGTCTGTGCTATGGTCGTACAATGAGAGGAAGACTGCACACCTCCTTACTCAGGCCGAGAGGAGCCATTTTAGAGAACCTGGCAACATATCCCTGGCTCACTGTAATCTAAGGCAAAACTACAGCTCCAGTATACACTGGTGTGCTGGAGCTGACTCCTGCCTTCATAACAGATGATTGTTAAAGTTTTAATGCAGCCTTTATTGCAAATTAAATTATATAAACTTGAATTATATTGAAACAAAAATAATAAATACTCAAGACTCATAACTTATTGCCTATTTTACTACTATCTGTGCTCTTGAGATTATTTACATCTATTTTATCTCTATCTTGGAACTACTACATCTCAGTGTGTGACTGCACATTTCTTCCCAACTCTGCATTCAGTGACATTGTGCTGTCAGCTTGAAATTGGTCATGGTAGGAGTATTTACACAGTGGAAAGTGGCAAACACTAAAAACACGGGCTTTATTTTTTTTCTCTTGGAAAGTCGATTGTTAAATATTTGACAGCACACTACTGATATACCTTTCCCCAAATGGAGACCATTGTTTGTTGATGAGGAGGAACCAAGAACAGAGAACGCTTAACATGGCTGCCAGATTCTGACAATTAAGCTTCCAGCAAACTCTTTCTCCTGAGCAGGAAACATAGAAGACTGTTGCAATACAGAATTGCAATTTAGCCTTTCTTCAAGATATGTAATCAAAGCTCAGTTATATACACAAACAAGAACTAACCATAAGAAAAAAATATGTAATCATTTCAATGTGATTTTGTAATCCATTACTTAACTTATTTGGCAAAGTATTTACCTTTTCACATGTGTTTAGTTTAACTCAATCGAGTATTAACCATCAGAGCAAATACCCTTTGATTGAAGGGCTCTGCAACCTTTCCTGGGAAAAAGGAAAATAGCCTGATTAACATGTTTTGCCACAAGTAATACATTCAAGATTTATAAAGTTGTTTGAAGTTAACTATTCTTTAGTTTCTATGCTTTTTTATTCTTTTATAAAAATCTTAATTTCTCCTTTTATCCAAAAGACACTTGAAAAGAATGATGGGGGTTCAAGGATGAATAAGGAGTGGTCTCTGCTCTCAAGGATATCATAGTCTAGTTGGAGTAGACAGCCAGACAAACAGGAAGTATCCAACAACAAATTTAATGCAGTGATATAAATGAAGGCTGGTTCGTGGGAGCACATGTGTGGATAAATGTCTTTTCAAGTATGTAAACATAGTATGGCCTCCTTCCCTCCCTTCTTTCTTTCTTTTTCTTCCTCTCTTTCTCTCTTCCTCTTTCGCTCTTTCTTTCTTTCTTACCTCTCTTCCCTTTCTGGTGTACCCTCAATGTTCCTGCTGGGTAAACCCGTCTGAAATGTATGGTGATATCCCTCATCCCCAGTTGCTGCGTGTGGTACTGTGAAAACAAAACCAATTTTAGCATCAAAAGATATTTTCAAGTATTTTTCTTCACTAGGCAAGCTGTAAAAATCTTCAGCTGTTTTGTTGCCATGGTGAGTGGAGTTGAAGCGATATTTCTAGTCAGAGAGGAAAATCTAGAAAATGAACGCTAATATAAAATAAACTAACAGCCATTATCCTTTAATGCAGTAAAGTTTAAACACAAGAGTCAACACCTCCTCTCAGACCTGCAGAGAAGTGTGTATGGTACATGAAGCCTGGGGGTAAGAGCTGCCAATTTTCTCCTCTTTTCAAATTCAGTTTTGAATATATCTAAAGTTGTAAATTGTACTTTGTTTCAAGTAATGGACTTAAAATTTGATTGTATGAGATGATAATTTTTTATGGGGACGGAAGAACTAGGTTTCAGTCAGTCTTCCAGAAATGACCTCATATTTTACCCGGGGAAATTCATAATCACAGGAATTCAGTTTCTTCACCTACAAAAGGGAGAAAAAAAAAAAAGAAAGGAAAGAAAAAGGAAAACTTATAATCTTTGTCTTCAGAGAATTATTTTAGTGGTAAATAATATAATGTATCCTAAAAGACTTGTAAACTTAGGCACCAGACATTTAATTTTAGTGTTCTCATGTGGCAGTATAACACACAAAAAGTGTATTATTGGTCACAATACCTGATGCAGTAAATACAGAGTTCTAGCTGGTCCATGGAATTCCCTCACCATTTCAGATAACCTATTCTGTGCCTTTCTTTACACAGTTTGTGACATAGGTGGTTATTTTTTGGACTTCAGTAGGTAAAACTATATTCAGGAGACCAGACAGGTTTTTTGCCCATTGTTCTTGTGAAGGTTTTATCTTCTTCTTATTTAGTTGTAAGAGTTGGTTATATCTTCTGGATGTAAGTCCTGTCCTGTTTGAACACTATACAAAAAAGACATAGAGGTGGCCAATAAGCTCAAGAACAGGTGCTCAAATGCATTAGTGGTTAGAGAAATGCAGATTAAAGCCATAAAGACATACTATTTCACAACCACTAGAGTGAATACAATTAAAAAGAGTATTGGCCAGAATATGAAACAACTAGAAATCTCATATTTTGCTAATAGTCAAGAAAAATGATACTTTGGTGAATGTTATTGCATTTTCTTTAAAGTTAACTATGCACTTATCATACAAACCAAAAATTTCATTCCTGGATATTTTTCCAAAGGAAATAAAAATATAAGTCCAAAACTACTTATATAGACTTATAATACTTTGTTTATAATAGACCCAAATGGAAATAATCCAGATATCCTTCCACAAGTGAATGAATACATAATCTATAGTTTATCTTAAAAGGGAATACTACTCATCAGTAAAAAGTAATGAAATGCTGATTTACACAACATTGATGAATCTCAAGAACATCATGCTATGTGAAAGAAGCTAGACACAAAAGAGCACATACTTGATGATTCCATTTATGTGAACTTCCAGCACGGGGAAAATAATATATAGTGATATAAATCAGACGAATTGTTTTGGTGAAAAGTAGGCTAGGATTTAATTTGAGGGAGTGCAAAGAACTTTCTGGAATGATGGAAATATTTCTTACCTTGAATGATGTGTTAGTTACGTAGGTGTATACATTCGTCAGTATTGATCTGATTATATACTTAGAATTTGTCCACTTTATGTAAAGTATAATTTATAAAGTTAACCTTAGATAATGAAGGTAAAATAAAAAATTTTCAGATAAATAAATACTGAGAAAATTTGTTGACACTGATCTCACCATAAAAAATGCTAAAGGAAATCCTTCAGGCTGAAAAGAAACACTGCCAGACAAAAACTCAGGTCTCCCTGAAAACTTTTATATTTAGTCTTCATCTTTTAAAGCTGTTTTACTGATAATGGAATTTTGTGTTAGTTTCATCACTTTAAAGATGTCATCATTAACTTTGTGTTTCCAATGTTTCTGATGAGATGGCAGCTGTCATTCTTATTGCACTTCCATGAATGTGAAAAGTTCTTTTTCCTTGTTGCTTGTATAATTGTCTCCTCCATTTTCAGTATTTAGAATTTGACTATGATAGACATAGATATGATTCTAAATGTTTTTATCCTTCTTGTGGTTTGCAGAACTTCTTAGATTTGTGGGTTGATATATTTTAGCAGTTTTAATAAACCTTGCCCAATATCTTTTCTGGATTTTTCCTCTTCATTCTCTTTCTCCCCTCCTTCTAGAAATCCAGTTTCATGTCTGGTAAGTGTATTTGATTTCCTAAGGCCTCTGACACTATATTTTATTTCTTTTTATTTTCTTTATTTTGATGTTTTATGATTTGAATGTTTCCCATTTACCTTACTCAAGTTCACTGATCATTTCTTCTGCTATGTCAAATGTGTTGTTAGTCATCCAATAAATATTTTACTTCACATTTTTTATCTTTTATTCTACAATGTCTATTTAGTTTTAGTTTAGAGCCTTCATTTTTCTGCTGATGTCTTCATCTATTCACACATTCTAACCATTTTTCCCTTGAAATTAATAATCCATGTCTCTATTAGTCCTTTTATGTAGTTATTTAGTCTTTAATGATTTTTATTTTAGTCTTCAATTCTTGCTTCTTAATTCCTCTATCTAGGATAGTCTTTGTTCTGATTCTATGAACTATTTTGTTTTCCTGGTTGCGAATGACAATTCCCTGTGTATTTACGTCTCCTGTCATTATAGTATGCTAGACATTTTGTGTAAAGACTCAGCAGAGACTAAGATAGATCATTTTATTTTGTTTCTGTCCACTGGAAAAACATAATTTCCCTTGTCAGGAGCCTAAGTGGTGTGGCCAACACCATGAGTCAAACTGAACTTGGGTTGGACAGCTGCAAATTTAGTTAGTTTTACTTTACCTCAGGTTTCAGATAAGATAACAGGAAGTGTCTTTGCCTTTTTTTCCCAATCCTCAACTTATCACCTTGATAGAGGGACTGTTCTCTTTGATCTTTCGTATGTTACCTAGGACCGAGTTGGTTTGCAGCTTAAGTTATGTTCAGCTTAGCTTTGAATTCAACTCCACTGGTGCTCTGTTTTCCAGCTCTGCTCAGCCTCAGGTAATAGTAGAATTCTGGTAGAGGAGAACTATCAAGCCAAGATACTCATTTTTTGTGTTTGAGACTCTTCCAATTACCAACCAGCGTTTCCAAGCAACAATGTTAATAAAAGCTTGACTGCTTTCTCCTTTTCCTGGAAAAGTCTCTCCAGTTTCAGCAGTCATGTCCTTTTACTTAGCCATACCTAGTTTAGGTGACTGGCCCATGCATAACAGCAGCCGTCTCTCTTTGCTCACCAGTGAAGGGCTCATCCTATCTAGAATGTATTTAATTTAGACTTGTTTGCATACATTGCTCTTTGATGGCATTAAAGAGAAGTATACTTTTATTTTATCCAGTGTTTTCTCATTTCAGTGGGAGCAAGGGACTTGCACATACTCAGTGAAACTCAATTACTGTGTTTATTTTGCAGTTTGCCTTTTTTCTTTAACAGTATGCATTTTCCACTTATCTTCCTGAAGGGGACAGCTCTCTGAATTAGTCCATGTAACTCTGCTTCATTATTTCCAATGGCTGAATGATATATTGTGACAATACTAAAATGTATCCAAATAATCTATTAATGGCTATTACAGTTTCAAATAATCATGGGATGAATAGCCTTGCATATGTGAGACATATGCTTATCTCATACCTTTGTGTGCTTGTTTCCTTTTGGTAAATTCCTAAGATTGGAGTTGTTAACTCAAAAGGAACATTTATTTTAACTGGTCACAAATATTATTAGATTATATTTACGAATAAGTATTAGCAATAAATGCTTCAAAATTTTGTAAATACTACTTGCTGAAACCCCTACCCTTTTCACCACTGTTTATCTCTTTCTTTCAAATTTCTGCCAAATTGATGGGAGCAAATTTCTTCCACCACTCTTTTCTTTTGATATTTTGTTTTCTTGTTTGCTAGTGAATTTCCTCTTTACTAGTAACTATTAAAGCTTGATCTTTGAAGACCATTTATATTTGCCCATAGGCTTTGCCATTGCGACCTTCTTCTATCCCTATTGATTTTGAAGAACTCTTTGAATATTGTGGATTTATAAACATACTTATTATTAGCTATTTCTGTGTCTGTAACCTTACTAGGGCGGGAGTTCCTTGACATTAAGTACAAAGTCATATTAACCTTTCTATATCCAGGAAAATTACAGTTGTGAATTGAGCACATTTTCCTTACTAGAATGAAAATTCCTAAGTGAATCCTACGTAATGTCTACCAAGCAAAATTTCTTGCATATTCAGTGCTCAACAAGGGTCAATGAGCAATATTTTCTTCAAAAAAAATTCTAGAAAGATGGTGAACAAGGTGGGGCAGTCACCTGAAATAGCAAGGCCAACAGACCTACTCACTTCTCACGATTTTTACCCCAGCACAGAGGGTAGGTGGAAGCTTTAGTAATGGAGGTGTAGCAGGAGGAAAGAGCCTGGGAGTTGGAGGAAGGCTGTGCGCTGCTTCCTGGAATCCAGGAAACTTTTACTTATTCGTGAACGTACAATATCCAAAGTATGGTTGTGGAAAGGACACGTTGATTGAGACCTGCATAGATGGAGCAGAAATGTAACCATGGCACAGACATAGAAACAGAGTAGATACGAAAATAAGATTGTTTTCTTACTACAATAAAGGAAAAAAGATTGAGGGCTTCAGAGAAACTCTAGAGACAGCTTGGATTTTTAAACTTATGGAAGAGGTGCTATGAGCTAAATTTTTCCCGATGTTTAAGTGTCTAGGAGCCTTCAGTGACATGTATTTTTTCACGTCAGATTTTTGTACTAGTATGAAATATTTAGATGTGTTTTAGACGAAACCATCCCTTAGAATTGAATCAGGAATGAACTCTCACCATGCCTGTTAAGTCCTTGGATGTGAGATGATCAGAAGTTGAGACAGATCCAGCAGGACCTGTGGTGATCCTTGACATACCACCTCAAAGTCAGTGACATTATGAAAATGTCTCTGAGATCTTAATCAGAACTTGTGTGAGTGGTATATTTCAGGACTCACTGTTACAGGTGGCGAACGAGGCCCTGGAGCCGTGTGTGAGTTTATAAGAAAGGCTAAAAACAAAAAACCACGTGATGAGACGAACTGTGGAAATTGAAGTGTAATCCACTTTGTGAATGAAAACTTTTCAAGAAATTGGAGTTGTCCAGCCACGGGAAAGGATGTCAGCAGAGGCCGCATGTGGTGTGATGAAAGCCCTTTTTCCTCACTCAGGAGCCCCTTTAAGCTGGTTAGCTGCTGTGAGATTGGCTCTCAAGCACAATTCTGAACTCCCGATGTTACCAGAATCCGGAAACATTTGTAGGGATTACAGTGCCAGAAACAAGAGTGGAGAATTTTGAGTTGGCGTTACAATATGTCACTGAAATTTTTGAGAAATGACAAGTCTCAGACAGGAGAAGTGACAGATATAAATGGAAAGTTTGCAGGGCCTGGCATTAAGAATTATATCTGCTCTCACACCCTCAAATTCATCCATGTCTAAACTGATGCACAATACACTTGAACTGGTATGAAGTGATGTCGAGAGTTCCCAGAATTTTGGTGTCAATCTTCTTTCGTAGCAAAAACTGCAGAAAATACCTCTGCTTATAATGCAGAGTTTAGAAAACCAGCCCTGGTTAGATAGAACTGCTGTGGAAGCAAAGTCTCTATATATTGAATGATGTATTTGAAAAAATAAAAGAGACTTCCATGAGAGATTAAGGAATACCTCTAAATCTCCTGTAATTGTTGAAGCTAATTCAGGAGAAAGAAGAGTGGAAGGCAGCATGGAAAGTAGAAAACAAGATTCGACAGTGATGTTGGCATCAGCAGCATCAGCTTTGGGATGCAGAAGCAGGGGTTGATGCAGGTGGGACTCAGCCCCAGTGGAAATCCTGGAGGTAATGGAAGGCTTTCTGCGGCTGCTTGCCCTGCACAGGACTGGTTGGAGACTAGCTATTTGTTTCTGATGTAGGGAGCTGGTCCCAAAAAGGCAGACTTCAGCCCATTTGAACCTACCATCTGACTCCTAAAAAAATGTCAGTAACAGTGGGATAAATCCTAGAAATAAAGAACTCCCTATGGGGTCTTTTGAAGAAGATCCTTGTCCTATACTGTATCTAATTTTTGTCTTTTAAATCCTGTGTAACGACCCAAAGCTCTGCTCAACTTTTTAGCCTCTCAGCTGTCATTTTTGAGTTAACTAAGTCTCTCAGCTGCACATTTTAAATTAGCAATATTCTGGTGGAAAAAATGACACCACATATCAATCTTACTTTCCTGGATTTTCCTTTTTTTAAAAGAAAATATTTTGGGATATATCCAACAGGAGGACGTTTTTAAAACAACCTAGCACATTAATTCAGGAAGCCAGCTTTCTGGGTTGTGTTATTTTATGGGTGCATTTCTACTTCACTTGAGTATTTAGGTCTTGTTTCATATTTTTCCCATTTCACTATTTTCATGTGGATTTTTAAAAATTGTTAAATTTAATGAGTTTTGATGTATAATATACCTTTCTATCTCCATTCAAGATATAAATCATACTAGGAAGTTCCATTTTCTCCCATTTAATTACTCTTACCCTCCATATATAACCACTGTTCTTATTTCTATCTCCATAGATTAGTTGTTTTTTGTTGTTGTTTTTCTTGAACTTTATATAAATGGAATGATTTAATGTGTACCCTTTTGTGTATGGGTCATTACAATTTTTGTTGCATTCATCTATGTTGATGCATAATCAGTAGTTTCATCTTATTGGCAGGAAGCATTTTGTTGGATAAATATGACATAATTTGTTTATTCATTCTCCTATCTATCCTTTCTCCACTCTGTTGTTTTAGTGCCATCTGTTGAAAATTGTTTCTTTTCCACTTGGAAAGCTCTGTTCTGTTCTGCCAATCTACTACTTTATCCTTTTCTCCATTCCACAATATCTTTGATTACTAATAGCTTTATAGTAAGTTTTAAAATCAGGTATGTAAATTCTTCAAATAGATTTACAATCTGCTTTTGGCTATTCTAGATCCTCTTCATTTCCTTTTTCATTTTAGAATTAAATAGTCGATACCTTTTAAAAAGCTTATGGGGATTTTCGTTGGGGTTGCATCGAATCTATAGATAGATTTGAAGGCATTTGACATCTTAACAATTTTGAGTCTTCCAATCCATGAACATGTTACATTTCTCCATTTATTTAGATCTTCTTTAATCTCTCTCAACCATGTTTCTTGGATTTTTTCAGTGTACAAAAGTTGCACACTCTTTGTTAAATTTATTCCTGAATAGTTTATGTCTTTATGCTACTGTAACTGGAATTTTTGAACTTTATTTTCCAATTGTTTGCTGCTAGTATATAGAAATACAATTGAGTACTTTATAATGACTTTTATCCTGTAAGCTTGCTAAATTTCCTTTTTAGTTTTAGAAACTTTTTTATGTATTATGGAGTTTTCTACATAGATAATCATGTTGTATGCAAGTAAAAATAGTTTTAATTCATCCTTTTTGTGCCTTTTATTTTCTTGCATTATTGTACTGTTTCCAACCTCCAGTTAAATTGCTGAGTAGCAGCGGGGATTTCAGGTAACTTTTCATTGTTCTTTATCTTAGGGGGAAAGTGTCCAATAGTTTTTCATTAAGTATGCTGCTAGCTGTAGGATTTTCAGAAATGATCGGTACTAGTATCTTATGGCTGCCTTAACGTATTATCAGAAACCGGGTGGCCTAAACAACAGGAATTTATTATCTCACAATTAGGATGCCGAAAGTCTGAAATCAAAGTTTCTGCAGGGCCATGCTCCATCTGGAGACTCAAGGGTAGATTCTGTTCCTTGCCTCTTCCTGCTTCTGGTCGCTCCAGGCGTTACTTGGCTTGTGGCTGCATCACTCCAATCTCTGTCTCCGTGATTGTACTGCCTCCTTCTCTTCCTTGTATTATGTGTTTCTCTTCTTTGTGTCTTTTAAAATGACACGTCTTGGATTTTGGGGCCCACTTCTTACATCCCAACTGTAAGAGAAATTTAATCCAGCATGATCTTATATTAACTTAATTATATCTGTAAAAATTCATTTTCCATATAAGGTGACATTCCCAGGTTCTGGGGGTTAAAAAGCGCAAATATTTTTTTTGGGGGGGGTCCCAATTCGATCTACTACATACCCTTAATCAGGTTGAGGAGGTCCCCTTATGTCCTAGTTTGCTGAGAGTCTCTATTATGAATGGGTATCAAATTTTGTCAAATGCTTTTTCTGAATTTGTTGAGATATTTCTATGCTTTTTATCCTTCATTCTGTTAACGTGTTGGATTACATTTATTGATTTTCAGTTGTTAAATGAACCTTGCACTTCAGGGATAAATCTGCTTAGTCATCATGGATTATGCTTTTGATGTATTGCATGATTAGATTTTCTAATATTTTGTTATTTTCATGAGGGGTCTTGGTCTGCAGTTTGATTTTGTTTTACTTGTAATATCATTGTCAGGTTTTTGTAACCGTTACGCCTGGCTTATAAGATAAGGACGTAGTGTTCCTTCTCTATATTGCTAAAAACATTTTGTAATATTGTTATTATTCTTTCCGTACATGTTTGGTAGAATTCAATGCTGAAACCATCTGGGACCAGAATTTTCTTTTCGGAAAATTTTCTGATGGTGAATTAAATGTCTTTAACAGATATGAGGCTTTTCAGACTTTCTATTTCTTACTCTGTTAGTTTGGGTAAGTTTTGTGTTCCAAGGAATTTGTCAATTTTACCTAACTTGTCACGTTTATTGTCATAACATTTTTCATAAGTTGTCATGTTATTCTCTAACGAGTGTAGAATTAGTAATGATATCCAATCTTTCCTTGTTGATATTAGTAGTGTTTAGTAGTAATAGTTAACATTTATTTTGTGCCAAGACCTTTCCAAAGTATTATTCTCTAACAGTAAAAGTAAATAATTATTGGACGATTATTAAGTGTAAAGCACTGTTCTAAGCACTCTTATCATCAGCAGTACTCTGAGTTTGTTGCTATCATTATCCCAACTTTACAGATGAGAACATCGAAGCACCAATATGCTCAAGGCCTCACGGCTGGTAGACACACAGCTAGGATCTGAACTCGCGCTGATTGGCCCAGAACAGGCGCTTTTAAGCACTTCCCTACAAGCTTCTGCGTGTCCTTATTTAGTCTTCACAACAACTTTAGGATCAAACACTGTTTGCATCGGTTTTACAGATGAGGGTATTGTCTTTCAATTAACTTGGGTTGAATAACTTGCAATGAGTCAAAATGTAGTGATCTCTGAAGACAGACTTAACCCTAAGTGTGACATCCAAACCTCTGCTACGTGCGGTTTGTGTCCACTATGCAGCAAGGTGGTAAAGGAAGGGAAGGTAATGGTGGCATACTATGCCATGATCTCTAAAGACACAGTCCCACATCTGACACTTCTCAGCTCTACTTTACTCTCGCTGGGTCTCCTGTCACACAGTTTTTCTTCTTGCTGTGGCAATACGGCCACCAGCGGATCAATGCTTAAGGACTGTTTTTCCCTTCCCAGAAGTTCTAAAGATCCTAAGGTCAAACCTTGTTGGTTCTTTTGGGTTCAGGTCTATCTATTAAACAATCACTCTCTTAAACAAATGTGATATTGATTGAGAAGGCCTGGGCTCTAAGCTCACTCCTGGAGGATGTGAGAAAGTTTATGTCGGATTGAGAATGAAGGGTGAGCAGCCCGCTACCTCCTTTCCTACTGGAGGTAACCATTCTCTAGTTGTCATATTTCTGCATAGATACACCTATCTGCATCCCTGAACAATATGCTGGGCCTTTGCGTGGTTTTGAATTTTATATAAATGGAATCAAATAGCAGACAATATTTTAACTGACTTCTTTAGCTCAATGTTATACTTGTGAGATTCATGCAGTCTTGATTGAGTTGTGGTTTATTCACTGTCGTTGATGTATTATATTCCAAATAGCCCGCACTTTATTTATCCACTATGGTGTAGGTGGGACTTTTTTTTGTAGTTTCCAGTCTGAGGCAACTTTAAAAAACAAAAGTGTGGTGATCACATTCCTATATCCTATATGAAAAACATTCTCTAGAACGTATACTTAGAACTGTGTTTCTGGGTCATAGATATGCATGTTTTTACGTTTAGAAGATAAGGCCAGACTGTTGTCTAAAGTATTTGTATCATTGTAACTTCCTACTAGAAATGTCTAAGAATTCCTGTTGCTTTACAGTTTCACTCAATATTGTCAGATCTTTTAAAAAGTTTTTGTCAATCTGTTGACATATAATTGTATCCATTTATCATTGTCCTTGATATTTCTCAGATTAATGAAGTTAAGCACCTTATCACATGTTTATTAACCGTGTGAATTTTTTCTGAAGTACCTCTTTACTCTTTTGCACATTTTTGTTGGGTTTTATGTCTTTCTCATCTACATACTGCCCCTTTCCTCTCTCTTTACAGATTTAAGTAATTTTTATATATTATGATACTAATTCATTGATGCTTAAATAATATAAATTATAGGTAGTATTTCTTGGATCTTGCTTAAATAATTATTTTCTATCTTTAAGTAAGGAAATTATTTTTCTATGTTCTTAGTTTTATAATTTTTCCTTTTTACAGTTGATTTTAATCAACCTGAAGTTGACTTTTTGTAAGGTTAGAGTCAACCTTCACTTTTACCATATGTTAATACAATTATCCCATGACTATTTATTGATATCAATTATTGAAATGTTTATTGAAAGAGTTTCCACTGCCTTGCATGGTTATGTCTCTCATAAACCAAGCATCCATAAAAGAAGGATCTCTTTCTGCTTCTGCACTTTCCATTCTGTCCATTGGTCTTTATGAATATCATCCAGTACTACACCATATTACTTACCATAGCTTAATAATTAAGGTAATCATATAATTTATTTTCCAAACTGGGGCAGTTATGAGAGTGAAAGAAGTCACCCAAAAATAAAATTACATGAATTTTAGAAACAATTATTTATTCATGTGTAACTTAATTTTGTTATATTGGTGAACCTATGGAAAGTTCTATTCAAAATGTTTTTTAAAAATAAAATCACTTCTGAAAACTAAGATGACATGTTTATATAATGTATACATTCTCTTAACCTGTTCCAGCTCCTATAAAAAAAATACATAGACTGAGTGGCTTATAAACAACAAAAATTTATTTCTCACGGTTCTAGAGTCTAGGAAGTCCAAGCTCAGGGCACCAGCAGATTCAGAGTCTGGTGAGGGCCCACTTCCTGGCTCATAGATGGTGCCTTCTCACTGTGCCCTCACATAGTGGAAGATATGAGAGAGCCCTCTGGGTCTCTTTTATAAGGGCATTAATCCCATCATGAGGACTGCACCCACTTTGCTTAAGCACCACTCAAAGGCCCCACCTTCTAATACCATGGCATTGGAGATTAGGTTTCAGCATGTGAATGTTAGGGGAAGCACAAACCTTCAGGGTATAGCAACATTATACATGTTAAAGTAGATATTTAAAATCTTTCATGGACTCAGCATTAAAAGATAACAAAAACAGAATAATTAATCTGGGTAATATCCGCAAAATCATTTCTTATCTACATCTATTTGTAATAGCCTGTCACTGGTACTTTTCAGAAATAAAGTTATTTTTTTCAATCTGATTTTATCACTTATAATTGGTTATAAAATTTACTGTAATCTTCAAAATTTTAATTTATCATTAATAATTTTATATTTGTTGAGAGCTTTATTGATTTTTCTCTGTATACCCTAATATTTTTGAGAGAATGCTCCTTTCATGTATATATTTTTTTTGATATTTATGAAATATTAAATGTGTAATTATTTTACCAAAATATTTTCCAGGTACTGTCTTTTAGCCTCTATTCAGATCATTATTCTTTGAAAAAAACTTTTCACAAGAAAAAATTTCTTTAAATCAGTCAATTCTATTCATGATTCTTTTGAGTGTTTTACCAAATTTATATGCTGGAAAATCATAGGCCTTCTCTGTTTCATTCTGTCCCAGTCAGAGCATAAATTTATCCAATTAAAATAGGAACTTCATCAAAAATTCTTCTCACAATCCAAGATATTCCAAATCACACTTATAGAAGTTCGAAATTAAATTCTGTACACCATCTGAGCTCTCACTCTTTGATTTGTTCACTTCCTCCCTTGCTTTTGTCAGGATAATGTTCAGTGTCTTCTTGCTTGCAAGGTCTATTTTCAATAATTACAGTTCACCCAGTTATTCAAAAGCTGAAGTTTCTATTCACTGAATACTTGGATGAAAGATTTCCAACCAATTTTGAACAAATTGGGACCAATTTTTTAAGAACTCATTTACAAAATAATTCAGTAATACGTTATAGGTTTGATTTCGCCACATCATTTCTGAACTTTGATAGTTTTGATTTGTTGTTTCAAAGCTTTGATTGTTTCCTTCATCTTCTAGATCAATATGAAATATTAAACTACAATTCTATCCACTTTGTGGCCACATTTTTCTGATGTGTTTCCACTATCTGTCAAAATGTTAATAAGATTATTTTTATCTTTCTCCTTGTAATTCTCCTAGTAACACTTATATGGATCAAAATATATTTTCTTTTTGTCATCCCATTGCATGAGATGATGGGATGGGGTTGGATTAGGGAGCTTTTCTCTGTTTCCAGGCTGGCTTGTGGGCTCCTCACTCTGTTATTTTCCTGAGGGATTCAAAATATGGCCTCACCTCTCTGAGGTAGCTGTTCCTCGGTCTCTCGAAATGAGATCTCTCTCAGGGTGATTTCCTTTCTTCTGCCTCATCGCTGGGCTCTTGCATCATGCTTTCTCTTGCTTCCCAGTACTTCTTGCACCTGCTTCTGGGTGTCTCCCCTTCCGGCCATCTCAACCTTCTCTCACTCTCACCTCCAGTGTTCCTTCTCTGCTCGATTTGGATCTTGTCTCTCAAGGATGAGCCTCTAGTCTTCTGGAGGAGAGTATTTGTAGATATTTCGGAGGCTCTCAGGAGCTCCTTCTGCCATGGCAGTGTTTGAAGCCCTGCCTCCTGGCTTCTTGTGCTTGCCAGCAACTTGGAGGCCGTGAGGGTTTCCAGTCGTGCCTGTGACTCTTAGCCCTCCCAGGCTTCCAAACTCAAGAATGGCTCTCCTCTTTGGAGGCAAGTAGAGGTTGACAGTACATTGGTGTCTGCAGGGTTTATAGGTTGTGGATTAGTCCTTTTCACATACGGCCATTCCCACCCCACCAATACTGATTTGTACTGGTTTGACCTCATCCAAACATTTCCTAGGGTCTTTGGAGACTTTTTGTCGTCTAGTTTGGTGGAATATGCCATCATCATTTTTCCTTTCACTATCCTAATTTATTTATTTGTTTTTTCAGCAAGAATAGTTTGGATATTAAAGAATTATGCCGCCAAAATGATCACATCACTTTACTTACCAGTGAATTTTAATTAAATGACATAAAGTAAAAGTTCCACTTTGCCTTTCAATCCCATCCCCCAGAGATAACAACTATTAAGCTTTGACTGGATTTTTTCATATTTTTTATAAACTTAAACAGATTCATACTAGTTCCTATGGGCTGAATTGTGTCACTTCAAACCACATGTTGAAGACATAACTAACAAAGTGATGGTTGTAGGAGGTGGGGCTTTTGGGAATTAAATAGGGTTAGGATGAGGTCCTGATGGGGGGCGTCCTCAGGATGACGTTAATGACCTTCTAACAAGAAACTCCGGAGAACTTGCTTCTTCTCTTTTTCTCTACCATGTGAGGACAGAGAGGGAAGGCCATCGTCTGCAAGCCAGGAAGAGAACTCTCGATGGAAAACTGAATCAACATGTTGATCTTGGACGTTCGAACCTCCAGAACTGTGAGAAATAAATTCCTGTTGTTTAAGTCACCCAGTCTATGATGTTTTGTTGTGGCAGCCCGAGCTGACTAATACATCAGTGCACTCATGTTCTTATTCTGTTCAATCACAGACATGCCCTTTTTTTACAAAAAAAATCTATTTTTTTAAATGTAGATTTTTGGAGATTACTAATGGATATGAGAATTTTTAATTTTAATTAATACTGTTAACTTACTTTGCAAAACAATTGTATCAACTGACTTTCGAATTAATAGTGAGTTTACTAGGAATGACTTCACTTCATACATTGCCTCTAGTGCTGAATTCAATTAATCAGAGATATACAATGCCAATAATTGTGTATTTAGATGCAGCCTGAAGGTATTATTTGAACTAGAATAGTAATATTGTGTCAAATATATAGTGTCATGTGTTCTGAACTTTTCTTCAACTTGTGTTGGTTCATCAGCTGTTATGTTTCTGACCCTTAGTAACTACTTCTAGTCCAGGAAGAAACGTGGGCAAAGGAAAAAAACCAAACCTCAGAATTCCAGTTAACTGGAAAAATAGATAAAATGTGTAAAATAGGTAGTAAAGCACATCTTGTGAATATTGAGACTTAGGACATATACCTTGGAGGGCAAGCATTGAAAATTTAGTAGGAAAAAATCAGGATGTTATGGTGTACAGGAAGGAAGAAGTGCCAAGATGAGGTTGACAGTAGCCTGTCTGACAACAGTGACAACTCTACTTTCAGGCTGTGATTGGAAAGTTGTAGACATATAATAGTTGGGACCTTGCATGGTTAGAAAAGCCAAATCGCCAGTCCTAAGCTAATTTAGAGAAAACACAGTCAAGGAGGGTAAACGTTTAGATGTATCCTAGAACCTGAGAGAATCCTGATTCTCAAGGCCGATCCTCAGCACCTCCTGTTGTTCATTTCTGCCAGACAAGGGGCCCTTTACCCTCATTGTCAAGATGGTGCTGGAATGTAGCTCAGGGTTGAGAGGAAGATCTATGCCCTTACCTCATTCCATCCATTCAAATTACCTTGAGGCTTAAGCTAAATTAGAGTTCTCTAATTCAAGGGCCTGAATGTAGATGCTTAATGAATAAAGACATGAACATTCAAAGTCCAGATTCTAAATTCAGAGATAATATAACTGAGAAACATTTCCGGCTTTGGTCAGTATCCCATGGTCAGAAGCCCCTCATTCCCATAATGACCAGAAAAACACAAGCCTGTTTTTAATGTATATATTTGCTATTATGTAGTAGTTACTCTATATATTACAATGTGCATCTATTACTTCTACTTTTACAATTTTGGTCACAGAATTTCTGTTTGATTCAATTTTGGAGTTTCTGGTTCTCTGATAAAATTTTTCGTCATGTTATCTAATGTCTTTAACATGTCGATTAAACATTGTTTTAAATTCCATACCTTACACTCCACTTTTGGGATCTCTTGTAGATCTGTTTCTAATATTTGATTTTTCTCCTGAAATTCTGTCATAATATTTTCTGATATCCTTTGTCATTTTTTATTACATTTCAAATATTGGTATGAACCATTGTAGACATGATTTGAGACTCTGGCTGATGTTAGATTTCTCACAATGGGTTTGCTTTTGCACCAGGTAGGCAGTCAACGTAGGCACAGGGCCCCTCAATCTAATCAAAGATTGAGCTGCTTCAAATTTGGGCTTCAGACCCTATGAGGGCTTGCTTTTTTCTGGTCCTCTTTCTTATTTACAGTGTGTAAATGATTGAGGCTCCTATCTGTCTTGGGTAGATATCCCAAGATATCTACCAGGGTCTCTCTTTAGTAGATGCTGAATGACCTGCCCTACCTTCACTCCCAGTGATAAGAGAGCTGAAATCTTGCTCAGTCACTCAACCACTCAGTTGCTCCTTTCACTTTAGTTTTCAAGGCTCTCCCTTATTGCTTTTGAATTGACAAATTCCTGAAGATCAACTTGGAATGTTGGACTTACTGTATTTCATCATCACCGCCACACAAGTATATTTCATATTTTATTCTGCTTTCCTAGCTGTAAAAAAGCTTATCCTGCAAAAATAGAAGTGGAAATCTTTCCTCATTTATTAAAAGAAATGCTAGTTCACTTCCCACAGTGCTGTTCTGGGCGTGTTTGGGAGTGATTAGGCACATTGTTTGTATGAGCAGTCAGGCCTATTTACTTGTATATCCACACTTGCCAGGCCTTCAGAAGCCACATCTATTTCTGACATTATAACATATTGGTCAGAGATCTCAGACTTGGAGTCAGATGTGGGAAATAAATGGGAGAGTAGGTTATATTTTTTGAATAATTATTGTTTTTTCTGCTCGGTATCCACTTTCTTCTTGAAGTCATAGTACTTTGACTTTATTTGGGGAATCTCTCCTCAGCCCACATGGTTTTACCCCTGGATCCTTAAATATGAGACATTCTCCAGACTAAGTCCTTCAGCATGCTCCATCCTCTTGGCCATAGTAGTTGGTTCAAGGATGGTCTCCAAGATTGAGACATGTAGAGCAGGAGCAAGAAATCTCAAAAATTTAAGGGGACTTTCATTTAACCTTTTGAACTCCCAGAGGCCACAGTGTTGACTCTCAGAATGAAGCCAGCACAGTGGAAGGAAGAGCCCCAAAAACAGAGAGGCCAAGTCTTACTTACATTGGTTGACTGAATACAGATGCGTATGAAGCCAGCTCTGTTCTTAGACATTTGGTAATGAAAACCAATATATTCCTTTTTCTTTTCTTAAGTTAGTTTTAGGTGGATTTTCTATGACTTGCAAATAAAACAGACCACACTGATGGAGGTGGTCTCTGTTTAGAGAGGGGGGAGAGCAGCTTATGTAGATGTGTATTTTGAAGGTATATGGATGGGAAGGAAGATATGTGGGTGTTTGGGAACAACAGTACACACTCTGATTTTCCTGGAGTGTTCGGCATTCATTCACCCTAGTCCCAAGGAAAAGCCTCAGATTTTCATTTGCAGATCAACTAGTCTTACTTTCAGTGCAGGTGGCTGGGTTGAGGATCAACCCCACCTCCAGATGTGGATCATGTGAGGCCATAGTGATTGTGTCAGGAGTGAGCACATGACTTATGTCTCTCCAATCACAACAAATCTCAGGACTTTTATGAGAGCTACTGGAAGAGATCAGTCATTTTTGGTGGTTTTGGACTTTGAAGCACATGAGATGGTGGCTGCTGACACAATCCTCCCCTGTGAGTGAAGCACCTGCTTGTGGGCAGAGCCAACAAATTAGAAGTCAGAGCAAAGACTTGGACAGTAAAATTGTCCAGGAAGTCAGTGTTCAACCCCAAGGATCCATCTATGCCTGAAAAAAGGCTTACCCTTGGACTGTTCAATTACATAAGCCAATAAAGTGATTTTTATTTAAGCTTATTTTTGATTTTTGTTTTCCCTGTCACTTTCAACAGAAGGAATCCTAAATGATGCTGCGTGTGATTAGTTGTCTCTGGTATAATTGCATTTTATAGGCATAAACATCTTCCATGGAGTATGTATTAGAGGAAAAGATATTGAGATCCTGCTGAATTATTCTTTACACATATCCACTTTCACTCAATAAATATTAATATGTGCTGTTACTCTCTTAGCTGTGCTAAGTGTTAAAAGACATTTTGACTAAGAGGAGGTTACAGGTCTTTTGGTTTTTGGTTGTTTTAAATGGCAAATGTATAAACAAACACAGGCAATACTTATGGGCTCACGCCAGGATAGGAAGGTCTACAGCAGGTGGTGTTGACCTGATACGAATGACCTGTGATGGAATTTCAGGAAGTCTGTGAACTGTGCCAAATTTTAGGCAAAATATTGAGTGTATGAGCATATAAACCTATTTTGGGGAGAATGTGCAGAGCTTTCATCAGAGTATCAAAGAGCTACTTCACCCCAAAACTAGTTGAGTCACTGCTGTGTGGATTACTGTGGAAACTCCAAAAAGAGAAGTAGTCAATAGCAAAATTGCAACTACATTCAGAACATGTTGAGGACATAATCACATTTATATTCCTAGAAAAGCAAATAGTAGATACTCAATATATATTGGTTAAATGGATTAATGGATGAGTAATTAGCTCTGTTGGGAATAGTCAAGGAAGGCAGCAGGATAAAGTCATGGGTGAGCTAAGACTTAATGAATAAATAGGAATTCAGAAAGTAGACAGGATTGGTGACACACTTACTCTTTTGTGATGAATTTACATAAATGAAAAGCCCTTAAAAGTAAAGTATAAAAATACCTACCTATAATTCTATGCTGTAAGCACCATGAATTCAAAGAAATATGTCTACAATATTGACCCTTGAGTCAAGGAGACTAAGAACTTTACCTCAAGTTTAGTGATTGTCCAGTAAATAATGCTTCATAACTGAATGGATGAGTGAATACACATCACACAGTTTTTTAAGAACTCAAACCCTTTATGTGTGTAAGCTTGTGGAGAAAGTGTGTCTCAGTATCAGGGAATGGATCAGTAATATTCATACAACATCCTTGAATAGACGAAAGTTTATTTTCCTTTTAGTTATAGCTATAAATTTTCGACAAATAAAACTTGATTTCATGAAGTTAAATCTCATACTTTCTCATGTGATTTTTCCATTGGTTTCAAGCCTTCCTCCATACATTTTTTTTCACTTTTTAAGTTTATTATTTTCATATTTAATTACTTAACATGTCTGGAAATTATGATAGAGAAGTAAATATCTAAGTGAACCCATATCCAAATATCTAACCCATTGTCCCCAAACCACTTATTGTGTAATATTTTCCCTAGTCCTTTATCATATGCATTCTTTATAGATCTTGTCTCTGTGTTTCTATTTTCCCACACGCTTTGCCTATTCTTGGGCCACTTACACATTAATTTAATTATTAGGTCTTTAAAATACGTTTTAGCACCTGGTGGGTTTATCACCCTCTCTACTTTTATTTATTTATTCACTTTAAAATTTACCTGCATTAGAATGCTCCCAAACTGGGTGGACACTCCCTTTGTGCACAGATCTCTCAGATGTATTCTACCTCCTCTCCTTTTACAGCTAATTTTCCCCTGACCTCTGTCACCACCACCCCTGTTGATTTTAAAGTCTGAGAAGTAGTGAGAGAAATGCATCACAATCTGCTCTTTTATGGATATCTCTGATCTCACTTTATGAAGAAATCTGTAGCTAGTGTCACAACTGTATTCTCTGTATGATATAATGGGAACAAAGGCCAGCATTGTACTATCTGGAAATAACCAGCCTGGGGCGAGGTGTGGCACTCTGGTGTCTGTCCCTCTGTTCTCATCCATGCTCTGGCTGGAGATCCTCTGAACACTGGAGAGAGATGAGGGCGCCGAGGCTGGATCCTGCCTCAAACGTTCATGGAAGGAAAAGTCACCATTGAAATCCCCTGCCTTGTGTGCTTTACTTAAGAGCCTATTGAGTCCTGTGATGGAGAGCCACGAAGGCCAGCTGAAGGTGGAGGCAGACGTTCCAATGACGGCTGCAAGATGTCACAGGAACACGCTCAAGGAGGCTCTATTCTAATGTCTACTCTTGATTCCATATAATCTTTATAACTTGTTAGGTCCTACAAGAAATTCCTGTTTTAAGTGAAATTATATTAAACAAACCATATTTGAGCCTGAATATAAGGCAAACCCAAATATAATATGTCTAAAGCCCATTCCTTTTGATGAATCACAAGCTTACCCAGAAAGGCTCCTATAAGTTTGTACTTATCAAATTTAAGGATGAAAATGAAATTTAAATAGTAAATGTCTACTCATTACATTTATGTATTGATTTGAATATACTTTTACTTAAAGTAACACATAAAGTAATATATTCATTTTGAAACACCTTTTTTCTATTCTTACATGCCATGGAAACAATACTACTCAAACTCTCCACTTGCATATTTGATATTAGAACCTGCATCACCACTAAAGACACTAACTGTCACCATCAACTTCACTCTGTCTCTGCTTGACCAGCAGCAATTGAATGGTTCTATGGGAATGGCAGTGGGAGATTTTGCACCAAACCGGAGAATCCAATGGTATAGTGGTGAGACTGTTCTTTTCTCTTTAAAAAAAAAAAAAAAAACCTGAAAATGTATTCTTAACCACTGAACATTTATTATATTGTTTTCCACTGTGATCTTTAAAATCCTTATTTAAAATGACATCTAATACTTGCTATTGTGGAATCATTACTACATTTACCTCCTTTAAAAAAATTTCCTTTGTTACCTTAACAACTCCATCAGGTAACCTCTATAAGCATTTAAAACTAACACTGGTAGATATTGTTTTAGAGGAATATGTCTTCCCCAAAACAAGTCTGAAATAAAATAGAGAGAGGCTCCTATAATGTGAGAGATTTTGTAAGGATTCAAACATAAGGTGGCTCCCTCTTTTATGATGGATAATTTCTTTCCAAAAAAGTAATCTGACCTTGTTTTCAGGCATATTTAAATGAATTTGGGGAGGTTTTCCATCTTTATTATAATCCTCTTCCTGTTTAGACAGAGGCAGATTTTCCCTACTGTTCAGATCTTCTCTTATATCTCTCAGTAACTTCTGTTCATGTCTCCATATGGACCTTGCTCTGTGTATCTTGAAGGAAGTGTTTTCCCTTTGTCACTTTTTTACTTGCAAAACTGTGTGTGAGTGTTTACACACATGCAAAGAACAGTATTTGGCAAATAATAAGTAATTCCTTTGAGGAGGAGGAGGACGTAGATTTCTAATGTGTGTGGTGCACTATATTTGCATTCCATGGAAAGTATTCATGAACTAACTCTATATGTGCTCTCTCTTAATCACGAATAATATTATTTAACACTACATACTCCAACAGATGAATCTTACTATTGGTTTAGAATTTAGAGCGCATAGCCTAATCTGACTAACACTGGCCACTGTCTCCAGCGGGGCCATCACCATGGATAGAAGAGTTCATTGGTTATACAAAGTTACCAAGAGGGATTTGTTAAAAGTGCAGTTTCCCTGGACCTCATTTTAGTCCTACTGAAACAGGTCCTCTGGGGAGGGGCCCAAGTTTGCTAAATCACTTGATTCTCTGCCCAGCAGGATTTGAAAACCACTGAACTAGAGCACGCTGGAAGTGTACAGATAGAGAGCAAGTTCCAGTTCTGTCCAATTAGCCATTCAAGTCAAGGACAAACAAGGTTACAGAGAGACTCCGGCACGTTTGCCATCATAGGTAATTATCCAGAGCACTCAGGTGCCTGATGGTGCTAGAACCTGCTTCTACCTATAAAGAGAGGTTATATTAGCAAACTATAGTGGGTTTAAAAGCTAAAGGTTTAATCTTATTTTCTTTATAAATAATCTTAGGATGCTCTTATTAGCTCTTTATGCTTAATTTGTTTATAAAAATATAGATATGCTGGCCAAGAATTTACACATTATCTGTGAATTCTGAAAGTACAAAATTCCTTTTCTATATTAATAGTTATATAAGAACATAATCTATTTTCACTTTTATGTGGGATGTGACCAGTATATAATAACAAAGAGGGTGTGCCTGTTTTGTGCATCCAGAAGACATTTAAACTGAAAAAAGAAAATATCTCAGGATTATTATATATTTGATTTATGGAGTGAATGTATTAAAGTAATGGTTTTCACTAGAAAATCACTTCTTCTTGATTTGAGTTTTCTATGGTAAAATTATTTTGGAGATGTTAACTCTAAGGGATAAGAGAAAATGTTTGAGAAAACAACAAACATATTATTATTTTTATAAAATAACAGCAAAGTAAGAAAACCATCTCCCTTCTAATGCATAATGAATTTAGCCATTTAAATAGGAAAAAAAGTACACATTTCTATGAAAATAAGTATAATCAGATAAGAACTTTAAGAACTTTGGATTCTTTGAAGGATATAAGCAAAAATGACACCTCGAACAGTAAACAGGGAGCTATGATATACATGTACATCATTTCTGCAATGTTCTCTTGTAAAAAGCACATCCCATTGCCAGATCTCTCAATATAATGTATTTGCAACTATGTACTATTCAGCAGCCTTCTGAAATGTGCCTGTGCTATTAAACTATTCTATGACATTAGTCACACTCTTAGGTAAAACCTACGTGGGAGTTTCTAGACTCCACAGCCTGCTTTTTCTGATAAATGAAACCTACATTCCAGCCAAGCTCTTTGCTCTTCTTTTCCATTGTGCTACATTTGACTTGATAAGCGAACAAGAATCAGCATTTACTAATCTTGTTAACACCTTCTCCAAGCATATTTCTCATTTTGGTTTTGGTGAACAGTGATGTTAATGAAAACGAACTTTCAAACCACTGTCTAAATTTCCTCAATGAATGCCATCCACTTTCAGGAGAAGAACCAATTCAATTATCATATATGATGGAGCCCCAGCCTTTCTCTCTAGTCTCTTTCTTGCCAGTTTTCCACGTGTGCCCACACTCCAGCACAGCCCACTCACTCATAGATCCTCCAGTGCTCTGGGCTTCTTTAAGCACCGGCATCCTTGAACATTGAGAGTCTTCTTCAAGAATTTTTCCTAATGTCAATTAATGCCCCCAATACCTTTCTATCCTGGCCCTCTCAAAATTAG
Organism: Equus quagga; assembly: GCF_021613505.1. Lineage (NCBI taxonomy): Eukaryota > Metazoa > Chordata > Mammalia > Perissodactyla > Equidae > Equus > Equus quagga. The sequence continues at coordinate 6,748,970 of NC_060272.1, forward strand.
ATTGGCGTTCCCCTCTCCTTTGAGGTCTACCAAATCACTAAACCTCGAGCCTTCCCCATTGTATTGAGTTTGCTGGCTCAGTTGCTTTCTTTACCCCTTCACTAAGCTTCAAGAGGCCAGACACGGTCTTTTATCTTGGTCTCCCCAGGGTTCACTCTGGAACCAAGATAGAGCAAGCAAAGGTGGGATTGGTTGTTGACAGTTTACTTTCAGAGGGCCTGTACCCTTAAAGCGGTCTTATTTTAAAACATTCTAATTCATCGGAACTATTAGAGGAAGGCAAGGCCCACATTACTTAAAAACAAAGAATTAACTATAGTAAATTGTAGAAAGTGTTATTATGCCAATTATTAAAAAACCAGATAAAGCTCTGTTATTTCAATGCAGTATATCAGATTTTTACTTAGCATCATTGAAATGTTTTGTGAGACATAATTTGACTAGATATGAATAATAATAAGATAAAAATAATGGAGCCCGGCTTTCCTTCTTCCCCTTGTTTGAGAGTAATGGACCTTTAATGTTGTATATTGTTCATTTCTTTTATTTTCCCCCTTCCTAGTCCTCTTCCTGATTTAATCACACACTCGGAGAAAGAGAGAGATGGTAATGTTCTGAGACACCACTAGAATTTGTGTGTCTCTGATTAAAATTAACAATGCAATACTGAAGGGAAAATTGCATTATTATCTAACAAATGTGGATATATATGCTATCATACTTTCTACTTCAATCCTTAAAAAAATTTGGTTTAGTGAATGTCATAAAACAGGGCATTTATAATATAAAATAAATGTTAGAGAGATACTACCAAATGAAATGGTGACTACATCTAGGTGTTCAGATTACTTATGACTTTTTAAATTGCTAATTTGTTTTTTATAATTTTTCTACAATGTTCATACCTTACTTGCCTAGTAATAATTATATATGTGTATATATGTATATACTCACACACACATGTATTTCGTTTAATTTATGGTATATTGTGGCTGAAGGTCCATGTATAAAGTACAAACCGACAGTTGCCTGATTAATGAACAATCTGGTTAATAAGTATATTTTCATCTGAATTATGGAGAAAAATTCTGACATTAATCAGATTTAAATGATAATTGTCAATTATGCCCTTAACTCTGTATTGGGTAGAGAAGTTAAGGGAGTTTCAATATTTTTAGTCTTTTAAAAATAAAATATTCTGTAGCAAGAGATGTATGATGAGGTGGTGATTCTAGGTGAAGAGTTCTTAGAACATAAGCTCCCTGAATATAAAGAAAAAGTTATAGCTTCACCTCTGATGCCAGAATGTCTCCCATGAAGATATGAATTAATTAATTGCTACTTTGATATGTTTCTAGAGCAGTGGTTCTTGACGGGGTCCGATTTTGCTCCAAGGAGACCTTTGACAGTGCTTGGAGACATTTTTGTTGCCAGAACTGGGGAGAGGTGGGTGTGCTCCTGGTGTCTTGTGAGTAGAGGCTGGGGAGGCTGCTGAACCTGGTATGAAGTATAAGACAGCCCCTTACAGCAAAGAATTATATGACCCAGAATGTCAGCAGAGGACATGCTGAGAAATACTCTCAAAAGTAATTGTAAGTAGTTTGATCTCAATAGCCCTGTTGTTTCTTAGCTTTAAAAATCCATTCCCTAGGAGTCATAATGAGTCTATCTGTCAATACCAGGGACACTCAACGAAGAGTGCAGTCTGGGCTAGTGGACATGAAAATTGAAGCTGAAAATAAACATGGAATGGTGGGGTTGGGGAAGAGAGTTAGTAAAAAGTTATAGTATACTGCACCTGGGAAAAGAAAGATAGAATATATATTTTAAGAACAAATATGGTCATTCATTTCAGCAGAATGTCTGCCACTTTTTTCTCGGAAGAGGAACTCAAGGTCTTCTTTATATTCAACCTAGGTGCCATTAATCACTTCTTTATATTCAGCCGAGGTGAGCAAGAGCAAGGCTGACCTCAGCTGAAAGTCCAAACTGCCAGGTTTGGAGGTGAGCAAAGGAAGCTGGGTTGGATAGTGGTGGGGGGGGGGGGGGGGGCAGGGGGGGGGGGTCCTCTGTTTAGGTATTTAGCCTTGGGACCCTTAGACCAGTTGCTTTGCTCGCCTTTGGGGTAGCAGAAGGACTTGGTGGTTATTCCCTTTTCATGTTAAGAAGCTGGTCTCTCTCAGATGATCCTTGTGTTGTGAAACTTGGTCTAGTCTGCCTGTGAGCTTTCTGTGTGAGCTTCCCAGCTCAGACACATCCTGTGGGCCTTTCTGGTCATGGATTTTCTAAACTTTCTCTCTTGCAAGGGAGAAATGAAGAAAAACATAAACCTGCCCAGGGAGCATCTTCAAGTTAGGAAGAAACAGAGTAAAGAAGAGTAAAGGGGTGGATCAAAGAAAGAAGAAATTTTAAATTAAATCTTGTAACCCAGGTATTAACTAAATGAGAGAGAGAGAACAGAGATAAGCAAGAAAAAAATTCTTTTAAAAATTAAAGAAAAATTCTCACCCTGAGTTTATAAAAAGAAAGGCCTTGGATTATTGCATTTCATCTGTATTTTATCATAAAGGACCAATAGGTTCAAAACAAAAGGGAGAGAGAATAATTTCAGGATTTAGAATATATGTTTACTTTCATGTCCTACAAAGTCTTTTATCAAGAAATAGAAATGCAGACTTCTGGTGTTATCTTCCACATGTATATATGTATACAATAGAAAATGCCAGACCCTATATTGAGTTATGTCTACAAGCAGACTTCATATTGATTAAATGTGATTTGGCTTAAGAGGGCTGAAGTTTTAAATTTAAGAAGAATAATTATGATAAGAGGATGGAAGACAAAATTAAATGCTTTCAAAAAATTTAAGGAATTTTTCCGAAGGATATCTTTATCCACATCACTAGTTGAGAAAAGAATATTTTATTCAATGTTAAAATAATTTAAACAATCAAAAGAGAGAAAAATTGGAAGGCTGTCTCAGCTTAAGCTGGGTTCAGATACAAAATTTCGGAAAAAATGTTTTTATTTCACGTTTAATTTTCAACAGAACCTCAGTTTTTTTGCTTATTTAAAGATGCTTTAAGGTAAGGATAAACTTGCCATAGAAAGTATATGTTAGTTTCTAGGATTTTTATGTATTTAAAAAATGTAACACATTGCAATCCAAAGTGTCAGAATGGTATACTTACAGAAATGGTCTTAAAAGATTACGTGACACTTACAGATAATGAGCAGTCAAACTAAACCAAGCTTTGATGGTCACTACATATAGTTTTTAGAAACTTACAATTTACCTGGGTAAAATTTAGCATATACTTCATTATGCGGCGGAAAAGAAAGCATTGGTTGGTCGAATCCTGCCCATTATGTTTTGCAACCTGCTATTTTAAAAATACCTGCTTCTCTCGAATCCTAACACCCACAGCGCCTCTAAAAGGAAAATGAATACGGATGACCTATCCCTTTGGTTTCTCAAGATATTTACTTAGAAGGATGGCATCCTAATAGTGCCCACGTGAATATGCACCCGATAGAGTATGAGAGTCATTCGAAGGCAAGGGAAGAAGGTTATCACAGTGAGTGCCATATGGAGCAAATTGCTGTCCTAGGCGACCGCCAGAGAGAGCTCAGGACAGCGCAGCGCTCTGGGTGCGCGCAAAAGAGGCGCCTGGCACTAGCGCAGCCTCCTGCTCCGGCCGTTCAGGTGGGAATGAGGGGCGGAGTGGGCAGGGTCCTTAGACAAAACGAAACTGATGTTTGCCCACAGCGTCGACCGGAGCTGGGATCCAGGGAACCCCGGATTTTCCCAGCGCGTCTGTGGTTTTCTCGGAACTCTGAGAGCCAACGCTAAGGGGCACCAGAGGCTCGGACTGCAGCGCTTCCACCCGGGCAGCCCGATGGCTCGCTGCTGCGGAAGTCCTGGGAGACAGCAAAGCCCAACTCGGTGGGGGCTGGGGCGCAGGCTGTCGAAGTGGGTTTCACCGGAGCTTGGGATACTCCAGGTTGGAGGAAGAATCCTCCGAAATCAAGACTTTGAATGCGCAGCGGAGGGCTAGGCGGTGACCCCTGGTAGGCGAGGTCTTACTGTTTTGTTCCTAAGACTCTATGAGGCCGCTTCTAATCTGCTTTTACTTCCGAATACGAATTACGTCGCTGTAATGTATACAGCTACATATATAGATATGGATGCACACACACGATCCCTTCCGTATACTAAGATCATTTGACAAAATAATTTAATGCACTGGTAGCTGCTGATCTCTAGTTGTCTAGAGATCCCGAGGCACATGCAAAGAGACCAAATGTCACCTCCTCTCTCCTCTAGCCAATTCGTGTTTACTTCCCTGTCCCCCAACCTTTCAATTAAAGTCGATCATTGCTTAGTAAAGAAGGCGATCCCCAGACCCCCGCCCCACTGGAAAGAAACCTCTAACTGCCTGCCTGCAACTCGGACTTTTTCCGGAGGCAGAGGGGAGCGGGAGATGCTGAAGAAATTAGCCAGCATCCTCAGCCATGCAGTCCGCCTTCTGACTTTTATCAATCATAATAGAAGGAAAAAAACGAAACATGGGGAGAGGGAATGGAGAGGAAGGAGCGAGCTCCAGAGCCCAGAAACCCAGGCGGTGCGGGCGGGCACAGCCGGCCCCCACCCCCGCCAGCCCCCGCGCGTCCTCGCCCTCCTCCTCCGCCCGGGCCGAGGCCGGTGCCAATGCGCCAGGATGGAGAGCTCTCGGCGCGGGAGGAGATGACGCAAAAGCCAGCGCTCCCCCCAAAAAAGTGTTTCTCCAGGATGAAGATGGCGGCAACTTAGCCGTGGAATGAAGATGACTGTGGCTCTCGGGAGGCCCAGCCCAGGCGATTCGGCCCCGAGGTCCGGGGGAGGCGGCGTCAGCAGTCAGAGCCCGGCGACGGCGGCGCCCGCGGGCAGACCTGCGGCAGCGGCGGCGGCGGCGGCAGTTAGAGCGCGGGGTGGGGGGTGGGGGGGAGGGAGAGCCCTGCCGGCGGCGGCTGCCCAGGCTCCGGACTCGGGGAGAGAGAGCGAGAACTAGGAGCAGGAGGAGGAGGAGAAAAAAGAGAAGGAAAGGAAGGAGGAGGAAGAGGAGGAGGAGGAGGAGGAGAGGAGCTGGGGAGGCGCTCTGGTCGCCGTCAGCGGGCAGCGGAGACGCGGCATGCCCCTGGCAGGGGAGAGCGGGCTGTCCTCAACAGAGCCATGGGGACCCGTGCTCTGACAATGCCTGGGTGAGAGGAGCAGCGCCAGCCACCCCGCCACCTCCACCATCACCTCCTGCACTCAGCTCACCACCGGCCACCAGCCCCAGACTCCTCCGACTGCCTCCCTCTCTCTCTCTCTCTCTTCCTCTCTCTCTCTCTCTCTCTCTCTCTCTCTCTCTGCATTGTTGTTTCCCACTCTACAGAGGATGGGGTCGGCTGATGATTAGGTCGGAAGCAAGTCAGATCTTCCTCCAAAGCCTGGTAATATTTATGTAGGCAAAAAGAGAGAGAGAGCAAAGAGAGGGAGAGAGAGGGAGAGAGGGAGAGAGAGAGAGAAGAAACGGGAGGAGGGGATAAGGAAATTAAACCCTTTAAGTCAATGCATATTGTGGTGACACCGGCACAGGAGCCCTCACGGTGGAGTCGGCCAGGGCTGTGCGTTCCCAAAATATGACCAGGGGTGCTTGGATGTGTCGGCAGTATGACGACGGCTTAAAAATCTGGTTGGCAGCACCCCGGGAGAACGAGAAACCGTTCATCGATTCAGAGAGGGCTCAGAAATGGCGACTGTCTCTGGCATCTCTCTTGTTTTTCACAGTCCTGCTCTCTGATCACTTGTGGTTCTGCGCCGAGGCCAAGCTGACCCGGACCCGGGACAAGGAGCAGCAGCAGCAGCAGCAGCAGCAGCAGCAGCGGCAACAGCAGCAGCGACAGCGGCAGCAGCAGCAGCAGCAGCAGCGGCAGCGGCAGCAGGAGCCCTCCTGGCCCGCGCTCCTGGCGAGCATGGGGGAGTCCTCGCCCGCCGCCCAGGCACACAGACTCCTCTCCGCCTCCTCGTCCCCCACCCTGCCCCCCTCCCCGGGAGACGGCGGTGGCGGCAAAGGCAACCGAGGCAAAAACAACCGGAGCAAGTCTCTTTTTCTAGGAAACTCTGCCAAACCCGTGTGGCGCCTGGAGACTTGTTACCCCCAGGGCGCCTCCTCGGGCCAGTGCTTCACGGTGGAGAGCGCGGACGCCGTGTGCGCCAGGAACTGGAGTCGGGGGGCGGCGGCCGGGGGGGAGGAGCAGCCGGTGAGGGGGACGCACCCAACTCCCCTCTGGAACTTGTCGGATTTTTACCTTTCGTTTTGTAATTCCTACACACTTTGGGAGTTGTTCTCGGGGTTGTCCAGTCCCAACACTTTGAACTGTAGTCTGGATGTGGTGCTCAAGGAGGGCGGCGAGATGACCACTTGCAGGCAGTGCGTCGAGGCTTACCAAGACTACGACCACCACGCTCAGGAGAAATACGAAGAGTTTGAAAGTGTGCTCCATAAGTATTTACAATCGGAGGAGTACTCGGTGAAATCGTGTCCTGAGGACTGTAAGGTAGGAACAGTGGATTCCCCCACGCCTTCTTGTGCTTTTTTATCTGTTTGTTTGGTTGGGGTGACTTCTAGAGTTTTGAAATAATGTTTTGACTCTGATTTTGTTACCTCAATCATTGTTTTTGTGGTAATAAGAGCTTGACTTGCTGCTTGAGTTGGAAATACCTTGTGGATTGCTGGTGGACTGGTGTCTTCATCTGGGAATCCTTGGAAGATCAGGGAAGACCCTGGTCTTCTGCGATAATAAAGCTGGTACTTAAACTAGCTCTCACAGCTGTGTGATTGGTTCGAATTCTGTTACCTTAAAAAAAAAAATGGAATTTGAATGCAGCTTGTTAGGAAGACAGCTATGGGACTGCATACTGATGACCCCAGCTAAAATCAGGAGTCAAAGACAGGCGTGTATTGTTTGGCTTATGGACCTGCACACATGAGCTCTGATAGTTACATCATTAAGTTGGTTGACCAGAGGACAAGAGAAAATGTTTCCAGTTGTTTATGTAGGAAGAACAAAAAAGCATTTTACTGGTTTAACAGGAGTGGTTCTGGTTATTTGGAAAGTCTGGAGGCCTACATAAGCATATTTATTTACCATAAGTTTCTTGTTTTCTCTTAGACATTTGTACTATTGTTGATCTGAGACTCACTATGAGTGGAAAGGTTTAATTAAGTATCTGGTGATCGATGATCAATGTTAGGTTATTTATCAGACACCTTATGTAATTAGCTTGAATTTTCAGGATGCTATCCAGAAGTACTAAATGACAAATGCTTGATGCTATGATGGAAATACACTGAACTCTTTAATAATGTGTATTATATTCTAGCTCTTATTGTTTAATATACTAGTGGATATAACCTTTGTTGATTGACAAGGGAAAAGTGTCTGCAAGTTTCTTAAGAAATGGCCCGGGCAACCTTGGGTGAGCATCGAAGTAGAAGTGTCACTGTCCGTGGTGCTGAAATAAGATTTGCCCAAGAGCTTTGTTAAAGATGAAGATACTGCAGTGACCTTTTAGTAGGCAAGAAACGATGACAGAATCTCAGTAAGCCTTAGTGTTTTGTTCCGAGAGTAATTTCTTAAACAACACAATAGAATAGTATTTCTTTTCAAAAGAAATAATACACTACATTCTCTCTCTTCCTTTCTCTTCACTACTCCCCCGGTCCCTTCAGGAATAGAACGATTGTCCATCTTTTCCTCACTTGCTTTGTATTGGGGAAATGTGATCAAAGGCACTATGGATCAAAAGGTTTTGTGACGCTTTGACTAGAGAACTGGGGTAAGGGATACCTATTTAAATCGAACGTTGTTCAAGGGCTATATTTTACTTTGGATTGATTAGTTGTGCTTTTGACAGTTTAGCTAAACTTAGAGTAACTTGCTTTGTCAACTTCTTTAAGACTAGAAACAGAATTTTGCAAATGGTAATATTGAGTTTACAAAATTAATTTAGAATGATACTTCTCTACATAAATGGATCTTAAACTTTCCTACATATTTTTCTTAACAATACCACTATATTCATGACTGGAGATTAAACTTATTCTTAATGTGAGAAGTTAATAATGAATGGCTAGGGTATTTATTACATAGTTCTTTATTTTGACAAAATATGTTGCATCAAAATTGTAAAGATAAGGAAACTCATGAGTCTGCTAATTCTACTACTAATAAAAAGGTTGCAAATATTTCAGTATATTTTTGTTTAAAAGTGGTACCTTGTAATAATTTGAATTTGCCTGCTTCTCTGGATGTAAACTCATATAGAAATTTCTAGTAATTACAATTTGCATAGGTTTCAGTAAAAGACAGTCTGCATTGACAATAGATTTCAGCATATTTTCAAATAACTGCATCAAATGTATCTTTATTCAAATATCCAAATTTTAAATATATGTAAATATTTATTTTCCTCTTGACCTGAAATAATTCTCAACTTTATATTTATGTCATCATAGCTGTAGGATAGTGTAGGTTGAACTAATTTGTAATGTTATGGACTACTTCTGGATTGTGTTTTTGTATAAAGTAGTAGTTGTTAACTGTATACAGAAAAGCACATTATAAAATTCTTAACTTCTTTTTAGAAACATTTCTTCTTCACATTGAAAAGTAAACACAGGCATTTGAGTTTCTCACCACCACAACACAGAATTTGTTACTTGTGATGTTTTGTAGTTATTTCTCGGTTGTGTGATTCTTGTTTGTCAATTTGAAACATTTGTTCTGGAATAACTGTTTTCAAAAATTACAGTTTCAAATTTAAAGTGCTGGTGTTCTTGATTGATAACTCACAAACCAATTGGTTAGTTCTTCAGTTTAATATGTAATTTCCTAATGATTCTGAAAAAGCCACAAACACATCCATATACAAATTTTATTGCATGGCTTAAAATGGTACTTGTAGTCTTTAAAGAATGTGTCTGAGTTTCTTTCTAAACACTTTTACTTATTTCAAACATACTTATATTTATGAAATGATGACTATGGTTAGGGGATTTGTTCAAGATATACATTCTATGCAAAATTTTCCATATTTTAAGGTAACCACAAAGCCCTAGCCTACATTAAAAGTAAATGCATTATATTTCTGGAATTGGTAATACATTCATTAAAAAATTCAATTTTAATATTTTATTAATATATTTATAAAATTATAGACAGGAGAACACATGTAATCATATTAGTTATAAAAATTATTAGAATTTATATTTTACGAGAAATATATTAGCTTTACTGTGCTAATATATAATTAAATGATTAATGCATTAGATTTCTAACTTTTAAAAGTTAGGACATATTATTACCTTTGACCCATTATGCTGAAAAAAGAAAACAACTCTTAATATTGATCTAATACAATCAGAGTGTTTTGAGTCCATAGTAATTGGAGATCAAATTCAGCTTGGCTTTACTTTAGTAAACCTTTGTATTGCAACATATAGTAGAAATCATTTGCACCCAAAAATATTTTTTAATATTCTGAGAAAGAGCTCATTTAACTATTTTTTAAAAGTAAATATAAATATTAATCTGGGAAGTAATTTATGAAAAAATAAAGAGCAAGGACTATTGCATATACCATTTATACTTTAGCATTCAAGCTGCTACATTATGTAAATCAAGTAGCAAAAATTACGACAGTAACTCTTCGTTGTAGTTTGCAGTGTTATTCAAAATGATGTTTTTGATATATAATAACTATCTGACAAATTTGTAAAAATCTTAAAGTTGGCTAGTCATATTAAAAAATACAATATTCTGCACTTCAAAATTACATATGTATATTATTAACATGCTTGATTTTTTATCTAAAAAAAGATTTTCTCTTAAATATGCCATTCTTTAGCTTCTGTGCACTCTTGAATTATATATTACAAAACTGGGATAGTTAGGGAATATAAACTTCTATGTTACAGGTAAACTCTTGTTACTGATACCTTTATTTACTTACTATACCTTAAACTAGATGGTGTGTGAAAGTGGGCTTGAGATTAGATTCTAACACAAATCACTGCATCATCTGTCTTTTATAGTTCTTTCAGAATAAATTCTAACCTCTATACTCTCAAGATGTATGCCTTCTCATATTTTTATTTTATAATCTCATATGCAAGCAGACTCTGTTGCTTATTTTTATTTAACAGACCCTGACCAAAAGGATACTCTGCCAGTGTTAGGCATACATAACAATTGTGATATCTGAGGCTTTCTGTATTGCTTGCGGGAACCACTCACAAACATTAACCAATTTGAGAACATAGAATTTGGGTTACATAATGTACAATTTGGAAAAAAAGGCATTTCTTCAGTTCTTATTATTTGTGTCATGCACTATAGAGTCTTGAAAAAGTTTAAGAAAATCACATCTCTAACAATGCTTTCCACTTAAATATTGAATCTAAAATACTATTTTGCTGTTGATTAAGTGCTATGGTATATATTATGACAGTCTAGAAGTGTGGAATACATCTGCAAATAGGTCTTTTATATTCTACCACTTTATTATTTTCAAATCTATTATTTTCAAACTATTTTTATAGTTGAATTGCTTCTCTGCAGAATCAAACAGTCTAGCCTTGCAGATGATCACCTTAACCATTAATAAAGCCATTTATAAGGTCAAAGCCACTATCAGAACCATTTTTATGACCCATATTTTTGTTTTTCATATTTTTGCTCATATACAACTACTGATTTATGATCTGTTTTATATTTATAGAAAAAATACCCAAATTTTATCTTAATATTAGATGCCTGTTGTTTTATACACTAAAGAATGAATATTTTTACTTTGGACTTGTAACTGGGTCAAATTAGTAGTTATATAGGGCATAATCACAAAGTTTTAATAATTGCTGTTATCCATTGACTTTAATAACTTTAATTAGATGAGGTTGGTGTCTGCATATGCAAGGTGAATTAAAATATGAAGGAAAGAAATCAAATAATGCTGTCAGTCTCATGCTTCCCCACATATTAAGATATTTTTTCTTGCTAGATTGAATATACAAGAACAAATATACACGTAACTATTTTAAACAAAATAATATTTTGGTTTGAGTTGTCTGACCTATTGCTTTAACTTTAATTCCCAATTTCCTTTTTAATATTCATCTTCTGTGTTGACCTCACATTGACCAGGCACCAAACATTTTGTTGTATACTTTATATTTATTTATGCTGCAAAGATGTTTCTTCAATATCAATAAACATTTACTCTAGATCAGTTGTCCTTGGGGGTCACATTGGAATATCCTAGGGATATTCGAAAATGCCCTAGCCTGAAGAGATTTTGATTTCCTTGGTCTGACTTGTGTCATGAGCTTGGGATCTTCCAGTTTCCCTGGTACTGTGTGGCCAAGGTTGGGAACCACTCTTCTAGTTGACAGTGACAACTAAAGTGTAAGACTTTTTACCTCCTATGCCTCAGTAGTACATTATAATCTCATTTGCTCAACTGATGAGAGTAGAACTCAGGGAGATATTTTTAAAAAGTGATAAAAGCAATAGGGCATGGCCAGAGGGCAGGGTATCAGAAATGTAGGGGCTGGGCTGAGGAAGTCCATGAGAAGTGAAACAACTGGGTGAAAGGGTTAGAGGATGTGCCAGAAGAGAACACAGACAGAAAGAGGAGGGTGCGTAGAGGACCAGAGTATTGAATGCATAAAGATGGGCCTATTGGCTTTGGATTTTCTGTCTTTTAGCTGAAACTGAGTCATTTTACTCGTGTTCAATAATAGGCTGAGCACGTGAGTGCAGAAATTGAATGACTGTCTTTGTGAGACTGATCACCTATTTGATTAGAGGAGCCCCGGCCTCATTATTTTTGTCTCTAATTTTAGCCTATACAAATGGGTAAAATTTAGACTTTTTCAAAAGTATATAGTTGGTTTTGAAAGAAAAACCTGTTGAGTTTCATAATATTTCTCATGGTTCAAGTCTATTCTTTCTTCATCTATTCACTTTATTAAACCTAAGGAATTACAAATGCTTTTTCACTTTTTTTCAGTGTAATGACAAGCCATGTTTTCCTATTTACTTATATAGATAATACTGGCATAACTAGTTGACATTCATATAGTTTTTTGAAGGTACAAACTGCTAAGTAAGTCACAGATTACTACCAAGCTTAATGTAGGAATTAGTTTTAAGAGGATCTTATCATTGTTCCATTTTGAAGTGATTGTAATATCAGTCATATTTTAGATTACAAGATGCTTTTAAACACAAAATCTAAGTTTTGTCTAATAAGAAATTAAGTATTGGGGCCAGCCCTGTAGCGTAATTGTTAAAGTCCAGCACACTACACTTCGGCAGCCTGGGTTTGTGGATTCAGATCCTGGGCACAGAGCTACACCACTCATCAAGCCATGCTGTGGTGGTGACCCACATGCAAAATAGAAGAAGATTGGCACAGATGTTAGCTCAGGGCTAATCTTCCTCAAGCAAAAAAAGAGGAAGATGGGCAACAGATATTAGCAAAGAGCAAATCCTCCTCACCAAAACAAACAAAATTAAATATTATTGCAATCCAAATAATGGGATGTCTTTAATGAAATGTTCTAATTTACTCTAATTCTTTAAAACTGCAAACAAGAAATCGTTAGCATTTGCCTTTCTTTGGTAATAATTAGTGAATGATTTATGCTACATATTGTACTGAAATATATGAAAATATTTAATTTTTGAATATTTAAAGTGTTAAAAGGTAATGGTTGACTTTTTTTTCCTCCTTGGTAGTCCAGTCTGTTTCTACATTCACTCATTTATAAACAAAACATTGTAGAAGCTACCACAGGTGGTAAGAAACAGCCTGCAAAAAGTGGGAAGTTTAATATCTGTTTAACTACTGTTATTGATCTTAGCAGTAGCAGTGGTATATTCACGCGTACGTATGATGGGTGAATGCAGTAATCACGTCTGTGGAAATACAAGCGGATTTTTTTGTCAGCTGCTCCACCCTGCACAAGAGGGAAGAAGGGAGCTCGTCAAAACTGTCTTCACCCCTCAGTTTCCTCTCCTTCCTGTCAGCGTGCCTTCTGGCTACCACCTGGCTGAGTCCTCTTTTGGCACCTGGAAGCTGCGTTTCCAGGGCCTGCGTCCCATGGGAAACTCAAAGTTCAGGAGTCTTTCTTCTCTGTATCTCCACTGCCATCAAAAATGATCAGTCTTTTTCTTACTGAACTATCACTGACTTAGTTTATTGAAAAGAAATTGAACTAAGATGTAAATGGATGATCATGTCAATGTATTAGCTCTCTCAGAGAATGATTTGAATCATTCAGAAATTTAAGCGCTGGAACAAGCTTCAATACTTGCTAACAAGCTTTAGAGCTTATTAGAAGTCAGAAACTAGTCTAATTCATTTAACCTGCACGTCATCTCTATGAGGTAAGTATTATCACAGATTTTACAGATGAGTGAAGTGAGGACATGGAGTTAACTATTCCAAGATCAAACTTGTGTTAAAAATCAACACACTCTCTCGATCACTTTAGTGTATTTTCTTTTTCCCTTTCACTATAAGCTCTTATAAACATATCAAAGAATGAAGGGATTAGTTTAATAAGTCCCTATATGCTTGGCACATAGATTTAACACCTGGTAAAAATCTTATCATATTTACTTCCTTTTTTTGTTTTTGATTTATCATTAAAAACATTTTGCAGATAATATGGCAAGCTAAGATGACAGAAATTTGGGAGTTGTGGACAGCTGGGATGGATGGCCAGGAATCTAGTTTCCTCATTTCAAAGGCTTAGGAGGAGATATGAATATGACTAAATGGTATGATGATCAGCAGAACACCTAAGTTTCAGATTTCTGTTTTAGAGCTGAGCAGAGAAAGGATGTGTGTAAGGTTTTGGTGGGAGGGAAGTAAAGGTCTGTCATAGTTCTTACACTGAACTTATAAGTTAAATAAAATACAACTACTTCCTGTTTGTGATCTTTAATCAACAGTCCCATTTTAACCTTATTGTTTTAAAAGATGTTTGAGTTTATTAGTTGAGAATTGTCTGTATATTGCCTGACATCTGTAACACTTAGAAATCTTAATTTTAGTCTAACCTTTATTAGTTCCTTATAGGCCTTGTCTCCAAACACCGTCACATTGGGGCTCAAGCTTCAACATACAAATTTGGGGGGAAACAATTCCATTCATCACACTAAGATATGCATTAAGAGCTGTAGGAAATGCCTCTGGGGAGGTGTCAATGCTCGGTTGTGAAGGACCATGTATCCCCTGCTAAGGCTTTTGAATTTCATTCTCTGTATGAGAAAATATCAGAGAGGAATTTTAATCAAGGTATTCAGTTGGGATCATTTGTTTTCTCAAAAATTAGCTCTGACAGCAATGTGATAATAGGTTGAAACAGGGTGAAGTGATGTCAGAGACACCAATTCAGAATCTGCTGTCTTCCTTAGGAGTAATATGATGGCTCTAAGTCAGCACTCTTCAACAAAACTTTCTGTGATAATGGAAATGTTTTATACTTCACTCTGTCCATTAAGGTAGCCACTAGCCATGTGTAACTATCGGGTACTTGAAATGTGGCTAGGGTAAGGAAGAACTAAATTTTAAATTTTATTTAATTTCAATTTGTTTAAATCTAAATAACCATGGGCCGGCCCTGTGGCACAGTGGGTAAGTGCACACGTTCTGCTTCTCGGTGGCCTGGGGTTCGCCGGTTCTGATCCTGGGTGCGGACATGGCACCGCTTAGCAAAAGCCATGCTGTGGTAGGCATCCCATGTATAAAGTAGAGGAAGATGGGCATGGATGTTAGCTCAGAGCCAGTCTTCCTTATCAAAAAGAGGAGAATTGGCAGTAGCTAGCTTGGAGCTAATCTTCCTCAAAAAAAAAAAAAGACGCATGTGGCTGGCAACTACCATGTTGGACAGAAAATTTTATGTGACCAAAGTGGCTGTGGAAGTGGAGAAGAAAGGCAAGATTCAGGAGACTTTCCTGAGTTCAAATTTACCAATTGCTATGTAGAGGAAGGATACAATTCACGCTTTATAAAAGATAAGACTCTGGATGTTGATACCATTTAATGAGATATGAAATATAGGAGGAAGAACGAGTTGGAATTAAAATTGGTGAAAGAAACAAGGGGTTAATTTTTGGAGATAATGATACCAGGAGATGTCCAGTAGGTAGCATACCATGTTAGTAAGGAGTTTGGGTGTGAAGTTCACTCTCTCCATGTAGATTTGACTTGGGAAGCTGTGGGCAGAGATTAGATGACTTAATGGAAACAGATTATGTGGAGAGGATGCCAAAGATGAATCCCAAGGATAAACAACATTTAAGGATTTGGGCAGAAAAGGAACCAGGGAAAGAGACTGAGAAGAAACAAGCAATGAGAGTGAAAATGAGAGCTAAAAGGAGAACAGGAGAGAGAGATCAAGAGAGGAGGGGAGAGGGAGAGGCAGAGGCAGAGGTAAAGGAGAGAAAGAATCATGAGAATGTGAGCATCTAAAAGGTGTTGGGAAGGATTTTAAGAAAGATTCAGAATTAGTCAAGGGCATCTTGTGTTGTGGAAATGACATGTGTAAAATAAAGCCTAGAAATAGGTCACTGAATTTGGTAATTAAGTCTTGTTGACCTTACAAGAATAGGTTCAATAAATTGGGAGGAAGAGATGTCAAATTGTGATGGATTAAGGAATGAGCTGGAGTGAAGGAAATGAAGACCAGTCCAAACTACTCTTCATTAAGTTCGGCAGTGAAAAGAAAAACAGAACGGAATAGGTGGGAAGATATGAATATAAGGAAATAAAGATTTTATGATGAAAAACACTTTGGAATATTTGTAGCCTTTGATCTAAGACCTAGTTTGGAGTATGAGATTGAATGTTTCAGATTCAGAAATAATTAGTGACGGCACCAGCTTCCTAAGAAGAAGTGATGGGCTCCTGTCTCTTGCTAGCCTTGGGGAGGAGGAGAGGTTGCACCTGTACATTCTGCTGTACATCTAAGATCCTTTGTTTTCTTGTTCATATTTTAAATGGGAGCAATGCATTCATTTCAGGATTTCAGAAAATAAACACAATTATTAACTCGAATATGCTTAAATGAAGTATAAAACTCATTTTCATATAATATAAAATAACCAACATAGTACTCATTACTATAAATTACTTTCTTGAGGAATGTGTTGCCCTGGGATTCAATGGTATATTTAGAGAATACACTGAATTAAATATGTCTATCTC
Source organism: Equus quagga (assembly GCF_021613505.1). Lineage (NCBI taxonomy): Eukaryota > Metazoa > Chordata > Mammalia > Perissodactyla > Equidae > Equus > Equus quagga. The sequence goes on from NC_060272.1 coordinate 6,765,276, forward strand.
TTTATAGATTTTCTTAAAAAATATTTTATACGTTTGATAGAAAGTTCTAAATAGAAATTAATTTTAACCCTAATAGAGATGTATAGTAAAATGGTTAAAAGACCAATTGAGCATAGACTGAGTTCAACTCTCAGTTTCACCCTTTATTAGTTATATGATGTCATACAAGTTCCTTAAAATGGGAATTCTAGTATCTCTTTCATAGGATGGTTATGGGGGAGAAATTAAGAGACTTGTCATGCACATGAAAGTGCTTAACCAAGGGCTTGATGATACCCAATAAATGGTAGCAATTCAATAAAACCCACGGGGCAATAGCCATGGGAAACATCAGTAAAATTAATTTAGTCTTCACTTGAGATCTCATATAAATTTTCTGATAGACAACACTCATTTACAAGAATTTTATATGCAGACGTTGCATTTTGCATGGTAAAATTCTCTGCTTTATTACATTTACATTCATTCTACTTCTCTAAATTATTGAACAATGCTAGAATAAAACAAAAAACAAAAGTTCAGCTGGACTGAAGATGTTCTGTTAATGAAGCTTGAATTTTTTCTCTGTTATTTCAGATTAAAATTAAAATGTGCTGGGTTTTAGACTGAGTGGATCCTCTTAGATTACTCCAAAGGGACTTGAGCACTTTTGTTCACAAACCTCCCTGGGAGGACAAGTGGAAAAACCATTGTAATGGTCTTCCATGTTCTGGTAACTGATGGGTAAAATAACCTCGGGGAAGGTTCTGTGTTATATAGTTTGTCAGGCATGGCAAAGTCACGTGCCTCCAAATTCCATTTTAAAAGATGGAGCCCTTTGCCCTGTACTCTAGCTACTTGGCTTTGTGTTTGTTTTTGTCATCCTTGTTATTTTCTGCTCTGCCCCACATTTGCCCACGCTGCCATACTTAGTATTATTATGATTGGGGAGGAAGAGGAAGTAGGATATTGCCTTGGCATTGAGCTAGAGCTAGCAAACAAGGCAAATGTAGCAGGTGCCAAGATACAGAAGACAGAACATGGTAGAATCAAAGACTTTAGGCTGTGCTCCATGAATCGGAAGATGATTGCCCCGAGAAAGAGAAGACACAGGGAGACACAGCCAGGTTCCTTAACTTGATAAAAATTGTCAGGTGGAAGTGGAATCTTAGTATCCAGTACTATGTATGACTCTAGGGGTGAGAAAGAGGCTCTGTGTATAGATGTTTTAGGACTATCTCTACTCCATATAGGAAAGAGTGTTCTGTTAAAGGATGCAATGGAAAAGGTTTCCTGAAGAAATCAGAGCATGTTGCTATGGAAGATGTACAAATGGGACAGGAGCTATCTGCCATGACCCTAGAGGGCATCTTGCCTATGTGTTGAGGTTGACCAGATGATTTTGAATATTCCGTTTGGCATCTTTAGGCATAAAATGAGGCACCCAGAAGTGATAACTTTGCATAGTGAGATTTTACTTATTGCCCGTTCCTGTCAAAGAAAACAATTCCTTACACATAAAACATAACTATTAGCTTAACATCTTGCTCTTAGTAATTAGTATTTTGCTTTTAAAAAGGTAAGTCTTGACAACTCCAACTTTAAATTATTTCTCTGGTTCCTATTCATGCTGTTATCAGTCTGAATAATTTTTAAAAAGAATGGATCAACTAGATGTGTTTATCCTGAAGATAGGAACTGAGTTAGACTAATCTATAAGTAAACTTTTTTTAATTGCTGATATGAAGAATAAGCAGTCATTCTTCTCTTCTGAACACAAACACTTCAATCACTATTATAAACTCTCAAATAACCCTCTTGAACAAAGCAGGACTCAACAAACATGGTCACCCTAGGAAAGAAAAGGTGGGTATGACCTTCCTCCATGGTTTTGCAGCACTTCTTTTCACATATTAATTCATCCCCACATCCATTTCTTTGGGGATATTATCACTAGGAACAAAGTCACTGTATAAAATTCCTCCCTTTTGCGGAGTTTTACCCTTTATTAAGTTTTTACAATAAACAGGTCCTATACTGATAACTTTAGCATCCTTATTTATTTCCCACAACAATCCAATATCATGGGCAGAATTTGCTTTCTTCAGCAAATGGGGTGACTGAGGCTTAGAGAAGTTAAGAAATGTGCTGGAGTTCTCCCACGTAAACATGACATAGCCAGAATTCAAACCCAGTCATATCTGC